>NC_049206.1:29077039-29430373 GCF_013347855.1 Anguilla anguilla | reverse complement strand
ATTTCTCTGGGCCAGGGGAAAGTAGGCTGAATATTACACCTTTTATTTGCTCAGCTCTGACCAAACAAGTCTGGAACGATAAATACATCAGATAGCCTTGAAGGATGCGTGGACCACACATGGCCCAAGTTCTGCAGGTTAATTCCTAACTAGTCATGGCCTGAGAAAGTCTCCCGGCCTGGGAACTCAGCAGCTTCTCACGCTACGCTACTGTGCCTGTCTGTGGATAGATTTTAATAACGATCCCCCCTGGTTTGCATGCCATCTCAGCTCTGCCTTGATTTACGCACGCTGCCCCACAACAGTGACTGTTACAGTAAAAGTCCCCCTCCCCCTCCCTCCTTTAGTCTTGGAACACAAAGAAAATTCAGCGTTCAGACTATCACTGACACATGCTAGCAGTAATGCTCTCTGGCCATGATCTATAACCAACTGACAGCAGTCCAGGTAATATCATATCATATTACTTTGTAAATAAAAACAATGGAAAATAAGTCATTCGTGGGTGAAAGTGGTCTCGCCATTCCCGGAATCACATTTTTAAGAGTTAATAGATTGACAGAGAGCAAACACGTCCCAAGGTCAGGGGTAGAAGTGCTTTCGTCTGTCACAGCCTGGAAAAATAAGTCTGGGTCTGGGTCGAGGATTTTCACTAAACTTCAAAAGAACAATGTTCTGTTGAACTAAAAAAAAAAAAGGGACACGCAGTACTCAGTACACATTCATCTCCCGTAATCAATAGTCTATATGAGCTGAAACCTTCCCGCATGATAAACTCTTGGCTAGAGTGTCACTTAGTCAAACAGATTCCAGGTTTCCCCCTCAGATAAAGATGCTTTCAAAAGCCATGACTGTGAGGCAACCAAGGTTCGCAAACTATGCAGCCTTGAATTGGCCCAGCAGGTTTCTGCTAGAAAGCTGGGTAAACACGCTTGGGCACTGATACCACTGGCCTTGCGGGGACTTTTGTTTTTCATTCTTAAGAAAACGTTCGGTAATGTGCCATGTGTCCATTTCTCAAGGTGTACAACAGACTGTCAAGGACGGGGTCGAAGATGCAGATAAAATCTCATCATTCCTTGCCCCCCCCCCCCCCCCCCATATAAATTCAGTGTTTGTGTCAGCTGCTGTGATTCAATGGGTGAACGTCTGGCCTGCAATACCCAGTCTACGTCTCCTACAAATTCAAATCTACAACTGCACAGTTAAAACATCTACTACTACAACCATTACTAATTACTACAACCATTATGACAATGAATACTGTGCCACTGCAACTATAATGACTACAGAACTGGCATGTAGTAGGCAAGGGTCATGCTAAACCATAACATATTAGCATATTGTAACAAAACTGAGAAATAAATGTTACAATTGTCATTCTGTTCCAAACATATCCTAACAGTCCACGCTTAACTACTGGAGCCATTTCTACTCTAGAGAACCAGCCCCACACCCCTGACTCCAAGATGCTTCTTTGGAGATCCATTGCAAATACTATGACACATGGATGAAGAGGGGTGGGGTGAGGGTGGGGTTAGGGTGGGTGGGGGGGTTAATGCTGGGATTGACCAGGGGTTACAAAGTCACTTGTCTCTTATTGCAGTCGCAAGTATTGAAAAAAACTGTGGGTTGGGAGGGGCGGGGAGTGGTGGGGTGGGGGGGTGGTAGCAATAGGGGGACATCTGGAGAGTGAAAGGGGTGGGGTAGGGGGCCTTCTGGAGAGGACAGAATGGCCTAAGGAACAAAGTGGGCAGAAGGAAGGAGGAGGCTTAGAGTTGGGGGTCTTTCTTGTCTGGTGAAATGGGGGGTGGCAGGGTGACTTGGCAGTGAGACTAATGAAGCCTGTGTTGTGTGTGTGTGCGTGTGCATGTGTGTGTGCGTGTGTTGTGTGTGTAAGTGTGTGTGTGTAGGTAGGGGGGGGGTGGGGGGTGGGAGTAGTGCCAGGGTGAAGGGAAGACACACATCAGCGCTGCAGATGTGTCAAGGCCCCCCCAGAGCAAAATAATGACATAATCAGCAGTGGTGTCACAGACCAGACTGCGCACAAGGTGACAAGGGACAGGATGACTGAGAGCATGAGCAAGGAGTCAGGATCGGGAGCGTTCGAGGGGGAAAAACTTCCAGCGCTCGCCGCTTCCCCGGGTGGACTGCCTCTTTGTGCCGTCGACTGCACTTCTTTACTCAACAAAAGCAATTCTTTGGAGGGACCCCGCTAAATGAAGCCATTCCTGACTCTTCCTCCCTGGGTTCTTTCAGATTTTCAGTTGAGATCTACATTTGCGTCCAACAATAAACCTAACTTGAAATCTTGTTTAATTCCTCTTTGGAGCAGCCACGCAAAACACATTTCCACAGTGAAGTGGCATGCACTCCATTTGCCAACAGCTAAAATAATAAAAAGGTCTTTTGACAAACCCATCATTGGTAGCTTCAGAACCAACTGCATGGCAATTGATTGGTAGTGAGCTGCTTACCGATCAGAGCCAGCTGGCTAGCATGTAATTGCTCATAAAAAGTCAAAGTTTTCCATTCTGGCAGGGCAGAGAAGACCTGCACATGTCCCAGAGTACGTCAACATGCTGTGCAATTTGATACTGGAAACCTAAGAATGTTTCACAAAATATACGACAACGGAAACATGCTACAGCGTTCAATAGATAAATAAACAACATATCCAATTATAATTTTGATGGAGGATCTCTTAAAATATTCAGAAATATGTGATCCCGCCAGAAAGTATAAAAAGGTACCACTGACAAGCTCCTCCCACTGTATCTCCAGCCCAGAGACCGTGTGTTCAACGGTCTGTCGAGTGCCCTGCGGCTATTAACAGCCCCTGTTTATGATCAGCACCAGGTCTCGCCCTGACAGGAAAACATCCCCAGCAGTGGCAGCAACCACTTTACACTGAGAGGCAATTAAAAGGAGCGGTCTGGAGTCAGAGCCAAAGGAGCCGTAAGCACGTAAGCTTTTCCTAAATGGGATACCTCATTAAGTTTTCATTTTCAAAAACCACAGCCACCATATTCCAGACCCCCACTTCCAGATATCTCTCAAGCAGCTGCTCCAGGTGCCGGAGATAGCCATCTTCCCCGTGTCAGGGCGTTTTTCTGCCAGTGTAAGGTCGCGTCGCATTGTACTCAGTTTGCAGCCAGCCAAATATCGTTTCTTAAAACTTTTTTTTTAATAAGGATGTGTAAGGCAGTTTTCTTGTCGTGATGTTGAGTTTAAAACGCATATTCGACATTTTGCAGCAGAAAAAAATATTCAGCATGTGTGAGGAACTATTTACATAGCAGGAAAGCTATGGCTAACATTATAAACATTATTAAAATGTTGTCCCATGCTTTTGTTGACTGCAGCCTTACACAACTGTGCTGCAGTACTGCAATAGTAAAAATGAGGTTTGTATGGCGAGGAAAAGGAGCATCAGAAATTATTTATTATTTAGATATTTGTTTCATAAAAACGGGTATTCTTTTTTTAGATGGTGGTCAATTTTGTCCACATGCTGTCTGATTGCTCCATTTCCACATCCATTTCACAATACTGATAAGCTAGAATGAGCTTGTCATTACAGTTAATCACATATTCAAGCTTGGAGCTTTAGAAGCACCTCGATGACATCATAAAAGTGCGGAGACAGTGAGCCGCTAATGTAATTCAAATAGAGCTTATTGCCCAGTCCCCAATTTCCCCTCACTACTTAAAACAAATCCCACTAAGATCTGGCCCTTACAATCATGTAAAAACAGTACTAATGGCACTTTTCTAAACCCAAAACATACAGACACTACTGATGGCACATTTCTAAACTCCGTAACATAGAGAATAATGACGGCACATTTCTAAACTCCGCAACATACAGAGACAACTAATGGCATGGTCGTAAACTTCATTACATACAAAGACTACTGATGGCACATTTCTGAACTCCATTATGTACATAAACGTCCGAAGGAACATTTCTAAACTCCACTATGTACTAACACAACTAACAGAACATTTCTAAACTACACAACACATACACACAACTGATACATACACTTGCCTCCTAAACTAGCAGCAGGGAGGGGGTCAGGAATCAAATTGTAAGCAACTCCTTGCCATTTAGTAGAACCTAACATGAGCATGAAAAATATTCCATGCATGATAAATTCCAAACACAAACATTCTGAAATGGTGCATAATGTAGCAACATATAAGCATATGTTTCTGCACCGATATCATAAAATAATTATCTAATAAAATAATATATCCAGAAAAATATCTGAATATAATATAATATAATATAATATAATATAATATAATATAATATAATATAATATAATATAATATAACCAGTGAAACAGTGGAGGACAACATTTTGTGCTTTTTAAGGAGAGAGGATCAGTGCTAGTTGGGTTGTTTTTATACTTCTGAATAAAATAAAAAGCAGGTTAGATTGGTCTGAGGCAGAGGCTTCTGTGAAAAAAACCCCCTCCTCCGTGCAAATTAGGATCCATTAATAAGTCATTTTGCCTGGCAGGAACAACAGGCCCTGAAAGCTTTGTACAAGGCGATCTAATCACTTGAGAGCTTGCCCTTTCTCTGTGGAAGGTACAACAGTAGGTGTTTGTGTGCCTAAAGCTGTCTAGTTGTATGTGACTTTTGTACTAACCATAAGTGGGAGACTGCTTTAGGAGATATAGAAACAATAAAAAAGCAAGCAGTACAAAAAATTGTCTTCAATAATGTATGAACAAAACAAAATACACACACGCACTCAACGGAGAGAATAAGTAAAACACTAAGGGCAACACTACCTTACATATGTATACATGCATAACAAGACGGGTATAGTCAAACAATATTAATTCACTCAACAGGACAGCTCTCTAGCTTCTGTATACTTTTATTCCTCTTATTAGGTGAATTATAATTTATATTTGGGAGAAAATGTCTCTGTCCAACGCAGCGCAAGGGTTGTTGAGAACAGCAGTGGATGAAGGTGGTTCTGGTGTGCCGCCTTTCTCAGGAAACTGTACACGATTACGCTGAAAGAGCCTGCTTTTGAAGCCTTGTGATGCAGAACGCGGGTCGCTGAGCTAGCATCTGTCCACTTTGCGCACTGTCAGTGGTGACACTGCCTCGGTTTAGGTTTTCAGCCCAATCAAATATTTCAGAACATCTCGTATTTTATTTGGGAACAGCCGCCACATGGCACATGATCTGGGTCTGTCCTCGAAAATTCACACTGACCTCTCTGAGCTAAAAGGCTGAGAAAGGGTCACTTCAACAAAACTGGTGCCATTGCAAAAAAAGAAGGCATTTTTATGTTGACTGCTAGAATCCATATTACAGCACCCCAGTGATTTCCAGAGCCTCACAAGACGGCAGGAATCTGATTTCCAGATCATGTTTTAAGGGAAGTGTTTATATAGCTCTCTGCCAGTATTTTATCTTTTTCAACTTTAAAGGAGATAGTAAAAGACATGCCTGTCAGGCCTTAAGAGTGACATTAATACCATTCTCACTGGCACCCCCCCCCCCCCTTAGAAATCAGCAGCTCACCTTCACTCAAGGGTAAGAATGAAGAAACAGGCAGCCCTCACCCACCTTCACATTCACAAAAGAAAAGCACGGCACTAAATTGTCTATTTTGAAAGTAATCATTCTTGCAATGTATCAGCATGTCTCCACAATAGGACTGTTTAGTAGTCATTTGGATGAGTATACATTTATCTTTATTTATTCATCTTAAACTGCAGGGCTGTAGGGCCACAGTGTATGTATTTTCAGTCCTTTTCATTGGCTAAAGAGTCCACACACCTGGTGTGAATGTTGGACTGATTGAAAGAAAACCGCAATAACCGGCAAACCCTTCATGGGTTTGAGATCTGCGCGATATTTCCAGATATATGACAGGCTTTGAACACTTATAATTCTAGTCCAATGCAGTGAGAACACTGAGTTGACAGTGGCCGACAGAGTCAAGCTGAGGCAACCTCACGAGGACCTCAAGGTGGGACAGGGGGCACGAGCTGGCAAAGGCTGGCCAGCTTCACCCCTCTGCATCGAAGTGCAGCAATAATGACGGGAAACGACAGGAGTTTGTTTTTCGTCGACCGCCATTACGTCCAGCCTGGGACGTTTCACGGTGCCGATAACCGGCTAAGCGCGACATTAACAGGGGGGAGCCGTGCGGAACCAGCGGGAGCAGCGTTACGGGCCGCCGTGCCGGCCCGCCTGTTCAGGGGAGAGAATTGGCTCGCCGGTGAAACGCGCAGTTTCGCTTCAGCGGAACGAGATTAAACCCGTCCCAGCCAGGCTGACCGGACGCCACGAGATGAAGAATGCGAGATGAACGTGGGACTTTTTTTTTTTTACCCCCTTTTTCTTCTCCTTCAATGTCAGATCCTTATTTCAAATAGAAAATGTTTAAAAATTCACCAGAGGGATCTTGTCCTGCTAGTTTGGAGGGGGAAGGGAGAGAGAGAGAGAGAGCAAGACTGAAAGGGAGGGGGGGGGGGATCCATCTCAGCATCTCAGGTCTGCTGGTGCTCGTTTGTGGCCAAATATAACAGGAGAGGTGAGAAGCACACAGAAGGAGAGAGGAGTTTATTGCACAAGGATGACCAGTATGTCAAACTGTAAAAGTGCAAATAATGCAAAAGCCTGAGTCCGACAAGGCTCCATTTCTCTTTTTTGTGCACATGAGATGAAACATGAAAGTGTGATCGCCAATCAATTCAGCATGACAAAGGATGAGAAGTTTTTTTAAATGCAAGTATTTGAAGAACATATTGGCATGTATTGGTATGTATTTAATACAGGTTGCCTGTCTGTATTTTTGGATGGTGTGTACCTCTGTGTCGCCTGCAAAACAACCTAACCACTATTTTTATACATGCATCTATACATTTCTCTATTATATATGAGCAATCTTTTCTGCTTGTTGCCTTTCAGCAAGAATGGCTTCTTAGCTGCAACAAGCCCTGCAAGATAATTTCTTGTAAGATTTCTTCTCACAGTAGATGCATGTACTTTTGTGCCAGAAGACTCTGCCAGATGCTGAGCAAGCACTTCACTTGATTTCCTTCTGTCCCTGAAGGATCACGAAAGTGACTTGAGTACTGTTCATCAGATTCAGCCCTTTTGGTTTTCGACCACATTGTCTGCCTTCAACTTCAGCGCAGTTCCTTCAAATTTCTTCATGACAGCTTGGAAGATACATGGAAGAGCCGGGGTGCATCAAGGAGAGGTTTGGAAAATGGCTAAACTAACAGTCTGACGGACACAAAACGGTAGTTTTGCATCAACAAGGAAATAGCCCACCCGACCAGATTTTCAGGATATTGTGTGACAGCAGTCAAAAAGCAATTTTAAGAGACTGGGAAAGCTGAAGACTCACGGAAGACACAAAAAGGCTATTTGCATCTTATGAACACCACTGAAAGGTCACTTCCTTGTGGAACAGAAGAAAATCCAGTGAAATGCTTGCTCAATGTCTTACACCAAAGTACATGCTTCAACAGTGAGAAGCCTCACTAGAAATTGTCTTGTTGGGTGTTTTGCAGCAAAGAAACCATTCTAGTGGAAAGGAAACAAGCAGATACCTGATTGCCAAACCTAAAAGACCAGAAAGCATGGAGTGATAACCAGTGGCAGAAAGTCTTATGAAGAGATTTTGGTTGGCAAAGATGCCAGACAAAGTGTATGTCAGACAAAGAGTTTGAAAGAAGTGTGTTGATGCCTGTCTGCAGCCTTCAGTGAAGCATGGTGGCAGTTCTGGGGGTGCATTTCAGTCAGTGGTGTGGAGGATCTAGTCAAAAATTGATGGAATTAAGCATGCTGAGCAATGCAAACATCTTGATTCACCATGCTGTAACTTTGGGAAAATGACTGATTGGCAAACACTTTAACTTTCTCCACAATAACGACTCCAAACACTTTGCAAACACGATTAAAACCTACTTGGAGCAGACATATTTGGAACCCTCAAAATATTAGACTGGGCACCTCAAAGCCCTGACCTCGACATAACATAAGCTGTGTATGATCATTTGAACAGGGAATAAAACAAAATGCAGTCAAAAAGAAGCTTGCCATAATTTATCACAGAACTCCTAAAAAATTATGCGATGGTCTACCAAAGCAAATTGCTTCAGTTTTGCATTCTAGGGCAGGTCACATAAAGTAAAAGTTTTTTATACTTTTGATTGAGTTTATGTTTCTTTGGTTTTGCTTCAATGTTATATAGTGTTATTTTGTCAATCAAATAAACACCTACTGTTCAGATAAATAGTTATAATTAGATTTTATTTCATAGTGGCCTAAGACTTTATATATATATATATATATATGCCCAGTCCTGCCAATGAGATAATGGCTGGAGTCTGGGCCATGTGACTGGCCATCAGCCCCCCACAGATCGCTCATTGTGAGGATGGCGGCCGCAGCTGTGTGGTACCCTGGGATGCGGGACGCGGGACGCGCAAGGCGGGCACGTAGGCCGTCTGTATTGGGGAGCCTCTCATGACTCCTGCCAGACCCCACAAGAGATCGCCTTTATCACCCTCCAAGAGCCCTTGTGCAGCTCAACTCAGAGTCGCGTCTGGATTCAATCATTCGGACATTCACCCTCAACTTTAACTCACACAGAAATGCAGTGGGGCACACAGCTTCATGCACACAGCTTAGCAAGGTTTATAACCAAAATGCTAACCTGTGCTTTTAAAGAAAAAAAGGCTAAAAGCATTTGTTTTTAAATCCACGTTAAGAGGAGACATTCACTGAATATTTGTCTTAGTCGCATAGAAAAGGAGGAAAGGAAGACTACAGGATGTCTGAAACAATATTGCATCAACTAGTGATGGCAGAGAACTAAGATTAATGCTAATGAGAGGGTGGTGTGTACAATAATAAGCCTAGGTGCGCTGCCAATCATTCTTACAGTGATTTTATGACCAAAAGCAGATGGATTTTATCCTTTCATTGGAAGGCAAGCTCAAAAATGTTTTCATGTTAAACATTCATTTCAGATGGAAAACACAAATGGACAGCAGCACTAAAAGGTATGAACGTCAGCGAGGAGCTCTCCCATTAGAGTGAATATATTAAGAAGCATTATGGATTTGATGTTTGTGAGTAAAGTGAGGAGCTCGACTATAGTAAACGACGCGTTCCCTCTACAGCCCAGTTCAGATGAAAACGGCAGCAGACGAGAAAAAAAAGAACAATGTTTCTAATTAAAGAGTATGCAGTGCACATCAAAACAAAGTTAACAAATGAATAACCGTTTCCATAACAATGAGTTATGAGCGGGCGGGTCTGTCTCGTCTTTATCTCCGGACCCAAGATTTGACATGTGGAAATCTCAGAGACCACAGCGGCCATCAGCAGACATTCTAAAAACCCGGTGGTTCACACTGAACAAAATGTTTTGATCTGAAGCGGCCTTAAGTCCCGGAAAGTGATCTCCCCCACAGCGGCGAGGGGCTCCCTGGGCTCATGCAGATAGCCCCCTTTCTGCTGAGTGAAGAGCAGAAAGAATGGAGGTAGAAAGACAAAGCTAAGGGGAGATGAATGTCAGGCGATAGGCAGTGGCACTGAAAGCGCATATTTTGAACTTTTGCATCTCAGAAGCACAATTAATTATGAGGGCCTTTGGGGTAGGTCAGACCGAGGAGGATATAGGTACCGTAGATGAGAGAGAGAAATATAGAGAGAGATATAGACAGAGACAGAGAGAGAGAGAGAGAGAGAGCAAGAAAGCAAGACAGTAAGAGGTGGGGAGGGGGACAATCTAAAAAGGTGGCCATAGAGAATGACGTTCTCTGCATTTGTCAACGATTCTGCCTTTTTTAGCCAGCATAGCAAAGAAAAGACACCTAAGGAATATCCCTTATGCCTCTCCCACAGGCTCCCTGTTTTATCTGTTTCATCTGTCTCCCGCTTAATGAAACAGCGGATATATTTCCCTTTTCACAGAGACCACTGCATTCTATAATGTCAAAATATACTGTTAAGTTATTTAAGGAAAACAGAAGTGGATAATGAGTAGGATTTGTCAACGAACCAAACCAAAGAGAGGAGAGAGAAAGAGGGGTGGAAAAAGAACAGACGAGGAAAGACCAAAACAAAGCAAGGGAGACCTCTCTTCTGCGTGAAAAGAGGAGGCCGATAAGGTCAGACACTCGATCCCCCCCCCCCCAAGATGAGCGTAAGCAAGCTCCCCAAGGAGCCCCTCTGTGTTTCTGCAGCTCGGCCAAAGCTGCTGCTCTCTCTCACAAAGCAGCGGCCGCCAGGATCCTCGCAATCTCCTTTAAACGTTCTTTACCGCAGCGGCGAGGAGAAGGGGAGGAGCCGCGGCGAGGCCAGGGGAGGATGGAGGGATGGGGGTGGGGAGGACACTGCTTTCCATGGGCAGGAAGGCTTGACAGAAGAGCCTTGAAGTATTTTCTGAGGGAAATATGAAACCATCCCCTGAGCTGTCATAAAAATGTCTTTTTATCCCCCTCTCTACGCCCCCCGCCCCCTCTTTTTTCATGAATGCCTGGTGAACTCTGATACACTAGGTGACACGGCTTTGCCTCTGTCAAAAAGGAGGCGATTGGGTTTCCAGGTTTTTAGACCCGCCGGTCTCAATACGGAGCAAATATATTTCAACATGCATATATAAAGTAACTTATTTTCTCTACATTTTTGTTAGTCTTCATTTAACCTTTATTTCAATAGCGAGTCCCTCTTTTGCAAGGGCGCCCTATAATGTATCAGCAGCGAAAGAGCTGAGAAACAGTGGTGTGGCAAATCATGAAAGCAAGAGCGCAGCATGTCTCTCAGTTAAATCGCGATGCTTCCCTTCCTCCTGTGTGCTACCGCAACACCTGCCCCAGTCAGCCAGGAAGCACCGATGCATCCATGCACGCACGCACACGCTGCACATATACCACACGCACACATGCACACACGTGCACACTCTCACACACACACGCACACACACACATGCTCGCGCACACGCAGCCACCTGTGCCAGTTACTGCAAGTGAAAAATGCAGCCTGTGCATAGTTCTAAGTAAAATCTTCCCAAGCGATGCTTCTTTGGCGACGTAGTTCCCCTCTAACAACAGAGCACAGTTCACTTCCCAGTCATTAGTGTCCGCAATGCAAGCTTTCCCCTTTTGTCCCTGTGTTCACATTTCACTTCGGAATGGTTAATGGCTACCGAGTTGGAACGGCTGGTAATTACGAACTATCTTACGAAAGTGTGTGTGTGGGGTGGTGGATGGGGGGGCAATGGGGGTGAGGGAGGGGGGCCGCAGAGCATGAAAGGAAGCACAGAGAGGGCGAGAGACGCAACTGCGGCAAAGGTAATTAATGAAGTTCCTTTAATTACAGATTGTGCTCATTCCGCCATAGGGAATGCGACAATTATGCCATTAAAAGTTTGTAATGGGCAGGGGGGGAGTGGGGGGGGGGGGCAGAGGGGAAGAAACAAATTTGAAGAGGATGAAAGATGCAAGGCAGCAGAAGGAAAAGGAAGAAAAAAAAACAACAGACATCTCAAAGGAGGAGAGAGCATTTTGCTGGTGCACAGTGACAGACCAGATTAACATCAAAAGATCAGCAAAACAGAGGACATATTCATTCTAGAGACACGACCAAGGTGGAAGGAACTTTGATGATGCTAAATTTGGCAAAAGCGCAAGTTGCTGAATCGGCTTGCGGTTCCAGTTTCCTGCCTCTGTGCAGGCGCTGTTTGACAGGTGGAAAAGGGAGAATTCACTGAAAATCCAAGTAAGTGGCCCTTTGGGGGGGAGGGGGGCCATATCTCCATTCCCCTGCTCCAAACGCCGCGGAGCTGAGAAATGTCTAGTCACAGCAGACAAGCCGCACACCAGAGGGGGAAGGGGGAAAAAAACCACTCCATCCAAGCCAAGTGGGTTTGTCTAGATAGATTTGCATTGCCTGGCAAATTTTCCTTGCGCCGGAGCGCTAATCACCTCTCGCATCTACCTGCCCAGACACCTGCAGAGAACGTCACCCTTGATATGCAAAATCCTCCCCCCTCCCTGCCCGACACGACTCCTCAGCCAACAACAGTCTTATTCATGGCTTCTTTCTTCTCCGAGCTTGCAAATTCGACATTTATGTATGTAAATGGGATTGATCCCCTGAAGTTTCCCGGTAGCATGTGCCTTTGTAGGCCCAATGACGCACACACCCCCAACCCTGCCATAAACCTTACCCTGACTTATTCAAATCAGCTGTAGGGAGGGGTTTTTTTTTTTGCGACGAAAACTAGAAGATGTTTTGCTAATGTTTAACCACGGGTGTCCCAATGGACACGTACTGTTGCCTACATAGTACTATAATGTGAGTAATGCACATTCTATTCGACAAGGTCAGCCTAAAGTGGTGCCTGCTTTTACTCTACCAAGTGAAGAATGTGTAACCTTGATATTCTGAATTCCTCTCCTCAGAAGTGCCTTGCAAGCATGGTGGACAGAGGCAGGACACCTCAGTATTCTTTCAAACAACCTGCCAACCGCGATATGGTGCAGCGTATATCATGCATATTTTGCTGATTCCTACAGTAACTAAATTGTGACACAGCAAAGTATGGCTTCTAAGTATAGCCCATAACAAGATGTAAAAGTGTGAGACACGTTGGCTTGTGCGTGTGCTACACCCGACGGCGAGATGTACCACGCTGCTTACAAGCTTAGCTCTTCGCTTAAAAATGAATCTTTCCTAAAATGTAGTCTATTACAAAATACAAAATATCTCCAAAATAAATTGTCACCCTCCTCTGGTCACCCCCCCCCCCCACCCCACCCCTCTTTGGGTGCTGGTGTTGGGTGAAGTCGTACCTCAAAGTCGTTGGCCTTGTTGTAATGCATGTTGAGGGCGCGGTACAGCTCACAGTCCCGGCTGACGCACATTTCGTCCGCCCCGGTCACGCCGTCGTTGATGGCCTGACGAGCGAACTTCTCCATCTGGATGTAGTAGAACTCACGGAAGTTGCTGAACCACTTGATCAGCTGGGACGTGATGCACCTGTTGAACTGGAGGAGAGGACAGAGGAGTCTTCAGTGGTGAAGTGGTAGTAATGATGGCCCACTGACACTGCGGCCCTCCATGACCAGGGCTGAGGAGCTCCATTGAACTGCAGTGGGGTCACGGCACCCCAAAATGTCTTGCTATACCAACCAATCATGCATTACTGGACCAAAATGGCTGACACTGGGCACCATTTCTCACACAGAAAATTTTAAACACTACGGAAAAACATCAGTCTATTAGTGCCAGTATAAGCCCCTCCACTGGTCACCACCCCCAACCTAAAATGCATATTCAAAAGTAAAGCAATTTCGTATGATATTCCCCTCTCAATCCAACAGTTATGAAATTGTTAATTCATTTTCATATCTGATTTCCCTGCTATGAAAACATTATTTGCTCAGTGCATACATATACATACAAACACATATAAATGCAGGTTCCTGTCCTATGATTCACTGTTATTCAAATACAGCCTATACAGATATTAATTACTACCCTGCTATACTGTGAACACAGACACACACACACACACACACACACACATACAAACACTCAACCTTGCCTGATCCTCAGAGTTTCACCATATTTGAAGGTGCATCCTCACAGATATGAAGCCCTATGTTGTCTGTACAGTGGACCATGGTGTTTCGCACCATCGGTCAGAGATCAGAGGTAGGTTAAACTGTAATTACAATTATGTCTATAGTCTGGCAAGCATTTCAGGGCATATTTCCATGCCGGCAAGCAAGGTTAATTGTGATTTGCCCCAAGCCTTTTCCACATTATGTCCTTTTGAACAAAGTGTTTGAGTGATTAAACTAAAGGAAGATTTTAACCCTTCCAGAGGCAGATACGACTGCAATCTGTAATGTTGCAGGCTTATGCTACTTCAAAGAAGAAACCAAGTTTGTGCTTGTATGAAGGCAAGGCAAAGTAGAGCCTTGCATGCAATCATGCAAATTGTTGTTGCTAACCAAACTATCTGAACAAGCTCGGATGCAGCTGTTTGGTAGTGTGTCTATCTAAAGCACTCGTTTTACAGCCCAGGGACTCACCCTACGGCCTAGAACAGAACCGTGACCATTCCAGTGCTAGCTATGACCACAGGAGCTCCGCAGGACGTTGTATGATTGGATATAACATTAGCCTTAAGAGGGAGGGTTTCAGTCAGCCCCGCCTCACGGTGCAATAGTGCCCCCTCTGGTCAATCAGGTGCACACAGCTCTTTTGCATTGGCTGCGTATGTTTTGTGGTCCACAGCTCAGCTAATGATAAAAGTGGCAGTTGTCTACATGCCTTGTGGAGACATGTGCTAGTCTGTGCTCTTATGTGACGTCGTTGTGATGATGAGACGAGCTTGCAGTTGAGAAAAACGTGTAATTTCTATATTTGAATTGGGGGTAAAATTGGGAGTAAAGTGAAAAAAAATACTAACCAGTATAATTACACCAGACCAAAGCATACCTAATTTCTGTATTGCTGAATTTCATGTGTATAAGTGCAACTTTCTCTGACCACTGCAGTTAGTGGTGGCATTGTATGTCCTCTGCAACCTGGTCAAATGACCTGAGTGATGACTGTGCGTGCTGTGGCCATAGTGTGTGCATGAGGGAGGGAGGGAGGGAGGGAGAGAGAGAGAGCGAGAGAGAGAGCGAGATGGGGGGAGTAGGAGAGGATTGGCTCCATTCATGAGGACAGCTGAGTTGCAATTATCTAAGTTAGGACCGATAAATCCCAAAGGCTTTATGATCAGGGCTCTGACACACTACCTCCTGCCTTTCATCATTATGACTATTCATCAATTCATCAACACCCACCATACATCCTAACCACGCACACACACACACGCACACACACCTGAAAAAAAAAAAAACAATTATTTACAAATTATTTTAAAACCTTGCATTTATACAATCATCGTCATAACACCAACCAGCAGCTCAGACGTTAACAAAAAGTCAGTAGAGGAGCTATGGAGGGGGAAGTACGTGTGGGGGGTAATTATGGTATAGAGTTGTTTCTCTGTTAGCAAATTCCGGATAATTAAGCGAATGTAAATTCATGGCGGGAAGCCTAAGTATCGAGGCAACAAAAGCTAGGAGAGCTGCCCCTTTTCCCCACCAAAAAGGCCATCCCCGCTCTGTAATTGACGACGACACTGCGCGTCGCACGGCTTCTTACAGATAATTGACCAGAAAATGATTAAGTCATCATCAGACGGGCTCCTGCCTGGAAGAGTTCAAACATGTACTTAACCTATCCCAGAATTATACATTCCCTCCGCAGGCCCTCTCTGTCTGCTTTCAGCCTTGCGGGGGGAAACCCCATTTGAACAAAAAGAGAAAAAAGAAAAGAAGAAAAAAGAAATAACCGAAGAACTCCAGCTATCTGATCTCCTGGTTGCTGATTTCAATAGAGCTTAAACCTATTAGGATCTGCTGAACTCTGAGTTCTCTCCCTTTATCTTGGCAGCAAAATAAACTGTCCGAATTTCCAGACACTGAGATAAGGAACCCAGGCCCCCATGACGGCTTACTGTTCCTTTTAATTCTTTTAGAATAAGAAACAAAACATTACAAAATGATAGGAGGCTGTTCACTAGGGAGTGAAAATTGCTTTGACATGGAGATTAGGCCCCAGCATTGTTACAAGACATTGTCTCATATGAACAAGCCCAGGAGAAGGGGGGGGGGGGGGTTTCTGGAATTGCCCATGGATGACATAATGGAGACTACAAAAAAAGTAAGTGCGCATGACATTGTTTGGCAGGAGGGTATAAAGGCAGATTTAAAGGGTATTGTTGTGGAATAGAAATGCCAGAGATGCGATGGACAAAAGAGCAACGTTGCTGGAACGTGACAACTCAGCAAGTAAGGATCATGTCATCTGCTTGTCAAACAAACATCCCCCCCACATACACACACGCACGCACGCACACGCACACACACACACACACACAGAAATAGAAATACAGAAATACAGACGCAGACACACACACACAATTGCAGCCCAACACATGTAAACACCCACAGGGTAACGGAGATGATAACTGTTCCACTGACATATCGGACACATCGTTCTTGACAGTCGATGTGATGGCTACATTTGTTTGAAGGCTGTACTCCTGAGAGAATTTACCTCAAATTGATAGTTTTCATTATTCATCCTTTTGACCCTCAAATACAACATTGACATTTTGTCATTTCACTAGTGTACATTAGATCATTTGCGATTCAAAATCAAATTCAATTCAAGTCAAATATACTTATATACAAAATGCATTTTATAACGCAACGTGAGACACGTTGAAAATGCATTTTGTAAAAAATACACAATGAGTGAATATCTAAAGAAAGATTCCCTTGTACATGGGCCTGAATGCAGCAACAAATTTAAATAAATTGAAATATTTCTACATTATAATTGGCAAATATACAAGTTTGAATGCATTTTTTTAACATGTAAAAACACCATTGCCTGAATGGAACTGCATTAAAATACAATGTACAAAAGTGTGGTATAAACCACAGATTGCAGAATTGTATACTGATTTAAAATAATCAAAACACTTAATCAGAACCTTTTCCCAATCATTCATGTTTCTATTTAGACATTTCTCATTCATCAATGAGAAAAACAAAGAATAAAAGACGCACATAACGGGAGAAAAAATAAAATAAAATAGAGAAACACCCAATCAGTGACATCTGTGTTGGGCTAATGTCTTTTTACCAGGGAACCAATTGCTACAATAAAAAGCCCATGTTGTCTCTGCACAAGAGCCATGGACTTTGATTAATGCTTCCCACGGGCCATCTCCGCTTCAATATTTGCTAAGGAAAATTCCTAAATATTCAATGAGCACGGTCAAAAGATTCATAAAAACAAATCAATTTGACACCTTAATCTGCTCCGGCAGCAGTTGACTCAGAAGCCGCGGAAGACCGTTTCACACACTCGCTCTCGCTGGCCTGTGAAAGCCTGCTTCTCCATCCACTCTTAGCAAGACTGAGACTGTGGCTCACGCTTCGCGTGTTGCCACAGACTACCAAATTAGGCATGGTAAGCTCATGCTGCAAAAATTAAAAAAAGGCGAAAAGTATACATTTCTAACAGTTAACTGAATCATGAAATGACACACTTCATTCTTCCCCGCAGCCCCTTGAATAATAACAAAAATAATGTGATAATTTATTGACTAATACTAGCCTTCATGTTTTCGAACCAAAACGTAAGCAGGGCCCAACAATCTGAATAGGTAACTGCAGGAGGAGGAGGCAGTTCATTTTCTGGTTGGTTTCCAGGGTGCAGATGTATATAAGTACATAAATGGGCCCTATGCTATCACGTGCGGACACCCCTCTCTTCCCCAATCCCCCTCCCCAACCCCAGATCATCGACAGCTGCAGTGGCCTCCTGGGTAGAAATAAACACCGTGACCTGGATGACAGAGTCTCTACCGTCCCTGCTGTGACCCCTTACATAACCTCCTCCTCCTGCACCTTGCTTCACCCCACTCCACTCTCCATCGCTCTGACCGCACACCATAATCAACCCAAAAAGCACGGTGGCTACGAGTTCGTCATTCACAAACAAAACCTATTACAAAATTATTTTGCTGCCCAATAACCACTGTGACATTATGGCCTTTGCTTTTGTGATAAAGTTCAGGGTTCGAAGTGGCCAGTGGACAATTTCTGAATGGGGGGGGGAGTCCGTGGAAATGATTCGGGACCCCCTGTTTGTTCTGGTCTGCAATCCCAACAAAAAAAAGGAATACAGACACAGATTACTTCACACCACTGGGTTCTTAAAATAACAACAGAAAAAAAAACCTACAGACCCTACGCTTTTATGTAACCAAAGAAATCAATGGACTGTTCTGGCTTCCTGTTGCAATTATGAGGGGAAGGCTGAACGTTAATCTCCTCGTGACTACTGGCTGACTCCACACAAACTGCGCTTGAAAGCACGCCTTTGTCGCCGGAACTCAAACCCGGCTCGACTCGGCGTTTGCCACCTCTCGCACTGCTCTGCCCATCAGCAGAAAAAACATCTGACCGAACTGAATGCGCCCTCTTCACAAGTGTCGGCAGAATAGGCAAGTCCCCTTTTGCTGATGGTTCTGCCGACAGACGCAGGCCGCGGCAGAGGGATCACATTGTAAAAATAGAATGACAATTTAACTACCATGATCCCTTGGTTTCTGACACAAAGCTAAGCTTTTGAGCCTCTTGGAGCCCACAAGTCAAGATAACAATACCACAATGTCTGCGAGGCTCTATAATTCAACCTGGCTAAGTGCATCTGTTCTGAGCCTTTCTGTGGAGAAGAGACTTAAGTTTTGATGAAGAACTTCTCAATAACATCAGACAAATAGGAGCCTGCAGCAAAGCAGCATTGACTTCATGCAAATGAGACTCTACACTGATAATTTAATTTGCAAAGTTGTGTCTATGAATTCTTTCATCGACTGCCTCATGTAAGACAAATAAACACGATATTAATCTTCAATAAATCATTGGTGGCTTTATGTTATTTTATAATTCTGCTATAACATGGTAGTCAGGTCAAAAGGCAGGCCATTTTACAATACCAATTAGTGACTGTTTCAATGAAGCCATTCAGTGCCCAAATCAGCCCATTTCCCACACTAATTATTTATTATCTATTCTGATCCAGTTAGTGGTGCGTTGCACACATACGTCTTAAAACAGTCACTCCCATGGCTATTCATGAGCTATTCAATTCTAATTAGTTAGCAATTTGCACTTAATTCCCATACATGCAAACCAGATAATCCAACAATCACATGCCATCTATTATTTTTTTATGCAAGGGTGGCCTGGAAAAAAATAATCCCAACAACCTGACCTTGTTTCAGAATATGGTAATGTGAAACTAACAGACACCCTCAAAAGCCCATTCAGACTATATGAATAAGTGTCCAAAACACAGACAGATTTTCATGCAAAAAAGAAATTTGATATTTTTAGCTTTATGCAAACATTATGAACATGTTGTTTGTTTGAAAAATATTGAACACAGGCCTGAAAAAGGACAACTACGTTTTCCATTTCTCAGAAGGCTATGTTGAAGAATGATAACAAATGAGCAATTAAATGAAGATTCTTTCCCCTCCCGATTAATAAAGAAAATGCTCATTTTCACACCATACATGTCTCTGGGGGCACTAGAATTTATTTGGCTTTATTGCTGAGCATTCTCTCACAAATATTGTTCTTCAGGTCCGGTGCATCTAGTTGAGACATTCAGGGTCTGAAGCTCACCATTTCCTGATAAATTAGGAAAAATGCCATCTTTGCTAAATAAACCCAGTTTACACTGGAGTGCTTCAAATGTTAGTTTAGTGCAAGTGTTGCATCCCCCCCTCTCCGTCGGCATAGGTACGATTAACGAGCCAGTGCCGCGCGGCCATGGCCGAGGTGGTCCCCTGCAACAGGAGTGCCTTCGCGGGGACGTGGTCTCCGTGGAGACGGCCAGGGGGCAGCTGGGAGGGGAGAACCCTTATCTCCTCATTTGAATAATGTGCCCTGAATCTGTCACGTTATTTTGGCCCCCTTATGCTCACTGTAGGCAGCATCAACAACAAATTAAGTTGTAAATAAGAGACAATCAGCGCTATTGTTTGGTTTGTTTTTTTGTGTGTGTTGCATTTCGTTTGCGCCACATTCCCACCCCCAATGCCCAAACCCCCCCCCCCCCCAGCCGCCCCCCCCACCACCACCACCTCCTTTTTGCCCTTCTCCAACTCAACCTTCACAAAAAAACCTGAAGCAGCAGCAGCAGTTTAACAAGCAGAAAAGATCAGAACTGTGAGAAAGGGATCCTGAGAGACTACGAGAAAACGAAACTCAAGAGGAAGTCTTTAGTTTGACATGCCAAGCATATGTAATCCAGCCTTTAAAGACCCTCACTTAGTGTTCACTTAATATGTCAGGCTCAATACTGTCTTTGGGTCTGCTTTCAAATATTTAATCCAGAAAATTTGCCATTAACTTTCAAATACCTTGTTAGATATCTTAAATGATAATTGCTTAATGTACCGGTACATTTTTCAGACACAAGCCCTGGGTGGCATTGAATGAACAGGATATCTTTCCATGTATTCTCTTCCTTTGTATAAATACATGAAAATGGTCAGTAATAAATAGATTACCTTTCGATTTTACCCTTTTTTTCTCTTACATAAAAGGACATGTTAAGAGGCTAAATTAATCTTCCTTGTTTGTGCTTTACTGGTAAACAATAAAAAAAATATGGGAAATATAGGAAAATGAACTTGCATTGAACCATTCAGAACACAATTACAGTAAAGACATAATGCAAACGTCAAAGCATCAACGGGCTCACCTTCACATCAGAGAAGAACATTTTCAGCATGTTGGAACTGGGGTATCTTGCGTAGAAGAACATCAGCTTAGCCTTCTTTAAATGATTGGGTGAAAGTCCTTCCTGAATTTGGAAATACTACGGTCAAGGAAAAATGTGAGTTAACATCGAGCGTACACATCAGTAAGCGTAAGAGGCCCCATCACGTATGACATGAGAGAACATAAACATGTACTGCAAAACCGATGGACAATTTATGGTTGAAATTAGCAACACCCCCCTACCGCCACCCCGACCAAAGTGAAATGAAATGGAAACATAACACACACACACACACACAACAGACATTTGCACATCTTGAGAGCAGTTAAACATGGCAATGGGGAAACGTTGGGTCTGCTTTTAGACAAATCAAGCTGCAAACAACATCTCATATGATTTTTCTCCTAGTTTTCTCCCTACAATCAAAAATGGGGATTGGGGAATGACTGGGGAACAATCAATACACACAGGATTGCTGATCGATAAATGACTACTTACCCTAATAAAGGGTCTATTTATCAGGAAGAGGCACTGCCCTCTTGATTTGTAAACAGAAGCTGCTGAGGGCTGTCCCAGGAGATTGGTGGGGGGTGGGGTGGGGTGGGGGGGGGGGGGGGCACGGCGTAACCAGAGCAATCCAGCCATTCCCATTATCTGCCCCTACTTCCTGGCACAGCCACACTCTGCCAGTTAGGATGGCTTTGGCCACATCTGTGCCGAACGCTGCCCATGCCATTTCCTCGGCAAATTAACGGCTTTAGAATTTATCTGGGATGAAGATGCATGTAGGGAGAAAATCAATGCGGGACCCACGCAAGGTCAAGCATCAGGCGAACACCGACAGAAGCAACCAGGCTCCAGGTGACGGCAAGAAAAGCCTGAACCACATATCACAGTATCTGTGATCACATTCACGCTACGAACTGCTCGTTCCATAAAACACCTTTTTAAATGATGACTGAATAAGAAAATGCTTGCCGCTTTGCTTGAATTAAGCCTATAAAATAAAACAAAATGCGAAGGTGTCAGAGGAAAAGTGCATAAGTAAAAGACATTTTTGAGTGGTCATTTTTTCTAAAACGACACTTTCAGAATCAGCTTTTGTTAAGAACCTCCTTTCATTTGAGCATTAGGGACTGGAACATATACCGCAAATTTTCAAATAAAGAAACATCAATGTACATAAATTTTGAGAAATAGTACCAGGGTCAAATCTATCCCTGTATACTTGACATTTACTGATAATGGCTTCATCCACATTAAAACTAATTCCGTAATTAAAATGAAAAAGGAATTGACACTAATAGGTCCTGTCCCCCCATTCTGTATTCATCCATTTATTTTCACTGGATTAGGGATTTTAATAGAGAAATTTTCATTAGTAAATAGTACTAATATTAATGTCACTCTTTCACAGCTGTGTCCCCAAGCCGAGGAGCAACGCATCTTTGTTCCCAAATTCAGAGGCAACTTTGCTGAATGTACTCTTTGTGTTTCTGACGCTTAGCGACCGCGCAGAGGATGACTTCTGATTGACGTGCTCCTTGACGTGCCAGGAGAGGGGACTTGTAAGAACCCGGTGTGACCTCCATTAGTGTGATAGAGAGGACTAAAAGAGCATTACCCACCCCGCTGCCATCTGTCATAACGCATATGCGGCATAACAGCACTGAGAGAATAGGAGACAAGCTGTCCTCTTTTGGTTGAGCAGGACTTTTAAAGGAGTCAAATTCATTTAATTCACAATTAGACGACAAAAAAATAAATACGTATAAAAAATGTTTTATATCGTATAAATGTTCTGCACATGTTTTTCCACACGGCAAAAGAGCAGGTTGCATATAAGGGAATGCTAAACGTCCTAGTGAGCGTCTTAATAAAATTAATTATGTTGAGATGCTCTTTTCAAATTACAGTGCTGATTTGTAAACATTTCATATTGGTGATCTCAATTAAGGGGTAAATCTGTTTAAAAGCTTAGCGGCAGCCAGTGTCCTCTTTCCATAGAAATTCAAGGCGATTCTATTAACAGTCCTGCGTCCTTTTCTCCTTCTGTATAAGCAGTTTATCTTTATTTTCTATAAAATAAAACTCGACTCGATAAAACAGCATTCCCACATTTACTTCTGCAAATACAAACGCCTTATAAGATTTTCATGAATTGTGAATTTATTTGTATTTAAAATATTCACAGCATTTATGTCCAGAAAATATAATTTTATCAACTGCTCTGTCTGAAACTGTCCCCTGCTACTGTAATGCATACACTTCAATATATACAGTATGATTTTTGGCGAAATCATGAGAAAACAGATGTAGTTCAGAGGGTAAATTTTACTTCTCACCCTGCAACATGGCCCTTCTTCCAGAAGAGAATGGTTTACAGGATACATACATTCATAGAGTCTCACGGAAAAACAGATTAGACATAAACACAGCTACAACTAAAAAAGCCCCAGCTACGTTCAAAGTGTTTTCATAAAACAAACATGTTCAGAATAACTATCAAGCTGTGTCTAGGGGACAGGGCTTGAAGCTGAAGAGTGCCGAGAGCAGGGAGGTGTTTAGAAAGAATACTGTGGTGGATGCTGTAGTCTCTGTTCCTGACAACACCCATCTCCACCCAGATGAACATACAAGAGACAATGACTGCTGAAACCTGAGCCAATTTTGAGGTGTAAGGAAGGAAAGAAAAAAAGGAAAAGATAGATGATAAATACATAAATTAATGACCGACATCTGCTCAGGAGCAGAAAAGATTAGAGGAACAGAACACAGCAGCTGAACCTGAAACAGTGCTCAAACAAACAGGGAATCTGGGCTTTGATCAACCACACAGACCAAGATGGGCAAAAACAAGCAGTATGTTGAACGATACCCTACAATTTATGCATGCGCTTTTTGAAGCAAAAAGGTCACTGTAAGAGCAATAATGTAAAAGCACATAAAACATTTAGAACTTCTGAAAGCTATGGTGAACATGGACATTGTAGAGAAAAAACATCCCCGCTCTAGCAACTGAAAAGTAGCGACAATGAAAACTCTTGCTGAGACTACAAAGCTATGCTACCCTATGGTAAAAACTTGAAATGGCTGCTTCTGCATGTCGTTACCGAACAAAGGGCCCTCAGGCCCTCCCTATTGCCCCAGCTCTCCAGTGAAGGTCAGGGAGTTTCTTTTGTGCGTCTGTGAACCAGCCCCTGCCTATAATCTATGGAAAATGCAAAGCGCCTTCACCTGCCCCCATGTCTTAATGCAGCACAACAGTGCACAGACTTTCTGTATGCAAATGCTCCGGGGTACTGAACAAGGCTATTTTTCTTGAGATGCAAAGAGACCGCGTGACAAGGAAGATCATTCTGGCCCTGTGAAACACAATTGGCTGTCTGTTTCTTCAGGCATTTGAATAAAACTTAATATTTGATTAAACAGCTTCATTTGCAAATATCGAGATGTTGTTGTTGCTGGGCTGAAGTGTAATCTCACGGTGCAGGTGGCCCTCCTGGGGACATTGGAAGAAAACCTTGGAAGGTTAACTCTTTCAGTGCTGGAGTCCAAAGCCAAATCTCCCAATGGGAATGAGAACCTGTATCAGGCAACTGTGCTGACCGACCCACTAATATCAAGCTATTACCTTTCTAACTTTTGTATAGACTGAAATGTGAAATTAAATTATATTTGCCATGATAGACTTTTAAAAATCACTTTGTGCACAGAAAGCATTTTAAAACATAAATGAAACGGATCTAACTCACACTGGTGTATTTTCATTAAAGTCCCTTTCCCTCTCAAAACAAATTATTAAGTAATTACAATGACATAAATATCTGTGGGCAGTTATACCTGCTGCAATCATGGCAATCTAAACATTTCCATGGAAACACCAATTTAATGTCATTACGGTATTACATTTTTAACTGCATCTAGCAGTAATGATTGTGCAAGTGCGATTTCATTTTATGAAATAGTAGTTTTATATAAATTACTTCCAATTACCATTTTGTTAAAATTGTAATTCCCATAAAATTACAGGGTTGTTAAATGGATAGCACATATGAAGATGGTGTTGATATTATTATCCCTAGCATTAGCCTTTTAACTAGTTACTATATACATGCTCAGTTACACCTATGTGCAAATCTAACTACAAGCGGAAATGAGCTAATTGTAAAATGATATTCATAACAATTTTTATTACTGGCATAATGAATATTTGACAATGTAGCACTGCCGAGGGCTGTCTGCACATCTGGTATGAAGATCTAATGTTGTTTTTTTTTTAATTTTCTTTTCACATCTCAAACAGGAGCTCAGAGAAACAAGTTGGGGACTGCGGGTGGATCTGGGAACTATTCACTCAAAGGTCAAGAAACAACGAGAGAGTGGAATGAAAGACAAACAGCTACCCGCAAACACCTGTTAAGACGAGCTTCAAAGAAAAGAGAAAAAAATTATTTGGCTGCCAAGCAACAGTGAATAGTGCCTCAGGCTGTCAACAAATCTTTGTATATAAAAAATAAGAATAGAGACAGCAATTATTCTTTTTACAGTGTGATATGATAAGAAAACTCAGGCAGAAAGTGGGTCTTTATTACCTTCTATGGCCTATTGTAAATGCACAATGCTGGGGGTGTGGTGTATGTGCTTTTGTTTTTAAATAAAAGACCTTAAATGAACCTTGAGCGGTTTTCTCAGTCGTTTTGAACATTTATATAAATGACGACAACAGGGCACAAAACTCTGAGGCTCCTCCAGAGTGTGCCACTTTGCACTATCCCCAGTAGATCTTAACATTAGACTGGCGATGACGAATCTCTGTCAACTAAAGATCCGCTCATAAAGGAAAGGTTTTTTGCCCCCTCCGTTAGGTACAAATTCAAGTTTCTCTAAGACCTCTCCGTTAAGCCACCTGCCATTTTCACTTCCGCGCTTTGAAACACAATTTCCTTTGAGCATTTATGTACAAAATGATGATGTGCTGGGGATGAAAGGGAGTTTAATCACGAAGAGCTCTGACGGAGAGAAACAGAAGAGCAGAGCACAGAAAGGGATAGAGGACTGAAATTAGGGGCAGGGACATTCAGATGAGTTCCCCACAGCTTATAGTTAAAAGGCTCCAAAAGGGAGAGCTCCGTTCCTTGTCAGACTGCCATAAGACCAGGGGGTTAATACTTGAGTCAAATGCAGACTCATATGAAGAATCTCCCCACAACACAACATCTAACTGCCTTGAGTAATTCATAAGTGTTCAGAGTTACAATTACAAACAGCAACTGAATCTTGTGCTTTCATTCCCCTGCAGGGATGTCTTGAACATTCTGACAATGACATGTAACCTTGTCGGTCACACCATCTTTAGCCCAGAAATATGAACATGAAGGAGAAAGGGAGCGGGGGGGGGGGGGGGGGGGGAATAGATCAACAACAAGAAAAAAAATCAGTACAGCAAAAACAGGAAGGCAGGGGGGAGGGGGGGTGGTGGTGGTTTGGGGAGGTGACAGCAACAACATTCAACAAGATTTTTTTTGAAAGGATATTGTACTTCCTGAATACGGTGAGATCTCGGACATGTCCTGAAGGTCCCCGCACTCTGATTTGATTAAGGATAAGGACAGCCCCTCAGCGGTGCTGCCAGGATGCGAGGGGGGGGAGCAGGAGCGATGGTGGTTCAGGTGATTGGACGACATCTTGGTCCGTAGGCTGGTGGTCTCCCGGGACAGGTCCAGAGACTCAGGGGAGGACCTGTCTTTGCCCGAGTAGGCGCCCGAGGGGGTGCCTAATGGACTCTGAAAGGGGTAGCCCATGAGGGGGATAGGGAAGGGGTGTCGAAAAGAGGGAGGGCTGAAGCCAACCGTGGCGGACAGCGGAGAGGGGTGCAGGGAGGGGTGGTGGTGGTGGTGGCTCCCGTGGTTGGGCATGGATGTGGACTGGTGATCTGAGGAGTTCTTTCTGACCACCAGGGGCAGAGCTTCCGTCTGGTCGTTGGTGCTGGGCATCGGCATGCCACTGAAGGTGTCCAGCGGGCTGGGAATAATGACGTCACCGAAGCACTGCAGCCGCTGGTTGGTGGTGTGGAAATTGGGGTTGTCCCCACCGTTGACGGCAAAGCGGTCCTGGGGCAACTGAAGGGGTGGGAAGACCTGAGGGGCCGGGCGCGGCGGGGGCTTGGCGAACACCTTGACCACGGTGTCCACCACCTGCGACATGGCCGTGTTCAGCTCCTGCTTCAGGGTCTCGGCCAGCTGCTTGCCCTCCGCGTGCATGGATGGGGGCGGGCCCTGGCCCTTGCCGCGGGGGCCCTCGCGTTTGGGCTTGTCCCCCTCCCTCTCTGCCATGAGCGCCTGCTCGTGGAGCAGGGCTCGCGCTCGGTCCAGGAACCGCCCGGGGTCCAGGTCAGACATCTCGTTGTCGGAGCGGTCGCGGTCACGGTCGCGGTCACGGTCACGGTCGCGGTCACGGTCGCGGTCACGGTCGCGGTCGGCGGCTGACGGGTCCTGCCTGCGGCGGCGGTCGGCCCCGTCCGAGCGGAGGCTGTCTTCTGACAGGTCGGCGTCCTCGTCGTTCTCTGAGTCAGTGCTGTCGTAGACCTGGTAGAACTTCTCCTGCAGCTGCCGCAGCTGTTTCTGCATGTCCTCCAACTGCAGCTTCAGCTGCCTCCTCTCTTCGTGCTTCTGCTCCTTGCGGGCCGTGACCACCAGCTGCTGGAAGCTCTGCTGCTGCTGCTGGGGCAGCCTCTGCTTTCGCTTGTTCTCCCGGTAGTAGCTCTCGCGCGGGCTGGGCGGTAGCTGCTGCGACGGCCCGTCACGGTCCCCCTCCGGCCCTCCGGTGCCCCGCGCGGCCACGCTGGGAGAGTGGCTCATGCCGCGGATGATGTTCTCCACCCGGGCCCGCTTGGCCCGCAGGTGCTCGTCACTGAGTCTCTCCGAGTCGAACTGGCTCACGGAGGGTCTGCCGAAGGGCGAGAGGGACTCGCGCGGGCTCTCGCGCGACGAGTTGCTGCAGGCGTCCTCCTGGTGGATCTCTGAGCCCGCACTGGAGAGCCCGCTGCCCGGGAAGCCGGCCTCGCTGCCGCCATTTTTGGCCACGTTGCTTTTCAGCAGCTGGGAGATGATGGTGGCTCCGGGGAAGGGGATCATGGTGTCCTCGTAAGAGTTGGCCCTCTTCAGCAGCTTGCGTAGCACGTTGGACTTCTCCCCATCCGCGTGCTGCACCACCGAACACTCCACTTCCTGTTCGGGCCCATGGGGATTCATGGCACTAAATATGCTGGCTTTCGCTCTGGTGAAATCCAAGGACGCTGTCCCTAAGGTCCTTTTCACTCCAATGTCAACTCTTCTTCTCTTGGTTTGTCTGCTTAAGAGGGCTGTGCTCTCATGGTCAGGCATCACTGGTCTGTTACAGTGCCATCTTCAAAAGCCTGTCAGCCTGGGCACAGCTCAAGAACCCTGGGACCCTGGCCAACAGAACAAAAGGACTAGATCAATCATTTTCTTTACATTTCTCCCAAGTTTCCTGATCTCAATCCCAAATAAAATACAATGCAGTGGGTCCAACTGGGATTTAGTGCATGTTGCCATTACTGTAATCTGTGATATCTTCTCATTAATACCTTCAAAACCTAAAACTGTACAATATTTCTGTTCTTTGGGACATGTGGATAAAGAAAAAAGTGGCACCACTCGCCACATAACCATGCTATTGTATTAATGCCTAAAATTATGTTTTGCTTTGCCATAAGGAATATAGTAGATTATCCCACATGGTCTTAGCATACAATTCAGATCTGATAAATTCAGAGCTGAACTGCTGGATGGCAGCAAGATGAGTCGATGTAAAAATGTACTTTATTGGGCCTCAGAATTGGAGCCCGACTGAAAATGACCTAGCAGCATACAGCTGGTCAGTTCCGTCGACAACTGCAAAGCCCATCACCTTCCCAAGCTCCTGCTTTCAAATGAAGCAGCGCACCGCACTCGCAAAACAAAACGCTATGTACAATTATGATAATCATTAAGTCCTGTCCCGATTCCCATGTTAGCTGGCTTTTTAACAGCTGCAGACAATTCCCACTTAAGCGGGATAAAACATTACAGTCACATGAATATTAATTTCGGAAAAAAACAGAAACTGTAAAATGCCTCTTCTAATCCAAAATAATAACAATGAACACAAAATCTCATCTCATTATCATGCAAAAAAATAAAATAAAAAATGACACACACATATTTACAATTTTTTTTATCACAAAGTATTTCACATATTTTGCCAAATTATTTCCCATTAATGATTTTCAGTGAAATATAAGGAGACCACTCCCAAAATAATGTTGTCTTCCTATGGTTTTGTCAGATGTGTAACTCAACCATCAAGGTTTATAGTTGCTAATTGTTTCAGTAATATTTGAGAAACTCAACAGTCCCTGGGAAAAAAGTATTGTATCATAGCTACATTAATTAACATTTTATAAGTAATCATATTCATAGCAAGTATCTCCAATTGTTACCAATAAAAATGACAATACTGGCTACATTTTTCATTTGAATTTATATCCATGCCTTGCACAGCTCATCTCCACAGTAACAGGTCAGCATGCCAAAAGCAGCCTGTCAACTTTCTGGACCTGTTCCCATCTCTTTCGGCTCACCTTTATAAAAATCTATCCACTCTGCACGATGACATCTGTGACTTGGTTTACAGAACTAGCAATGCTGAAACCAATTAAATACACGTTCACGTATTCAGTACACAAAGATTGCTCCCCGGTGAAAAAACTAAAACTTCACGCATTCAACTTTGCTAAACAGAGGAGTTATTATTGATATTAAGTCCAAAACACGTTAATTGTTTTGTTTTTAACCTCTACAGCATCGCCTCTTTTTTCAATGGCGCTAAATGAAATAATAGCAGCATTTGGCAATTAACTGGGTAGACCTATTTTTTTATTCTACATTCACAGTAAATACAGAGAACCCGGTGGGATTCCAATAAATACGGGACTAAATATAAAAGAAAATGTAATCCAAAACTGTGTATAAGATTCCAACTAAAAACATACTTTAATTGGAACTGCCCGCAGACATAGCATATTTCAGGACGGACCATGCTCTACCCCACAATAAAAAACAGGATAGGCTACGGTTTAGATTGTGTATGAAATGTCAATGTATCGTCTCCTTAATTTCCGGCTGTGTTGTTTGAGATAAATTTTGCAGGTTCATCATGAAAGTAAGTCAAACACACAAGGCACTTTCCACACTGTAATATAATGTTAATGTTTATCAGAACCCTAAAAATGTAAACCTAGTATTTACAGGTGCACATGTATTCAGTAAAGTGCCAAATTTAATCTGGTAGGAAAATGCACTTAACACTGCTGTGTTCAACACGGTCTCATCATTCAACATCTCAGTTTTTTCTGGGACCAAACTACGCGCTTTAAAACTAAATGAGCACCACGTCAGGGCTTTTAGGCTATTTTTGATAAAAATCAATCCTTTCCATTTTGCTGAATCCACTATTTTGTGAACTCAAAATATTGTCTCAACCATATAATATACAGGGTATACTGAATAAAAACATTCTTGACGATTTCGTCTGTTTGTACAAAGTTCTGTGTATCAGTGTGTTCTATCAGAACAATCCCTCAAAAGCATTGAGGCTAAGTTAGTCAAATCCCAGGTGCGAAATGAAGGTCTTTCTTTCAGTTCATGACTGAATGGAGATCGTACTACCCTACTGTGGGACCAAGTATTTTAATTTTCCAAAACGTAGAATGTGAGAAGGTAACTGGACTGTGAGAAGGCCTACAGAACAGAAGACGAATTTACATCAAGCACAGTAAGCGCTCCCATCGCTATAAAATCTCAAAATTCAAAAAAAAAAAACTAAATCAATTGTAAATGCAGCCAAGGTAAGTTATTTCCGTAAACGCGTGTATGGTTACTCTGACATTGGCTATTTGGCTAATATATTCACGTAGGCCTACCACCTAAATTTACATTTAAATCCCTTTCGGCGTGTTTCATCACTATGGCAGTCAATAAATAGAGGTAGCCTAAGAACAGTCAGTCTTGATTTTGCTTAAAAATAAAATAAAATAAAAACCAGTGACTGTTCCGTAAAAAAAACTTATTAAATTGCCATTACTCAAGCAGTGACATATAGCCTACACTTACCCGTTTATTTATAGGTTAATAACGTACCTTACACTGACCTAAAGTTAAGCTCTCAATAGCTAACAATGAGCGAAGTCGTTACCGCTAGAAATAAAGTCAGTCGCACCTGTCTTTGCAGGCAACGCACCTGTCTACTACGCCCAAGCGCAGTATTTAATTTGAAGGACCTTTCAACAACTGTAAGGAGTTAAAATAAGGAACTGTCCTATAGCCTACGTTATAGTCATTGAGCCCAAGGTCTTTACCGTTTTATACTTATTAAAGTTATAGCAGGAAGAAACACGGTTGAAACGAAAGACACAATTTACCGTTCTAAGTATTAAAACTGAATAAAGATTAGATTTGGTCAAAAAGCACTGGTACTTTAAACCGACGTGTTTTTTTATTTATTTTTTTTGCAAATAACCATCAATATACCATAAACGTCACTGATTCAAACATAAAAGTAGGCCATAACTAACGTATATAGTGTTTTGACAAAAGTGTTTTTTTTCTTCTTCACTTCAGTAGGCTAGAAGAGGGAAAAAGGTAGTCTACGTGAACAACGGTGAGTGTATAGGCTACGACACGGCTGCACTGTGTACGGTGTTCTGTCCTCAACATGTCACGGTTCTCAGGCTATATTCTCAGTTCATCATCTTTGAACGTAATCATAAACTTGACAGAGGCAAATGAAGAATCAGGCACCAAATCACTAGTCCGTCTGCTTTTGAGCGCTTAATGAAAATAACTTTTTTTCTTAATAAACTCAAGAAGCCGCGTTAGCCTACTCTCTTGGGAAAGCCAACAAAATAATAGCGAGCCAAGTGAAAATGCAATTCTGCTTAACAGTAATTGGACATACGACATAAATATACATTGATTCCCTTCTGACAGGGAAAACGGAACCATACAACTAGTCTATCGAGCAAAATGTACACCTGGTCGGTGAGACGAGAAAGAAGCACGGCTGTTGAGACAAAGAACATATGCTATACAATAGACTTAAGGTGTACAGAGTTTCAAATATGATGAATGCGTTACGACTGTTATTCCAAGTTAAATGATGCTTCTTTGAAGAGAGACGTAACCTATTCGCGTAAAGTTTCCGAAAGCATAACAAGCATTAGTACCCTACTTACTGTAGAGTTGCAGAACGAGCGCTATCCTCCCGATAAAAAAGGTCTTCGGATTAGTTTCTTATAAATCGTATGCTGCTCTACCGATACAAAAACTTACTTTCTCCTTACTTGACAGACTGATTAAGAAAAATCTACCTCAATCTCTACTTTCTCCGAGATAATTTTTCGGTCTGGCCCCAAGCGCAAGCGATCAAAGAGAAGAAGCGGGAGCTATCTAAGGACAAGGTTACTTACTCCGCAAATGAGAGGAAATTGAGCTTCTTTGCTGGTGAAAGGGAGAATACAGAGGGCTGTTCGTCTGGTGATGAATATTGTAATTTCTCAGGGCAGGCAAGAGTGATGAGCGTGAGAGAGGAAAGAGCTCTTTTGCGCCGCTCTCCTTTGTGGATTGAAATTGTATTTATCTCCGAGGCGAGCTGGGCACAGCTGAGGCTGAGACTCTCACCCACCAACAAGATTCACTTTAAGACACAGTTGAAGGAAACAGGAAGACGGCGCGTCATAATCATCGTGATGTAACATTTGCACCTACCAATAAGAACTGTCCGATGGATTTAGAGGAATACAAAAAACTGAATACTTCACCAAGGGAAAAGGCATGGATGACATTAGAACAAGCAAAAAGACGACTTTCTACCTTCCCAGAAAATCTGCGAGTGACTTGTGCAACGTGTAAGGACGCATAGTTTTCAGTTTTTTTAGAAACATAATTTAACTGTAGCGTTTCGAATAAATGTATAATTTACCATCTTTCAATAAAACATGTAGGCAATTTTGATATTAAATATTCTTAATGGAGCACGAGGATGGGTAATTAAATTTAACGCTTAATTATGTACAATCAAGTGTTAAGTTTCACAGTAGCCTACCACTTTTCTGTTTATTATTATTATTATTATTATTATTATTATTATTATTATTATTATTATTATTCATTAGAAGTGCGTATTCTCTTAAAATCAATTAGTCTATATTTAATTTGAAGTAAACAGGGACAGCAAGCAATTTAACTTCTGTCATGAACATGAATAATTTCGTGTTTTGATACAATTAAAATACCGAGGCGATGAAATTAATTATCAAAACAAGTAAGAAATACCGATACCTACGGAACGTTTTTGAAATAGAACTGAGTCTCTGGCCTGATGTAGCGTTGCCCTACAACGGAGATACATTCGAATCGGTGGTGTCAGGAATGTAGATAAAGTTGAAGGTTTCGTTCCCAATCGCACATTAGACTTTTGTTAGTCTTTTTGGACAGAAAAGGCGAGGTGGACAATCGGTAGATAATCTGCATTGCTCATCCAATATATAGCCAAAGTTGACTGCACCAGAGCGCAAGTATAATATGAATGGATATAGCCGATGCTTGAAATAACGGCATAGCATATCTTCGATAGACTCTCGTTACTAGTGTCTAAACGAGTGGCTTTTTAAGGTCTAAACGAATGGCAATAGGATACATAATCGTCGTCCACACACCTAGTCTAGCAATTTCTGTGCATTACAAAAAAACTAAAAAAATTTTTTTTTTAAACTTCCAAATCCCGTGGGTCACTATATAATAGCCGACTGGAGAATGTATTATTTAATAAAGTGAGAAATGTTTGTAACAGTCAGTTGAAATATCTGGGAATGTCATTCATTCCCTGGTTGCTTTTGGATCCAGCCCGCTTAATGATCTGGACAGCCAAATCGGAACTTTTAAAACAACACTGTAACCTCTATTGTTCAACGGACGATATATGAAAGTGCATTTCGTTCATGTCAGTGTTAAGTGCTTCATGCACCGTGGTATCAACAAGATGTAGAACTAATTTAAATATTATAAACATTTTCAACAATTAATTTGCATTTTATGCATTCAAAAACTTCTGAGCGAACGATTTCTGGATTTGGCAACTTCAACTGCTGATTTCAACACTCGTTGACAACAACAGTACCTGACATCGCACAATGTAAGGAAATGCATTGAATTTCAAAAGTTGTTGCTCAAAATAAATGCCGGTAAATAACTATGAAATCATTCTTTTAATTATATCAATCGTCCTTATATAATCAAGTACTAAATCGTACCATTATATAATAGGCGACTTACAAAGAATGTCGAAACAGCACCGGGTGTCTATGCGGGTACACATTTTGTCTTTATATAGATTTAATCGCTCTTGGAAAGTGCCAGAAACAATATAACTTTCCCACATATTCTCCAGTTTGTCTACGTAAAAATGATTAAAGCATAAGATTTTACATTTCAGTTACAAATAAAACATTTAATTGTGCGCGTGAGATAATAAAACGGATGTGGTTCAACATGTGGAATGTTTTCTTTATGGCGGATGTATATTCAATAACACATAGGAAAGAACACACAGCTTCAAAAGAAGAAGTAATGTTCATATTTGACTGATTTAGTTTCTTTATAATATAGTATTTCATGTAACCACCAGGTGATGTTCCAACTGAACTGGAAGAATTGAAACTACTGCATGAAATTTATCCAGTGCATCTGCTTTATGTTTTATCTTAGTTCTGTATATATTTTTTATTAAGATATTTATATGAAAAGATTATTTTACTCTTCAGTCAATATCCAGTATTTTGAATACAGGAAACTGTAGGCCTGTGGAATAGGCTACAAGTTAATGTAGCAACAAAATCCAAGAACAGTTTATTGTCAGAACCACAGGGGGTAATCTGACACCGAATGCGTAAAGCGTAATGGTTTCAGTAATGGTTCAATATATGCTTTTCGGAAACACATTTTGCCAGAACAAATTTCTCACACATCTCCTCGAATATGTATACAATATGCATGCCGTAAAGTCACACTTAGGTAGACTTGACGTACATTGGGAAGGTTGTGATTAACCAATTAGAACTGAATCTTGAATGGGAATATATGATTAAGTATAAAACTTTTAAATTATTGAAAAATTTGAGATGTAGCCTATAATATATTCATACTTTTACACGTGCTGTATTTGTAGAGGTTACGGATGCTTTGTTGGGGGGTATATAAGTTCTAGAAGTTTTTTTTTTTTTTTTTTTTTTGACCATTTACTATGTACACGGTGTTTTTTCACAATTTATTAATAATTTATTTGCTTATATTTTCAACATCTATAGAAGACAACCGAAAACAATCAAAAGTCGAATAGACCTGGCTTAGCTTTAGGTAGTGGCCTACTCCACTTACATTTACATGTGTCTGCATGTGTATTAAATATTCAATTGTGGCTTTTAATGGTATGTAGGTAATGGCTATTAGTTTCACTCTTCGTAATTTTAATTTTTTAAATCATGATAGAAACAGATAAACACAAGTTCTCAATTTCATTTTCAACGCTTCATTTCTTGTTTCTATTGTACGCATTCACATACTGTGAATCTACTATGTCTTTTTAAAATACACACGTAATTTCTTTTTTCCTTTCCAGCATATTCCCAGTGTAACAATGTAACGTACATAGTTGGATTAATGTAGACTATTCGTAATGATGTCTTCCCTGCCCATATTTCCTTCAGCTAATGCTGTCCGTGCCAAAAAGGAAAGGAGAGTCATTCAGTCAGTTTCCATGTCGCAAGCAAGTGTTTTTGAGGACGAATAAATTATTAGGAAGCCAGAACTTCGGTGTCAGGAGTTTATTTTCCAAAACAGGTGTTCCTACTTATTTTATAACTTGTGCCGTTTATTCTGAATTCGCTCCCAAAGGTGTGATTGGGTTGTCCTTTAAGTGGAAAAACACATTACAACATTAAAGGAATATTGTTTAGGAAAGGAAGACGCTGTTGAGGTGTAGAGGAAGCCTGTTTATTAACACTGGTACCTCTTATCTCGAAGTATTCCAGATGGAACCCCTTAAATTTTTCAAATAGATTTTTTGAAGTGTGCTATCAGCACCTTTGATGACAATTAGGCTACTGATAAACTGCGATTGCTCACTTAGCGGCGATGATATTAATATAATTTATACGCGCCTGGCGTATCTTTGCCAGCAAACACATTTGTAATCGTCTAGAATAGATCACTTGTCCGCGACAAGAAGGATATGTGCAGGGTGTAGGCTACCAACGAAGCATTCAGCGCTCCTACGATAACTCCAAATAATGATACTGCAAACTAGGGCAAATAGAAAATATATGCGTTTCACTGTGACTTTTGACCCAGTCGTTTAAATATTAAGGGGCATTTTCCTGAAATGGCCAGGAGTAAAAATCTGTACAACGAGATCATCGACGCTGTCTAACTGACTCAAAACTGAGGCTGGATCAGATTCATCGAACAGGAATGTCGGGGCTCTTTACAGATACGTTTGCAATGATACACGCCGAGTCGCAATATAGGTTGTTCAACATTTGTAACACTGTATCCACACAGTAAAGCAAATGTTATTTATGAATGTACTATGAAGCTACTGACAAGCTGACAAGTGCTCTGACAGGCTTGTTATTTGTTCCACAAACTTGATATAACAGGTGGTATCATTCCATTATTGTAGGCCAACTTCCAAGTGAATGCATTGGGCCTATATTTATTTCAGATTTCAGAGATAAACTAAGCCTGATGGCTATCTGCTTTACCGTATGATTAAATGTATTTAGTTAAGAGGTCCAACTATATATGTGCTTGAAAACTGGATTACAATTAATTATCAGCAAAGAGCCCCAGAAGCCACTTTTCTGAAAACTTAGCATCACCTGGAGAATCTGAAGCTTGCCCAATCAGGTCCATATTCAATGCTATATTTTATTTAAGACCCTTAAAGTTTATAATGTGAAAGAACAGATTTTTTTGTCTTGATGACCTAAACAAATGACCAGTTTCAATTTATAAACTTGTTTGTGACATAAAATACATTCAATTATTCAAAAAGTGCTATCATTTCTCTGGCGATTTTGCAATATCAAGTGAAAGTGGTCCAGGTGATTTTGATGCAGTGATAATATAAAATCAATTTCCGGCAGTTTCATCAAATCATCTATAAGAGTGGCTCCCAAAGTTTGGGCAAGGACAACTGTATCTTTGTATATTATACACTTTCCATTGACAATCACTCCTGTATAATGAAACACAGCATTAGTTATTTTTACAGTTGTTTTAACATAGTAAAAACAATTATATTCCATATCTGGACATTCAGCTGGATTTTAAGGAGAGATCACATTTTTTTCAGAGAAAACCGTTTACCTCATTAAACTAATTAAAGATTAGAACCCCTGATCTATATTATGGTAAACTCTGGCAAATCCTGAGTCCTATGAACAACATTCATTGAGTATTACTAGACTTTGCTGAAAGCTGCTAGTTTTGTTTCATATTGTTGTCTTCCGTCCTGTTATCGTCATATATGGAATAGTAGGCTTAAATGGCTCAGCATCTACATACATACAATTCATAGACCAACATATATTCTCAAGCCAGCTATTTAAAGTTACATTTATTGATTAATATCTTGATCTACATGCTCCAGAAGCCTTTGTTTCTCATGCAAGGCTACACAAAGCAGAGTTTGGGATAATAATAGTTATTTCTGTGACAGTTCAATTTCAAATATAAAAAAATATTCATAAATGTATATGTAAAAATCAGCTTAATATAAGCTGGAAATTGTTCTGATAAGTTATGGAACCAAGCCTTAATTGTGGTTGCACATAAATTGATCGAGTCCAAGCAATGCATGATTCTGTATGACTCAGGCAATACTTTTTTTTATTAGTAGCAATATAACCATCAGCAACATTAGTAAGCTCCAAGTACGTATAGAATCTACAACCTTTCAGCAGTTGGGTTGCACCTATTAAAGACATTAATGTAAAACTATATATGTGTGTTAAATTGCATGTTACACGTTGTCCAAGTCCAAGTAGTTCTGAAAATGTTTAGGCAGCATTATGTTGTAGGCCAGTTGTTACGTTAGCTTGAATTACCACCTCCAACTGAAGCCCCACCTATATGAGATTGTGATTAATCAGGAAAAGCAAGTGACTATTGGTTCATTACCAATGCACGTATTTGGAATTTGGGTGCAATTATCACACATCAGAGTATCAGCCTGGTTAGGCTCATAGCATCACAGTTCATGCCTGAAAGTAGACACTAATACTATTTCAGTTAAATCCTGAAGAAAAGGTTTTCTCACTTGTTCCTCCATGTTTCATGTGAATGAAAACTAAAGATGGAGTGCATTTTACATTATAATTGGAGGCAGAGTTACCCTGGACAGGTCTTGCCTAAAGACTTTAAAATACAGCATGATTGTGGTAACATATGGTTCTGTAAAATTCATATCTACTTCATTTGCTTTCAAATTGAGTTTAATAACTATAGATACTCTAATATGGTTTCCAGAAAAGATAGAAACAGTTCAAGCTAATAAAACGCTGTGGAAAAATAAATGAGGGCAACATGAAGATTTTACTTGAATGTGCCAATGAATCCCCTTTAAAAACATTGCAAAGTATGGTTATAAAGTGTTTAGCCAACCTTAGATGCATCATATATGTACGTGGCCATTAACCATCAATGAGAAATGAGAGATTTCAAAAATGAAGTGGAATGGAAAAAAAAAATAGTACGAAAAATACAAGCAAGGTATGTGGGCAGCCTGTAGGGCCACCTCCTGTCTTACCCGTCTCTGCTTTTTGCATGTAAGAATAAAGCAAAAAAAAAAAAAAAAAAAAAATGAGTGGCCTGACTACTTCCCTTTTAAGAACAAACCTGTAATTAAAAAAATTCAATTTATTTGCTTACTTCCCTTTTGTTTTTTATCCAGTATATGAAGTTTTGATTGTGTGGAAACTATGGAAACATGTTGGGCACCAGCAATCTGATGAAAATATGGCAATCCGTGTAACTTGCCACAGCAGCTGTGGTGAAAATCTGCATCCATAATTATGTGCACTTTTCTTTTATTTTGCAGTCTGTCCCTGCTGTCTAGTTTGGGCGGCCAGAACAAGGTGTATTTATTTAGCACCTTCTTACTGTTTAACATCAGAAGCAGTGCTAGTAAATGTCTGTAGTTATACCTTTGGCTAGTCCACCACGAACACCCTCATATGACTTTGTCAATATTATGACATTTTTTAGCATGTAAAGATTAAATTACACAATTAGACAAGATTATCCTGAGCTGACAATGCCCATGCTAAATATTTTCATGTTACACAATACATTTTCTAAACATGTTAATAGAAAAACAAGTATTGCTTTTCACTGATAAGGGTCAGACCGATGGCAGTATCTCATTAACATATCTGCGCCATATTTCCTTCTCTCTTTTATGTTTTTTTTTCTTTCTTTTTTTGACAAGTTTAACAAAATTATTAAATTAAATTTGACCTTAATGTTTAGTGGTCATAGTTACTTATGCATTTTATATGTCATGTGTCTGATCAGTTCTGATGAAAGATGGAATAGTACTGTTATTGAACTAACACTCTTGCAACTACATGTTGTGCAGTAGTGCTTTTCTTTTTTCTAGATTTTTTCTCCTGTATATGCACCTATGATCAAAGGAATTTTTAGGTATGCAAACTTTAATTTATAGTATCTGAGCTCAAAAATTCATATTGGAAATCATGTTTTCATATTTTCAAAACTGAACCTCTTTGGCAAAGTCAACTTATGGATCTCAGCAAAGTGCTTTTGTGTTGTTATCGAAAAAACGAGTAGGCCCAATGCGGATAACAGCATATTTACATCTAAATAACAGAGGCACGTGGCTAAAGTCATCTTTTGCACATGCCAAGTGAATCATGTGGTGGCAAACAAAAATAATGCATTTTACAGTACAATACAAGAGACTACTTAATTATTGAGTGATGGGTTATAGCTGAATAGTTTAGTGAATGTGTCCTATCAAAAAAAAAATGTGCCCAATCACCTTGTATCGTCATCTTTTTGTAACAGGTTAATTAGAAAAAATGTTAAACCCTCAGCCACACAAAAATCAGACCCACATTTCAGTCAGTGTTTCGTATGATATGCTTGATTTTTGTGCTGAATTTATTGATAGATACTTAGAATTGACTCACTGAGTACCATGCTATGTCGGTCTCATGTGTAAATGTGAAAGTCATAGCAATGAAGCATGTTTGAACTGACTGCAGCCAATGAGACTTGACCTGTGCTTTGGTCATTTGGAGTTGAAAACTGAAAAGGTTTAATGTACTCCCCTTGAGCTCAGGTAGGCTTTGTGGAGGTTGGCCTCTGGCCCTTTCTGACATTTTTTTGGAATTATCACCCTCAGTTAGATAAACTCTAACGCTATCTCCTTTCTGCTTGGGGCACTTTCACATTAGCTCTGGAGATTTCTGACTCTGTTTCACATAGAGTTTTAGACTGGGTGAGGAACTACTTGTTGTCTGACATGCTTACACCATTGTTTATTTTAACCGTGATGTTATGTTGCAGGTCCCATTTCTGTTTTTAATGTACCTGAAATACTGCATAACTTCTCTTTTTCTTTGTAAAATTTTACTCTTGTATGGAACTTATATGGATTCTTTTCAGTTTCAGTTACTATGTTGTGGAATGTCTGTCCACACTTTATTTACTAAGATGATATTGCAAGTCAAATTTGCATTAATTGTGTCCTACTGTCACCTTAATGAAATGCAAAGGAATGTACAGTACATATATATTTGATTACTGAAAATTGTTATATCTGTTCAACCAACTCAACAGATTTAGCTATTTGGATATTTCATGTCCAATAAAGAGTTTTTAAATATAGCGTTTGGAATAAAAATAAAAAACGATTTTGCATTTATTCTTTGTGGAAGAGACTAATTAAACGTTTTCACTGTTTTAGGATTTTTTTCATTGTGTTGAATAGATTTATATTGTGTGGGTCAATTTCACCTGTAACTTAATGGATGTAACCATTTTCAGAATAATGCCAGAGTTATTTGACGGTAATCTTTCCATTGTCTTACTTCTCTCCATAAATACAATACCCAGTCCTTATCCTTGTGCCCATTGCTGCCTCAGCCTCCATTAATATTGGATAATGAAGACTAATTTTCCTCCGTGCTGGAGGTCACTGCTTGCCCATCTAGCGCTGACAGATTGCAGGCAGACCAGTTGACTGGTGTGGTGATTCTTGTGTGATAAGGCAGGCAGTACCCAGCTGACTGAAACCCTCCCCCCCCTCCACTGACGAGGCTATGGTCAGTTGTGCCGGGCCACTGGCCGCAGCGTGGCTGGCATTAGCATGGTGAGGAACCATTGCTATCCTGTGCAGCACATCTGAGGATTAGTGCTTGGGCTGGACGAGCGTCTGATCCAAAAGCCAATGTACATCTTATGTTAAATTGTAGGTGCCCTTGAAATATCCCTTGAAATATGCCAAGAGGATGCCACCGCTTTATTTAGAGATTAAGTCATCTTGTCCCAAAGAACAGCAGGCTGCAAGTGGTGCCAGCGGATACAGTGCTATCTCTGTGTTCTGTCTCTCTAGGTTATGTTCTACTTCTGTCACCCACATAAACTATGGTGTACTGGTAGCTACACAGGTATAACAGAAGGATTCTGTGAGACACCCAGTATGTAAATGAACATGTCTGTTTTAATAATCCTACTTGGGGTGCCTGGAAGCAGAGTGGTGTTGGGCCTGAGTCATTGTATCTCATCACTGCACAGGCTTCAGCTGCCCTGAATTCCTCCGTTCATTCATGCATTTATTCAGATGGCCAAAGTCGGTGGCCTGAAAACATTAGCAATTTAAATTCAAGATCAACAAACAATGAAAAAAGGCTCGCTGTTAAATGTCAGCACAGTGGATTAGAGGAGTTCACGGAACTGGTGCTTGGAGTAGATCAATGACGTAGAGAGTATGCTCGCCACAAACATGAAGCAGCTCCTTGTTTAGTGTATGTTTAACCCGAGTACCTCAGAAAAAGTCCAGATTTACACATGTACAGTACACACTAGATTAGAGAAAAAAAACTCACAATTTATACTCTTTCTAGTATGCAAAAAACAAATGTTCTGTCTCAACTATTTTTTTCTGTCGACCACACAAATATGCACATGATCCACAGAGAAAGAATCTATGTTGAATTACTTACCAGTATTAAATTACCTTACATTATACCAGAAAAAAGTAAAGTATTATCAAAACAGCATCTTAAAATGTGATGTGAGTGTGGCAGATTTGAGTGGTATTGCATAACTCTTTTCTCAGAAAGATAATGATCACAGGTGCTTATATTAAAACAAAGCAAAATGTAATGGCAATAATGTCAAGAAAGTGTTGTTTACATTTTTATATTTACACACAGAGGTGACTAATGGTTAAGCATTACAGTAATTAAATTCCTTAATAAAAAAATCATCTAAAAAACAGAACAGTGTAAGCTGTGTAGTGATGGGCATCTTCTGTATTACAGCACAGCTTTTCCAACACATTAGCAGAGGGATTGCTAAAAGCTATTATGTCTGAGAAGGGTCTTGAAGGTCTTTCGGAAAAAGCATCTCTCACACAGAGGAGGACACCTGGAAGTGCAAAGCTTACAGCCAGACACAGGCCCAAATTACTTGCCAAAAATATCAGTATCAAATGTAAATCCACCCAATCCATAATGTGAGGGCCATGTTTGTGGCCATTCTGTCCTCTCTAAACCCTCTCTCTTTATCTTTGTATCTATGATGTGTGTGTGTACGTGTGTGCGTGTGTGTGTGTGTGCAATTTCTTGCTGAAAACTGTCCTGAGGTTTAATGTAGTTGTTTTCAATGATTGTATATCCTTTTATGGAGAGCCATTCCACTTGAATACACTCAGCCATGCTTTAGTGTTTGAATATATGGAGAAATACTTGGAAATATAGAATTTTGTTATTATTTACCTGTAATATGAAGTCATGCACTATGGTTCTTGTTATCCTTTTGAGAGTAAAGGGAGACATTAGAGAGAAACACAGTTGCTTTATGATACTTTGAGAAACAAGAGAGTGTCCAGCTTATTTAGGCTGCATCTTACTGCGACACTGTCACTTTGACAAAAAAAACAAAAAAAACTTTGATATCAACCTCCTGACCACATGCAAAAAACTGGGGAAATTAAAGGGAAAATATTGATGATCTTGAGTTAAAATAATATCACTGAGCAATGCAGGCCTATACATTTAGTTCATCATTAAGAAAAATAAAGTTCTACTCAACTAAAACTTGAAAAAAGAGAAAATAATATACCGTAGGTATTTGGATTTGTGACACAATTTTCGTTGTTTTGGGTCTGTGATACTGTGGTATTTCAATCCATATTGGGTGATATTTTAGGAATTACAGCCCTTCTTGTACATTGGCCCCAATTTTAGGGGAACAAAAATAATTAAACAGTTGGTCACTCAGCTGTTTATTCTTCTGTGTGCTATTGCATCATTAGCTCACGCACAGAAAAGCTAACGAAAGGTCTAGAGTTGATTCTGGGTGTGCTATCTGCATCTGGAGTCTTTTGTTACTGTCTCTCAACATGAGGACCAAAGAAATGTAAATGCCAGTAAAGCAGGTATGAGACTGAAAAATCTGAATAAATACAAAACAAAAACAACAGTTTAATACCTTGTAAAGAAGCGAGACTGCAGTGGTGAGCTCAGAAATCAAACAACCTAGTGGGCCATGTATGACCACTGTCGTGGATGACAGAAAAATACTTTCAAAAGCACTTGTGAAGAAAAACCCCTTTTCAACTGTCAAACAGAGGACACTCTCAATGATGTAGGTATAGATGTGCCAGAGACTACCATACAGAGAAGACTACACCAGCATAACCTCAGAGGGCTCACCTCAACATCCAAACCTCTGGCAAGCCTAAAGTACAGAACAACCAGATTAGAGTATTCTAAAAAGTACATGTAAAGAGGAAAGTGTGGAGAAAGAAAGGAACCAAAGCATCCCCCCATTCTGTGTAACATGGTGGAGGTAGTGTTATGGCTTGTGCATGTATAGCTGCTACTGGAACTGGCTCACTTCTCTTTATTATGATGTGACTGCTGACAGCAGCAGCAGGATGAATTCTGAAGTGTAAACAAATGTCTTATCTGCTGTGATCCAACCAAATGCCTCAAAACTCATTGGATGACGCTTTACCTTGCAGTAGGACAATGAACCCAAACATACTACAAAAGCAACCAAAGTCTTTTTCAAGGCCAAAACTGGAATGCTCTTAGCTGGCCAAGTCAATCACCCAACCTAAATCCAACTGAACCTGCATTTCACTTGCTGACGACATGACTGAAGGATTTGCAATGAAGTACTGAATATGATGAGTTTATTTACGAGAAGGTCGGATAAACAAATTCCTACACCCAATAAGGATTTAAATACCCTCAAATCAGAGCAAACAGTGTGCACTTCATCATATTCATTGTTTCATTTCAAATCCAACGTGCTAGAGTATAGAGCCAAAACACACTGTGCCCTGAATAAAAAGTCTGCCCCCCCACCCCCACCCAATCAGAGCAGTGTAGAACTGGAGATGGTGTGAGTCCAATGCAATGTATCGTAATAAAATTTATACTGTACATATGTGTGTGTGTGTGTGTGTGTGTGTGATAAAGCTATTATTAATAATATTATTAAATATTATTAAAATGTGCTAAACATTTTTTAGCCTGTACACATTAAAAAAGAAACACGAGCTATAAAACAGTGTGATTGCATGGTCAGAGCATTTTAACATTTTACACAATTTTATCTTCAAAGAATCATAACCTGAAATGCAATAAACTCAAAAACTACACTCAATTACCTCTGCACAGCCTGTGTTTCTCTGAAACATGGATTCAGTCACATACTGCATGTCCTTTTATCAGTTAAGTGATCAAAATGAACTTGGACTGTATCTAGATGTTGTAGCTAATACAATCATGTGATGAACATGTCAAGTAAATAACATACCAAACACATCAAATGAATAAGGTGATGACATTATCAGCTCAACACTTGTTGCTTAATTGATATATTATGCTAAATGTCAGTGTAAGAAATTAAACAATTGGGGTCAAAATTAGGTATAAACACCATAAATCCATGGATCCATCCTGCCTTGGTTCTGGTGATGTAATGGTGTGGGGAACATTTTCTTGGCATACATTACATTACATGCACTTAGCAGACGCTCTTATCCAGAGCGACTTACACAACTTTTACATAGCATTTTACATTGTATCCATTTGTATACAGCTGGATATATACTGAAGCAATTTCGGTTAAGTACCTTGCTCAAGGATACAACGGCAGTGTCCTACCCGGGAATCGAACCTGCGACCTTTCGGTTACAAGCCCAGTTCCTTACCCACTGTGCTACATGCCGTCCTACATTAGGCCACTTATGATTAATTGATCATCATGTGAATGTCACAGAATACCTAACCACTGTTGCTCACCATATGCACACCTTTATGGTCACAGTCTACCCTTTTTCAAATGGATATTTCCAACAGTAATGCACCATGTCACAAAACACATCTTAAGCTGGTTCCATGAACATGACGGTGACTTTAGTTTTTCCCAATGGCATGTACGGTCCTGACATCTTGTTCCAAATGTTATCAAATCAGAATGGACTAAAATAATCCAAGCCATGACAGAACAATCTGAATTCTTCATGGCTTAGATTCTATAAGGTGCTGAAAACATTCCTTAGGGATTTTGATAGTACCGTGTAGGACCTAGATAGGTGTACTTAATAAAGTGGCCACTGAGTGTATTCCGTGCTGTTCTGTATATGACATAGCTACACTTGCGAGTCCCCTACAGGTCTGCATCAGGCTAGAAATGAGGTCTGACCTGCCTAAGCTCAAAGTCTTTATGGTCTGACCTGAAACAAGCTCAAGCTATATTTTAAGCCTGCACCTGATATAGCCAGATCGCTGACAAAACTGGCCGACAACACCATACAGCACAATAGAAAAATAGCAGTGTTATGGTTGTGGAATGGGGGAGCAACACTGCCGCCAGCTGTAAACAAGAATTGACAATGGCGCAAAGCAAAGCTTCTAGTTTGTGTATGCTCAAATAAAAGGTCATTAAAACAGCCGTATTTCAGCTTTCATGCTTATTTTTCAAACACAAATTTTACCTTCTGTTAAACATGACATAAAGTTTGTTCCTTGCACCTCTGCAGCAAGCAGCAAGCAGCACAGGAGTCCTCTTTCTCTCAGTATGTAAAATAAGTACCATGTTGGTGCTTGGATGAGAATGAATGAACTGCTGAGACCAAATTGCTCTCCTTCTCTCCTGACAAACTCTGGCCCACAGGTCAGAGTTGAGGCAAGCTGGCAGGGAAGAGTGGGCCACGCTGGCTCCATGCCGCCTCTGCCTGCCGGCCCAATGCATACCCCCCTGGCCCCTCTGGCCTCCTGGATGAATAGGGGTCTTGAAACGATGGAACGTTCAACCGAAGCCATTTCACGCTAACAATCCTATCAGCCACTTCTCCAACTTTTCCACAGAGCTCAAGCGGGGGTATTTCCATCCACTGCTTTCTTGTTTATCACAGCAACTCACACAGCAAGGACAAAAAAGGAGAAAGGGGAAAAAACCCAGGCCGACACCAAAATCAAATGTCTTCACAAAAGAGTGCTGTATCATGTTGTTAGCCTGTGGGTCGATGGAAGTGTAAGGGTCTTGTAGCCCCTTGGAATGAACACGTTGGCCCGTTATCTTTGAATGTCAACATGAGCACTTTATAATATTGCCAAAAACTAAAAGTTTAAAAAGGAGGAGCTGAAAGAGGGTGGGTTCAAAAGGTATTTTCTCTTTTATTTTCTCTAGCCTTTAACTGTTTGCTATTGAAGTAGAGATGAGAGACATGCAGAAGCTGCAGATATCTATGCCCCACACTTCAGAGAACAAAGGTGTCAACATGATGCTTCCAGCATAATGATGCCCTTTGGCAAAATTGGCTCAAGTGTCTCAAACAGCTCAGACAAATAGTTAAGTGAATGTACATCAGCTGGAACTTGATGTACTCTGACATACATAACATTAATAAACCACTGACTCAAATTAGATTAATATTCTATTATTTAATTATTGGCAGAAAATGGCAAAAATCTCAAATTACAATATGTAAAATAATATTTTAAAACATATTTCATAACTATTGGTAAAACAATGGTTGATATTAAGCAGTTGGGCCTTTAACTACAAATTTAAAGTAATTGTTCTTATTTTATTTTATTTTGTAAAAAAAATAAATAAATAAAAAAAAGTTTGTCAACCACTAATATTAACTCACCAAATATTAAATAAACACCAAATAACTGTTCATATTAAATAGATGGGCCTTTAAAATTCCCATATTGTACTATTTTTCAACAATTTTATATTATTCCACAATGTCTACCAATCGAAGGAGTTATTTTAAAACTAAAATAAATTTTAAAAAATCAAATTTTTTGAGCTAAATAGGCCATTTTGGGTCAGGATTGTGGATTTTTTTTCTCTTGCTCTGTGTTTATTGGTTAACTGATGAGAAATTACAAAAGTGCCTACACTCCTCCCATCTCCTGCCTACACTCCCACTCTGGTACACTATAGCAAATAACATGCGCTGTTTGATATAGTGTACCATCATGGTGCAGTGTCCAAATTCTCAAATCAAATTTAGTGCAGTAAAAATATCCCACAATGCACCATCATATCTAGTAAGCAACTATGGTCACTGTAAAGGTGGAAGTGAATCCTGATGCTCTGCGAAATGTTGGTGAAGCTTTTTTTAAAACTTCTTCATGTGGGAAAACGGTCTCGTCTTATAGCCGATATTATTCGCCATCCACCATGTCTATTGGCCAAAAGCACCAATAGTAATTTTTTAAATTGTGCAGCAGCACGTCTTTGGGCATTGCGTGATAAAATTAGGTTTGATATCAAAAGCAGGACGTCAGCAGTGGTCCTGAACCAGCTAAATGGTATGTTAATAGTTTTGTAGCTATGTATGACAGACATGTCACCTACTAAGCCTAGGTGACAACACTGAATGATAATGCTTGCTGTCAAAATTCATCATTCATTTAGCACATTATGTAGCACCCCATATGAACCATCACTAGATGGGGATTAGGGAGTAGTGAGCTATTTCGGACACAGCCCATGGTGTGTGTAAATGAACCAATAGTACGTATATTTGAGCAAGAGTTGGATCTCAAATTTAAAGCCACAGAGGAAAACCAGGAGCCAGTTGAAGAATCAAGTGCCTCACAGAAACTGTCTGACTGGGCAGGTTTATGTGGATGACACAGTTATCCTGTTTTAACAGGAGCCCAGTTGTGACGTAGACACTGGGGACCAATTCAGAACAGACCTTTTAGCCTGTTTTTTTTTTTTTTTTCTAACACAACAACAGAAAATAGTAATAGTATCCAGCTGCAGCCCACTACAGAGGCTACACAACAAGATGGCAAACACTAGTTAGCGGCAAAAACAGGATGGCCTGGTTACAGTTTGTGAAAAAGTACCTAAAGGATCCTGCGGAGTTCTGTAAAAATGTCTTGTGAACAGATGAGACCAAGATTCACTTGTATCAGAGTGATGGCAAGAGCAAAGTGTGGAGGCCAAAAGAAACTGCCCAAGATCCAAAGCACCCTTCCTCATCTGTGAACAATAGTGGTGGGGGTGTTATGATTTGGGCATATATGGCTGCCACAGATACTGGCTCACGTGTCTTCGCTGATGACATAAATGCCGATCGCAGCAGAATCAATTCTGAAGTGTACAGAAGCTTCTTATCTGCTCAAGTTCAACTAAATTCCTCCAAACTCCTTTGAGGCCTACCACAAGACAATGATCCCAAACGTACTGGTAAAGCTGAATTCAATTTAACATGTGCATCTTATGCTGGAGAGAAAACTTAAGGCAACTAACCACTGAAACAAGCAGGAGCTGAAGATGGCTGCAGTACAGGCCTGGCAGAGCTCCACCAGAGAAGATATTCAGCACCTGGTGGTGCCTATGGATCAAAAACTTCAACTAGTGATTTGAATCAAAGTATCTGACAAAGTACTAAACATGACTAATTTCACTGACATAACATTAATATACCCTGAACATTATGGTGACCTGAAATTGGGGGACTATTAATAAAAAGTGCACTAATTTCTACATGGTGAAACCAAAGTGTATAAAAATACCCAGAAAATTACACAGCTTTTTTGAATGCTTGACTCAATAACTCATTGATATGGGTAACAGATGGCTTTAACTTCTTTAACTCTTTTCATAACACTTCGCAGAAAGAAATGCCACAGTGTTCAGTTTGACCATTGCCACTTTAAAAAAATCAATAAAAATGCCTGTGTTGCCTTGTGAATCTAATCATTATCACAGTTATTTGATGACTTATGCTAGCTATGTAGTATATTCAGCTAGCTAATGTTAGCTACAACCCAGTCATATAAAGTTGTACAAAGTCATACAAAGATTTACAATGACTAAGCAAGCATTGACCGAGCATTAGTGATGTTACAAGAGGTGTGAGAGTGAACCAGATGCCCGGGAGGAAATTAATGTCGATAACACTGACAGTGCGAGGAAAGTAACACTGAGCCAGAAATAGTCAACAGAGGCAGAGAGAGAAAAAAAAAGTTGGCTTTTGGCTATCGATATAGCAGTTTGGCGTACAGCTGTTCCAATTAGTGTTATGCCATCGACATCAAGAAGAGTCTGTTACTAGTGCTGATTCATTTTGTATCTTATTCCAATACCCCATATTAGCCCATGCTTCTGAATAGGCCGATGTTATCCACACAATGGAAAATATGTTTAATATTATTTTCAATTTATTTGAACTAATAAAATCACTTTAACTCAATATTTTGTGTCAAATTTCTTTTGTGAGGTACTTAGCTGCATATTTCTCAATAGCTGACCACCTCAGAGTGGATTATCCCAAACATATTGACCTCAGTTAAAAAACGATACCACTACTGATATATTTAGCATTTAAATGTTTCTTATACACAATTATCACCTCAACAGAATGGTTAAACAAAATTTGTTAAATGTTTATAGAAAATAAACAATAGTTGTAAGTTGTACAAAGTGAAATCAATGTATTATGTTCATTTCATTGGGGCTTAGCATTTTGTGTGGTTCAAAGAAAAATATTTTGATTTATCCTTATAAGAGCAGTTAAGTAGGTTTTATTTCATGGAATGTTTGGGATGTTATCACAATATACATCAAAGGTTTTGATTTGGGTGTCAGTGGTTTATCTATGAAACAATACTCATTTATTTATTTAGGTGTCCAGCATTCAATATTATGGCCCAAGAACACATATAATTCCCATATTGCCCATTTGTGTGTGAGTCTTTAGTGAAGTGATATAGATAATTAAATGTGTACTGTATGTACTTCATCAGATCTACAACAATTTTAATACTATTCATTCTGTATTTTATATCCAATAATTTTTATCCAATAATAAATCAATTACAGTTGTCAATAATTATGTAGGGCAGTCTGCTGACCATGTGATCCAAGAAAGCCAATTAAGACTTTTTAATGTATTATTAAATTTTAAATATAGGTTTAACATTTTTGAACAGCCACATAGGGGAGTGCCCTTGGCATGTTTACTATAATACAAAATAATATATTAATTTAAAAGATCATAACAAAGTGAAAATAATAGGCCATTAAAACTATGCTCATTCTACTTGAAGTAAACATATCTGCAATAAGTCCATCAGTGACTAAAAAAATGATATTAATGTCTTTTCAAAATATTTTAATTGGCCTTAGTGATGATGCAGCTTATGTGAAAATACAAGCAAAATGATGGTAAATCCATTTTAAATATATATAGTGAAGTGTTCTGTGGATAGTTGTCAGTAGCCTACCTCCTAAAGAATGTTTCTGATCTGTCAGATAGGTGCTTTCTTGTGGTTTTTTCTTCATTATGGCAAGAATTCTTTGGTCATAAACTGAAGAGATCTTCCTTGGCTTACCAGGCCCTTTTCGATCACTGAGCTCACCAGTGTTCTCGTTCTTCTTAAAGATGTTCCAAACAGTTGATTTTGGTAAGCGTAAAGTTTGGCATATGTTTTCTCAATTATTTCTCAGCCTCATAATTGTTTCCTTGACTTGGCACTACTCTGATCCTCATGTTGACAAATACCAATAACAGACTTCAAAGGCAATCAAAAGCCCAGAATAAAGTGTAGTTCCTGAAAGCTCTCTTGTACCACACTAAAAAAGCAATTGAACACATCTGACTAATCAGAAACACCTGTGAAGCCATTTGCCCCAAAAATTATGGCACCCTGAAATTGGGGGTATGTCTAAAAAGTTCTGTTTTTTCTACTGGGTGAAACCACAATGCATTAAAATGCTTCTTACTAAGCTGAGAATGTGCACTTTAACCATATATGAATTGTTTGATTACAAATCTATAATGATAGAGTACAGAAGCAAATCTAGAAAAAGAATATGACTTTGTCCCAAACATTATGGAGCTCACTGTGTACACACACACACACACACACACACACATATATATATATATGTGTGTAAATAGTGTAAATAGTTGACACAACAGGATTCCAAATGAAGAAATCAACTCATTGCAACCCTTGTAAAAATATGAGAAGCGCCTTGGAGATGTTTTCACAGATGGACAGGGACTGTGGCAGCCCGGAACCACATTAAGCCTAGTGTCCTTAAAACAATGGCAGCCTATAAAGACAGGGACGGAGTCAGGCTTTGAAAGTCAAGCCAGGCCCTCAGCTCTCTCCCTCAGCCTCTTATCAAGGTTGCCATGTAGTGTTCTTGAAGTCGCAGGCCCTCATTGGATGTGCCGCGGACGTACGGCGCCCTAGGGGGAGTTCGACATTGTTTGCGTGACCTGAAGCTTGTCAGCTTTCGTTTTGAAAATGAAAAACAGAAAAAAGGAATGTTTTTTTGTGGCAAGCTGCTACAAATGCTGAGCTTCTGCAGGGTGTAGCTGTTGAAATGTTTTAGCATTTTTTCCCCCGCAGTCTTTAAAATAATAACCTTCTGAGAAGTGGCACAAGCAGGCAGTCACCCCTACATTGCATCAATCACATCTGACGCACAATTAATCAGGCCTGATGTGCTTTAAGAAGCCTTTGGATACAGTGCTCCAGAAGTGGGCTGTGCACATTCAGCTGTAATTGCAGGTGATCTAATGACGTAAGCCAAGCAGCGGGAGCCCGGCTCCTGGACCCTTGTTTTCCATTCCCACCCACCTTCAGCCGCAATGGCTAAATTTAGATGTTTTTCACAGTACTCTCATAATGCCCTTTCATGGGCGACAGCGCAACTGAAAAGTAGTTAAAAAAATGGTGAAATAATAAAGATAAGGACAGATCTGTTTTCTTTCTTCTGAACACAGGTGATTTGTATTTGCATGAAAGGAGGAAATGGCCTCTCCCTTGGGGAGCTATTGTATTTGCTTTATTCACACTCATAGAAATTACAAGGAAACGCTAAGATATCTTACACTAACAAAGTGGGGGCTGTGCAATAAAGGTGTAGCCTTTTTCAAACAGCTTTATGGAAAATGCATTACGCTTCAAAGCTTTTACAGTAATTCAAAATGGGTGTCCCTTGTGTGAGAGACTTTGGTCTTTTGCATATGGAGCCAATTTTCTCGGTCTGAAAATGGCACTTTGTGGTTATGAAATTCAGCCATTCCTTCTACACTTGAGGTTGGTCTGTGGAATGAACTGCCATGTATTCCAGTACCTGAACTAACCCCAAAACTCCCAACAGCATATCTGATGCCTACTTGGCACACAGAGGCAGAAGAGATGGCTTCTACCAAACTGGGATTGTTGTGCACGAGCACAGATCAATTAAAGATGGTGATGTCACTGCCCCTGTAATTTCTGATAAGAACTTGATTAATTCCCAATATGTTGAATCTTGGCCTGATTCACATCAGCTATGCTCTGTTTTCATCTGGTGTTTTGATTTTCAGTATAACTGAAGTTTATAGACAACACTAACTACAAATGCACATCTGCCAAATGAGCTTAGTGGACCAAAACCACCTGCAAGTACAAAAATGACAACAGGTCTAGTTTCAAAATATAATTTCCGTGCGGTGGAAAAGTATATTTGTGTCTAACAGCTTGCTGCCTACATTAAATGCTTCACCTGGTTGTGATTACACATAAACAATTATTATGGCTTTGGTGTACCTTGCAATTAGTCCTTAAAATGGACCATGCTTCATTAGCCTTCTCTCTACAGGTGAGTGAATATATGGAGACCCCTTGACCTGCTGTGTCCAGCATATTCCATTCGCTTTCTGTTATAACAGAAAAACGTGCTGAAAGGATAGTCATTGTGAATTCCCCATCAGACTGATATCCTGCATATCGAGACCAAAGTTTGTAGATCCAGCCACTTCTCTCTACTCACTGGCCTGTAAGCTGAAACTAAACAGGGAGTGGTTTGGTTTTTACATATGGGTTTATTTTTTTACTTTCTTTCCTGTTGTGCATTGTTATTTTTTACTATGCCTTTTGAAGCACTTTGTAACTTTGTTTTGAAAGCTGCTATATAAATAAAGATTGATTGATATAAGAGATCTCCCATGGCTGCTAGAAAGAGTATTGATGGGCCAATAGGGGGCAGCCTTCCCAGTAGACCAAGCAGAAAACCAATGCCCAGGTTGAGCTATGGGGACACTGTAGCATGGGATCTATTGTCTGTTGTATAAAATGCTGAACTGAGGTCCTGAGAGAAAGCCAACAGAAAGTACCCATATATATTAGAAAGAATGATGGGTTCTGTGGTGTCATTGAAAAGCTCACTTGTTCTTATGTAAACCTGAAAAAATAAACAATTCTTATTTTCAATAATATCTTCATTTGATTGATGATGATAATGATGATGACAACAATTGATATTATTTTCAGTTGAAGCAGGGGTAGCATTATTCTTCTGGTGACCATAATATTTTCATTGTGTGATTACAGTATGTCATTTGTTAATCTGAATAAAATACCAAAACTCTGTTTTTGTCACTGTTTCCTGAAATTTCACTTGTTTATATTAGAAACAGTATTTTTACAGTTAACCCTTATACAGAGTGCATGCACGTTCTATGGATCAACTTATTAATATTGGCTCCCATCAATGTTTGTAATGACCTGTATCAGTGCTGCCAACAGACCAGAGGTGTCAGTGAGTTCTCCTTAAAAAATCTCACCAGCTAAGAGCATCTCTATAATGGGTAGTACGTGTTGTTCAAGATTGCAGAGCTGAGAGCTCTAAATGGTATTTACATTGGTGAGGGGACAGAGTTAGGGACACCCTGCATTAGGAAACTGAGTTTCAAGCTCAGGAAGACCTTAATTATAACCCCACTGTCATAGTCTCTCTGACACTTTATGTGCCCCTATGGGAATGAAATAAAATGACCAGACTAAACATATAAATTTAACAGTAAGCCCAGTATCTTCCATCACACTAGACTAAAGATGGGTGACAGTAACAGTGAGTGACAGTTTTGGAGTAGAGGGGTTGCCTTTAGAACAATTTCATCAATTGTTGGCTGTTGAATATTTTCATCAAAGGCTCTAATGCCCTCCCCTAATGACTAAGAAAAAAGGCAATACATTCTTTGGAACAGTACCAAAAGGAGTACAAACAAAAACAGTTGTGGCATGAAAATGACAGAAAAAGCTTATAACAACCTGACCACAATTATAACAACTTATACTGGAGGAAAAGGTTGTTATATGATTATATTATAAAAACAGATACCATTGAACCACACTATCAAATTTATTAGTTATTTGCAATTCATGTGGACGGTTGTAATGTCTGTACCTGTAAGGCATGCTTCGATGTAATTGTGTTACAGAGCGAATCTTCATGATCATAAGAGTTAGTTATCTGTACTAGCCGTGGGTTTCTGGAGAAATGTGTCATGTGAGTGTTTCTGTGAACGTGCTACAGGGATGGAGACATGAAGATATGTGAGGTCTAGTTCAGGGAGAGGGTTGGACTCTGATGGCTGAAATGTTGGGGAATATTGCTTTATAGTTGTGGACAATAGTATTGATGAAAAGCATGTTTACTTCGACAACAGTGACAATTGCAAAATGCAAAAGTTTTCAAAAACATGCTGCTACAGAGGTCGCATTAACATGGAATTATGTGTTTTCAGGCAGAAAAAAGAAAATGAGCACTATGAACACGTGCTGCATTCTGAAAATGCAGGTGTATCCAAGTTCAGTTCCGTTTCAAGTGGTGTCTGTATTGATTCACAAAACCTGCGCGTAGCTATAATGTTTATCTGGCACACAGATGGACACCCTTAAACCTATCCTAAATACAAAACATATGCAAAATAGGGTATGGAAAGTCTAGTACCCAACAACAGTAGCAATGCTCATCAACAAGTAGTGTTGCATGATGCACAGAAACTTTGGTACTTTTTCTGTACTGTAACACGAAAAACGTTATTGTGGAATGAAGTCTGAAATCAAGCTCTTATTTGCTATTATTTTACATTCAATTAGCTATAGCTATAGCTTTTTTAGTTTTTTTTAAAGAGATGTCCACAGTTTTATTCTGTTGATCTTTTATACTTTAACAATGGATAGATAGCCACTTTACCTTTCATTTTTTTCAATGTACAATAAACTGATATTCAGACTTAAGCTACTGCATTTTCCTTTAGACTGTGGTATTTTTTTGGTATTGAGTATTGTCATACTAAACTTGGTATCACAATTATTGTTTTGGTATGGAGTATTGTGATGCTAAACTTGATATAGATATCGAGGTCCAAATTCTGGTATCGTGACAACAGTCCCATAAGCGGAGTTCATATTGCCCAAAATATTTTTAGCCAACTTTGCTGCTCATGTCAGTTGAACCAGTGTCTCTGCTGAGGTGCAAATGACATGAAATTAGCCTCTACACTATGCTCTAATACACTGAGCACTCTACAACCTGTTTTTGTACTACTGCTAACCTTGTCACTACCTTGTACCAATAAATAATAATAATGGTACATACAGCATGGTTGACCAATTGTTTACCATGGAATGCAAATCTGTAAGCCTTCTACTGTTCAAAGTATGGAATAATGCAGATATGTCCGGCTGTAACTAAAGTGGCAGAGCCCTCACTCAACTAGTGTGTTTTGCTGGAAAGCTCTTTGTGGCATGAGCACACACCATTATCCACCAGTCTGATACAGTAAATGTTAGTATGCCTGTCTAAAAGGTTCAAGGCTTCTTCATGCTCTGGAATTATCTAGTTTTGCCAGAAAACCCACCAGCCCTCACCTGGCCCATTATTGTGACTGTACACCGTTTGTTACCTTCTGTATGTGTGGGTCGTCCAATTATTATATAATTCAATTGATAATAATCAGTGATAACCAAGAATGTCTCATTACATTAAATGTGAACTGATACCTTTTCAGAAATAATTATAGAAAAATATCTGCTGCATAAAATCAGAAATAAAGTAACTTATTGACCTAGCTGGGCTATCTTGCTTTATATGATATATTCAGTGTGTATTCAGCTTGTACTCCTGATGAGACTGGGGAAAAGCATCTAAAAAAGGGGCTAAAAGGGTTTTTTATGTCCTTTAAGAGATTGGGGTGTTGTTCAACAGATTCTATGCTAGGTTGTCGGCATCTCATGGTGTTAACTCCCTCTAAAACTCACATTTCCCTTTAAACTGATCATTAGTCTCAACCTGTTTTGTCTCATTTGCCTTGATTAACAAGTGCGGCAACAGGTAAACACACAGCGTCTTTTTTCACATCATGCTTTCACATCATGTTTTATTCACTAAGTACTCTTCATGAAAAAATATACACTACTCTTTTGACTACAGCATTAGCTTTAGTACAACCTGCTATAAAGGCTATTGTCACACTCCATGACCACCCTGGTAGGGACAGAAGAGCTGGAAACAGGAAGATGTGGGAATTCTGGATTATTCTGGCATTGATTTATATTTATACAACGGCTTAGCTGAAAACTTGGTTCATGTTGGTCCAAGGGTGTGCATTCATTTTCAATAAAGGGACACCTCAGCCTTTTAACTGTTCTAAAATCAATGCGTTACATCCCCTCCCCTTTTCAATGTCCAGTTTCACAATTGACAGAAACGTTGAATCACGGTTCTAGTCACTGTAGCTTAGGCTATAGCTTGATTTACGGTTGCCAACCATCCCACAAAACACGAAATTGTCTCTTATTTGGACAGCAGAATAGACGTTCTGTATTTAACTCATGGCTGCAGGACGCATTTTCTTCTGTATCTTTGTGAATGATTGGGTTTATAGTTTAAGGGCTGTTTTTGGATATAATTTAATAGTTAGCTAGCTAGACAGGATAACAAGCATGCCATAAGACCATTTTGACCTTGTAAAACCCAGCTGCATTTTAATACTGAGCCAGTAACAAGTGATGGTGAACCTAGCATAGTGTTGGCACGCATTCTAAGCCAGTTTCATTCAAGGGTCTTAGATAGATACTATGTCTACACTGTGTGACCACACCATTTTAAAAAGCAAGACAGAACTATGGAAATGAATTGAGTTAGTATGGTTTCATGCAATTTTCTTGAATAATGTAATGACAAAATAACCAAAATTGGTGCTAATTGTATGGTATAAAAGCAAGAAAGGAACTATTTTTTTCTGTGTAAATCAGTGGGTTTACACGATGTTTGAAAAAGCTGATTTATTGTATCAGTCCGGCTAAAACTGGACTTTTGAAAACCATGTAAACATAGTCCGACTGAAATCGTACAAAGTCAAATTTTTCAAAGTCGTAAAATACCTAGATAATGCGGTTCGGGGTCGATTTACTACGGCATGTATACGCTTCAATCAGACTATTGGCCTAGGCGTTCTGCGCATGTTCCGTAATTTCAATAGCAACGTTATGCTCACGGTGGCCAAGCGGAATCGATAACGTTTCAGAAAATATATAACTTTAAAAGATTTAATTCAATCTTCTACTGGGACTTTTGCCGTTTATTGAGGGTGTGACTGAAAATTTTGGTGCCGCTGACTATAATCGAATGTTTTTCACATTTACCGTTCAATTGAGCAAGTAGCCTGCCATTCAAAGTACATTTTTATGGGTTAGTGCTGTCCGAATTTACTTCACATTAACCTTGTACGGCGATCAATAAAGGCTAACAGCATAGTATCACTTAATTATTGTCACTTCTATCACCACTGTAATGAACTAAAAAAAGGCGACAAACGACCTTTTCTGTGAGAAATGCATTGTCGAGCTCACGCGCATACACTGCTGGCGATATTCTAAAGCTCCATTTTGCCCTCCCTAGTATCATGGCGGAAAAAACACATTTCTGGACAGACAAGAAGACCAACTTCATGCTATCGCAACTAAAGGAGTTAAATATCCTAAAATACATGGATGGAAGAAAAATGCGAAATGACAAACTATTCAAAAGAAGCCTTAGTCAGACACACCCCGGTCAATAATTCAATTCTTTCCGAGTCATGTATATTGGGACAACAACAATAATCCAATTAAATCTCATCTTTGGCCAAATCGAGCTATTAATATAGCTCGATTTCAACTGTGCATGTAAACGTACTGAATGTTTTCATAGAATTAACAACCAGAGGTTCGTAAATCATTCTGGGCTGTCTCGTTATTGGAAAATAATACACTTCGAGGGTGGTTAAGCGACCCCCTCGGCCGCATCAGCACCCCGTTCATACATTATTTTCCACAAATGGAACATGTATTCCTTACCAAGAGAGAGAGCATTTCCTGCCTGAAAAACAATGAAGGCAAAATAAATTAAACCGACAGCTTTTCAGCCAACTTCTGCTCACAACGTGCTCTCTCTTTGAGTGGTGTGGGACCCCAGTCAGTAGATGACTACTGTGGAAAGAAGCATAAAATTCCTGGACTGATTTATAACACAATCCAGGTATGTGTGCCCACTTAAACAGTAGGCGTGGTCCTCAAATTGCCTTGAATTCCTCTCCCAAACCAAGAACTGCCTAAGCCATCTAACAAAACCAGCATTTCATTATCATGTAAAAAAAAAAAGTCTTACAAAATCTGTGAATTGCAACAAAGAGAACATGTATCCACAATTTTAAATAATGTTGATAAAATGTGCACAATTGCATACTCACAACAAGAAATGCCATGTTTTGTGTACATTCTGTATCTTGGATAGCTGTGATTCTGTTTCCTGTTTCACAGCTTTCACACTACCAATTTTCTGTCTTTCAGTTTTTCATCATGCATTAAGCTGAGCCCAGTGCTGCCTCTTTCTTCTTTTTCAGAGATCAATCAAATAAAAATGTCAGATGCCTATATATATTGTAAATCCTCCTTTTTATAAACGGCAAATGTATGTGTCCTGTCCAAATAGCTAGCCTGTCATTTGAAACTTCCAGTGTTGTTATTGCTCCTTGCTTACCCTTTTGTACACACTTTATAAATTGCCTTGCCAAATGATCTGCAACCTCCTCCAGCAGCCAGGTCTGCCAGGTTTGCAACCTTGTCTAAACAGCAATTTATGTATCTCTGCCAGTAGCTAAGCATATCCCCTTTAAGTGCCAGTCCATCAGACTTGTAACATTCAGTATTGCTACAGCACAACCTTTCATATGCATCTTTAAATTGCTCTGCTAAATAACTTGATGTAATGCTAGATCTGCAACCTTGTTCAGCGGCCCGGTCTGCAGCCTCATCTAAACAGTCTGTACTTCAGCCAACAGCTAAGTAGTTAGCCTTGACTAAATTTCCAATCTAATGGGTTATAACATTCATTATTTCTACAGGACATTACTTAGCCTTTGATAGACACTTTTTTTAGCTAAACAATTTATTTCTCAGCCAAATGATTTAATGTAATACTAAAATCTGCAACCTCATCCAAGCAGCCGGGTCGGCAAACTCATCTAAACAGTAAGATCTACGCCCTCATCCAGTGGCCAGGTCTGCAACCTTGTCTAAACCGTAAGATCTACACCCTCATCCAGGAGCCAGCTTTGCCAGGTCTGCAACCTTGTCTAAGCAGTGAGGCATGTAGCCTACATAGGCCAGTGGCCTAGTACTGTATGTACATCAACTATATATATCAATCACATTGTAACACTCAGCACCATAACATTGCCTAAGCCTTTGTATGTACTTTTTGCATATATGCTTATCTAAATGGCAAGGTATGTACCTTGGCCATTGGCCAAGTAGCAGTGTACTTTGTCAAAATGGTCAGTCCATTGGTTATAATGCTGAGTATCAGTAATGGAACTCATCCAATCAGGCAGCATTACACACAGCATTACAGCAGGCAGTTTTGTAAATTCTTGGATTGCAGTCTTTTGGACGTCAACGACCTCATCCAATGACCAGGCGTATTCTCATCCCCAGACTCTATGCCCAAGATGCATCAAATGTAATTGCACAGTTCAGCATGTCTTAATAAAACTCCTGTCAAAGCATATCTGTTGTACGGACATTCATTCCATTGAATGAGGTATAAAACAATGGTGCCCTAGAACTAGCTAGTTACTTACTGAAAACTAAACTAATATTAATGATCTGTGTTGGTTGTCCATTAGCAAACAAGCAATGATCTAGCTAGCAGCATAAAGTCAGGATGACTTAAATGCAAAGAAATTTGGTGCCCAACATGGGGCTTAACATGACCAATTCTCACTCTCATTTGGAATGTCCAATGTTGTGCAACTGCAGCTGCGTTCATTTGCAAACCCCACTGCAAATCCGAGAGACGTCTGCGGTTCTCCTCTGAAACACATGGTGTTGCCAGCCTGCATCTTTTGACACTGACTACAGACTACAGCTAAATTAACGAGAAGATCAAGTTAAAAATGAGCAAAAAAAAATAACATTAGGTCATTGCACATTAGCTGTGATAGCTGACCACCAACATAATCTTCTCCTCCTTCTCATGTGGATTTTATCTGATAGAAATCATTGCGTCATGCCTACACAGCCTTCTAGCTTGCTGGAGGGTGATTTAGTGATGACAATCATAAGTTTCTGTGCTTTTGAAGTGGGATGCATATTTGATATCATATCCTATTCATTTAGTTACTTATTTATTAATTTATTATTATTTTTACTGAATGTATCCTTTTTATGGTATATACTATATGTATTCATCTATATGCAACATAACACTTATTTAATTGTTTTGTTTCTCTCTGAATTTGCACTGTGACATATTTCATCTGCTGAAATCTCAGGGCCAGTCATGGCTAAATGGATACATATTTCTGTCCTGATGGAAAAGCCACTCATTTATGTTATCATGGCAGTGTTTTTCAGATTTATACTCATAACTGAGGCCTAATCCTGTTTGTTGTGTGGCAGGCTTTAATGGTGTCTCATATTTTTTTCTTTCCATCTTCACCTTAGTGTATTCTTGAAATAACATCTTATTTGCTATTTTTTTGTCATTTTGTTGTGTGCTAACTGCAGCGATGGGTTCTTGGAGTAGCTTTAATCAATTTTTATCCTTAAAATCCTTAACCCAGATGTTTTTAAAATCACCTTTTGAAAAGTTCACTGTTCAGAAAAGTTACATTTCATATATAAGTGAGGAACAGATGTTGATTAAATCCAAGCATATGTGCCATGTGCATTGTCTTTTTAGTAAGGTCCTCTCCTTACATATGCAAACAATAGCAGTGATTTGTGTAATCCAGATATTATTGCACGTGTTTTTGTTGCATTAACCACATTTGTAAAAATAAAAAAAGGAAACTGGGTCCACAATTCTTCTGGGCACAAGATTGTTTTTACACCATAAGCTTTGACTCTCAGTCTGGTACCCCATGGCATGTACCCCCACCCCCTGAAATGTAGCATGCAAGTGAACTTTCCTTAGGAGGTTATAACAAGGCCCACAGCTTGCAAAGCTGCTTCCTTCATAAAAGGTTTCAAAGACTTCCCTGAGGAAAAAAGAGGTAGGCATTAGAGCCATAAATCAAGATAAGCCTGGATTGGAGGGCACCATCCACCTTGTCCTCACACCCACATTAAACGTTAAATAAACCATAACATCCTGTTCATCGTGCAGCCGGCGAGTCCCAATATGGCCCAAGAGAGGCGGTCAAGGCGGGAGGGTTCACTTCCGTCAGTTTTTTCTTTCTTTTTTTTAAAATATTTGCGCCGGTGTCTGACTGGCCCAGACCCTCTCATGGCATGGGCTCTTAAGGAAGGCCGTTTTCCATTCCAACTACTTCCTGCCAAACGTGGAAAAATGGGGGGAAGCGAGCACTCACAGACGGATGGAAACGCCCCTTTTCCAGTCGTGTGCCTGATTTGTCAGGTGTATTATAGCAACCTGGAGGCTTGTTTTGGCTGGAGCTGCACGCCTACAGGGGAAGTATTACATTTCTGGCACAACAACACATCAAAATAAGATTTTATAATTGCCACACCGCCACCATTTAGGGCGTGTAAGAGCCTTGTGGAGAGAACAATGAGGACGGGGTGGAACAACTCAATAAAACTTTTAATTATTTCCCTCACAGATTTGAAGACAAAAAACAAAACAAATGGTGCAACGACACCACCCTTGAATACTCCTCTGTTAACAGGTCACTGAAAAGCACAGCACAATATTAAAGGAGTTTGGAGGCTAACAATAGCAAATGATACTATTTATGGATAGATTGATTTGACAATAAAAATAGAACACATATGACCAAAAAGTCATGGAGCCGGCAGGACAATCCCTGTAGGAGATGGAGCGGAAGGTTTGAAGTTCTTCCGAGAAGAGAAATTGAGTAATCTCCCACCCTGTGCTCGATCTTCTGCCAGCAACTTTGCCCACTGCAGAGTGAAGTCAGCGGAATGATTTCCATTACGTTCCATTGCTTAGCCACGTGCTAACTGGGCTATAAATTAATCCACCACTGTGGTCACAGCGATCAGAGTGTGTGTTGTAAATTTAGAAGCCATTGTTCGATCTGTGTGATGGAAAAGCTGGCCTCGGGGCACCAGGTTCTCCTTGCGAGCCTCTGCCCCACTGTGTTGCTCACCAGCTTGTCACCTTGTTCAGACACATCGCGAGTGACAGGAGTTTTTACAGCCGCTGACGCTCACTGAGGAGAGCGGGAAACTGCGGAAGTGATGGAGTCCTCCCACCCCAGGAATAGAGAAAGAATCTCTGAAGCCTGCAGTTTACTAAAGATCTGACTAACTCTCTCTTTTATTTATGCCTTTCCAGAATCATGAAGAAACATAATAAGAAGTGTTCACATTTGACACTAGGTATTTGTCTACACAAGCACTCTAAATTTCCGCATCTACACAGCCATATATTAAAGGTGTGAGTATATGGTGTGAGTAAAGGTGTTAGTGTACAAATGCAAATACTAAATATGTCTGTATGTATTTTTATGTGTGTACGTACGTACGTATGTACGTGTGTACATATCACAGGAATTCCCTCCACAGAGGACACGGAGGACCGTCCTCAAGAATCTGAAGAGGAAAAAATCTATAAAAATAACATTGCCAACAAATCACTTATCCATTTCTAAACATCTAGGATATATTGCCAATGTTAAAATCTCAACATTGGTGTCTTGTGCAATGAAAATATGTAGCAGGGAGGATAATACCATCTTGTCCTCCCCAAACCTCTATAAGCAACCATGCTGTTGTTACCTTATGTATGCGACTTCTCCTCTCCCATCTTTTTCATTGAAAAAATGACACTTGGGGATGTCATCCCTAACCAATCAACCATTGAAATTTAAAAAATTACATATTGTATATCCAATTAAAGTAGACTATATGAGAGGGGTTGATCAAGTGTCACAATATGTGAAGGTCGTCATGCTCAGTTGCAGAGTGTGAGATTTCTAGAGAGAGAGAGAAGCTTGTGATAATGTATAGTTGTGAAAATTCAGTTTTATTACAGGCTATATTTTATTATAATAGGGTGAGAAGGAGTGGTTGTAGGAATTATTTTTGTTATTCATTTGGAGAAGCTTGTTGAAGTAACATATTTTTTCAGACACTACTAATATTCGCTAACCCAGTCTACCTAGCTAGTAGCGAGAGAAGCTTGTTGTAAGATAGCTGTGTAAATGTATTTTTTACAATTGTAGATTTTTTAAATTATTATTTTTACATTGATGGTAGTTAGGCAAGAAGATATTGACAGCAAAATGTAATTCTTTCCTGTGCCCATAAATATGTAGGAAGTAGTCCAGGTATAGCTGCTAAGGGGACATGTCAGAACCACCCATTGCGATTAGTGCAGTGTTTCTTCTTTTTCTTGTTTCAAGTGGAGACACTTTAAGCAATGATGCAGGCATTATTTAAACTATGGTATTTTAGCTTCCAAAAAATAATTTAATGATCCCTCCATACCCTCTATGGATGGACCTCCTGTGGGCTCCATAATGTTTGGGACAAAGAAATATTTGTTTTCGATTTGGCTCTGTATTCCACAATTTTAGATTTGCAATCAAACAAGGCACATGTGCTTAAAGTTCCAAGCTGTATACAATGTAATTTATTTTAATATATTTAGTTTAAGATCCTAATATCTTAACAATATTCTTCTGAAAAATCCACAACTATTACAACTTTGATTTCTTGAATCTACAGAGTTTAATTCATTATTATGCATTGTACAGTCAATTTTGTAAATATGCACATTATCTTGGAACTTTCTTGGTATTCAAATTCAAATTCAAATCAAAATCCAAGTTTTAATAGTGGAACTTAGGAGTTTAATTCTGTCTGATTGTAATTACTGTTGTTCATATTTTTTTCTTTCTTCATTTAAGCCATCACCAAGATTAACATTCTAAGTCTTATTTTCTTCAGCTTTTAGGTGTTATTTTAGAGGTGATTTTTGCAAAAGAAATTTTATCCAGGGAGCCACGCCCCCCGCGCGAACCCCCCGCGCCCCCCCCCCCCCCCCCCCCCCCCCGCCCGCCACAGTTGGAGGGAGGACCCCCCACCACACCCACTGCAAATTATTGGACACAGATATTTCTGTCCTCCCCTGTTTCTACACCCATCAGATGCCACTGGAATATATGTATACGAATACACACACACATACACACACCCTGCACATTTATTATTATTTATTATTAAATACCATAAAATACAGATTATAAGATGGTACAAATTTATCAACACTAATTGTTTCGGGCATATTAGCAATATGCTCTCACACGTAGCAGAACTTACAGCGAACCCTCATACACGTCACAACTATTAAAATATAGACCTAATAACTAAGTATAAACATGATCAGATATAGTTCATCATGAATGCTCCCCTCTCATATAACTGAACTATTGGTCTCATAACTGAAGTGCATGTGCTTGGCACTATTAGTATCCATTGTTTGCTCAAAAAGTGGTGTACTCCACAAAAATTACTGCAATAGGATACACAGATTTCTCACAGAGACAAAAGCCGAAAACAAGAACAAATTTATGTTAGCCGTTGAAGGGCAGCTTACTTCAGGCATCACCAATCACCAACAACCACGAGACAAATAACCGAACCCTCAGAGGAACGGACAAACGCATGAGGATGGAGCCGCACCCGTGCTTTTTATCGGACCGCACAGTTCCACGTCCGGAAACCAGGGGGGAGTGGGAGCCCCATCCCAACGCCACATTTGCGCGGCTCGAAGAACTGCGCTCTGCCAACGTGGCATTATCCTTTTAGCTTTATTTTTCCTGTGCAAATTATTTTTTTTTCACTTTGCAGGCTGAAGGACTCACTTGTGAAGCTGTGACCAAGCCCCAATCCCCATGTGAAAATATCTCATAAAAACAAGAGGAGAAAAAAAAAGGGTTGTGGCACATTAGCCCATCTGCTACAATTATCCCACTCCAAAAGACTTGGCATAGGCCATCCTTTTATGACACAATGGCTACAGCGGCGCCCACTATCTTGACCCAGTTCAGTAGCTCAGAGCGTACATAATCTTGCTGAATGCCTCCGTTTAGACCACATACAAACTGTGACTTTCAGACGTAGCAGTTGTTCACAAAAGTGCTGCCTGCTTTGCAGAAGATTATCTGTCGGAAAAAAAAAAATGCTGTCGAGAGGGAAAGACTGCGACTCTGAAAGCAAACGAGGGAAATCGTGCAAAGAGCAGGAAAGATGTTGGGTAGGGGGGAGATTAATGCTAAATGGGCTCAATGAATGCCGCTTACCAAAACAGCATCCAATACTTTGGCTTCAACGAATCATAAATAATGGGGATGACACATCGTTTATTCGGGATAATGAGTTGATCTGAAGTAGGGGTCTAGGACAAGAGATTAAAGATTAAAAAATCCATCTCCAGATGAATATCAATTGCAAGTGTTAACCTTTTCCTCTCATAGAACTTTTTCTTGCAGTAATTGTGTCTGTGGTCGATCAGAACAAAAGGCTGGAGCATCTTTACATTGTGAAGTGGAAATGATGCCTTGAGAGGAAGGAAAGATTTAAATTAATCACGATAGGTTTTGTGACTGTGACTTGCTGCTACATGTCAATATACACATGGCATTTGAGAGTGTGTGAGTGAATGTGATGTGTGTGTGTGCATGCATGCGCGTGCGTGTTTGTGTTGATGCCAAGCATTGTGCATGTTCCGGTGTTTCTCACATTTTAAAGTAAAACATGAAGTGTATTAATCAGGTAATTTCCAAAGCCATAATTATATCTGCATTTCATCAAGTACAATGTCTGAAAACACACAGGATATTCATATGAAGTGTACAAAAATAAAATAAAAACTGACTTCCCTTGAATACTGAGAAAATAAACCTTTTTTTGCATTTAGCTTTTGCAATCTAGTGTGCACTAATTTAAACAGAAACTGGTTAAATTGTTCATTCTGATGGCATCATTTGGTCAAAATAAGCACACATCTGTCATTGCATACTTGGCAAATTACACAAGGGAAACACTGTGCATATGGCGAATCTAATGCTTTTATAAAAAAAACCCAACAAAACGATAATTCTGTGGGATTAAAGATCATATGACATTACCATAGTATAATATTTTCTGCCCTTATACAGTATATAGTGTTAACAGTGTATGTTATTTTACTTTTGTAGATTTCTTAAAAAACATAGCTTCTTTTTTATTATTTAGTAATCACCTGTAAAGCATTATTATTATTATTATTATTATTATTATTATTATTATGATGTAGGAACATGTGAAAAGGCCAAATTTAATAGTTTGCTGCAGGCCAGCTTTCTCTATGAGGATACCAGACATACTGTTCTGAAACATCTCCATTCCTCCCATAAAATACAAAATACATTAAAGATCATTTGGATCAGAACGTGTTCCAACACTAACTTGAAATTGATATATTTTCATCCCATCTTAATTATGTTTTTAGTCATCAATACTAGGCAGTGTACATTGCCAGTAGTTTCAAGACAATGGAAAATGCACTTTCTAAACTACCTATAATTAATCCCAATCGTGGAAGATGATCTAATTCGCAAGGCTTATTAAGTCAACAGGGGTTTAAGGCTAGGGTTAGGCTTGGGGTTAATGTATGTATGGGTTTGGGTTAGGATTATGGTGAGTGTTTGGGTCAGGATCAATCTGTGTATGATCCTTATGAGGGAATATAACAGTTTTAACACTTATGTCTATTTTGTGTTTTCTTTCCATAATTGTTTGTCAAACCTATAAATAAGTACCTTGGATGTCTGCGTATCCCTGAAATTAAGGGAACTACAAAACCTTTCAAATAACGTGTAAAACTCAATTACAGCTGTAAGAAGTACATTTTGACTTCTAAAAATGCTATGAGCGATATTTGTCAATAACCACATAAAATAAAATGGTTTTCAGACAATCTTGCAATCACATTTTAGAATCATCTACACACAGGCCATCTGAAAGGAGGAAACTGCAATTAGCTGATATACTGAGGGAAGAACAGGTTTAAAACAACAAATGGATGGAAATATGCAAAAGAAAAAAAAAAAAAGCTGCTGTCATTCATAAATATGTTAGCCTGAACACATTCAGCGTTTATCCTCAATGGTGACATACAAATAAAACATTGATTTCTTTCTTTAAAAATATATTTTGGTGCACTTATTTTGAGAAAACCAAATTTAGACTCAAAATGAAGGATGAAGCTGGTTGAATTTTTTTCCTTTTTAGAGGTAAGCTAACAGAGCTACAAACTCATCCCAATAAGCATATGCCAGATTTTCAAACTTTGTTAAAAATGTGATCTCTTTTTTCTCTCAACACCACAGCTAATGGCTGTAAATGGATGGTGCCAGTTACATGGAGAGGGGGGACGGAGGACTGCAAACCGCTGCCGACACTGGTCATGACGTGCGGAAACTCATTACATGGTATTGGCGAGTCATAGCATCCCTGCGTAGCCCCTGTGTCAGCTTGATTTCTGCCGTGCAGTAAAACCGGGAGACGGTCCCCTCGAAGGCCTGGCGACGCGCTGTCCATCACCACGGGCGACTTAGCCAGCTGAGCTCGGACCGCCACGGTTCACCGGCAAGCTTTGGAGGGGAGAAGCTCGGTAATTGAGTCCGATGTGCGTCTCTGGATTTTATAACTGGGGTGTCGTTGTACCTCTTCCTCCCAGCCGTGTATTCATGTCCATAATAATTCATAAGCAAATGTCTGACCTGTGTGCACTAGTGAATTCCCTGATTGCAGGGAAGCCTTTATATCATTGTTATAATGAAGGGCAGAAAGCAACAAAAATACAAGATGGTCACACTTCTATCTATCGCCCCATTTCTGTTTTTAAAAATAAAATTACAATTAATTACAAAACATTATGTATATAAAACCGAATACATATTTTACAGTACAAAAACAGTAAGACAGTTGATGTCTAATTGCATTCATTTTAATGTTACATTTTATATCATAAATGTGTCATTAATCATCCTTAATCATATTTAAAATAAAAGAACTGCCACCAAATTTTAAAACTAGCATATTTATGTGCATTACCAGATCTTCTTCAGTTATAACTTAAAAAATAATGCTTAAAGTCTAAACAATCTAGTTGTCATTGTTTTTTTTATTTTTCAGAACAATACATTGGGGCCCTCTGGTAATCTATGACCACAACTACATTAGTGTAAGTATTTTTGTGTACAATCATTACTTTGTGTTTAATTTCATTTACATTGGGTGACCGCAAACCGTATTCAGCAATAAAAATGAAAGCTGGCCACAATGTGTTTGGGAGAGATCTAGGCATTTCAGTCAGAACACAGCTGAGACATTTTCTATCCAATTTTGTCAATTTTGATATCTGATGGAAAAGAAAATACATTGGCAGTATCCTGGCTTCAGTAAAACAAGTGATGATGTCCTTGAATGGAACAATTGTATTTGAATGACCTTTCTGGTTTCTCCTGCACCCTTTGACACATAGGCTGTCACATTGGCAGCCATTTTTCTCAAACTTCCAGTCACACTTTTGTAACCATCTGGTTACCTGACACATAAACTGTCAACCACAGAGAGTGACTAAATATTTTTGGGTGAATAAATTTATGGATATTAATGATATAACAACACCAATTTTGTCCAACACCAATTTTTGTTGTAATTCACTGTAAACCCAACAGTGCTGAGGGGTATTATTGCATTTCCCAGTTGCAAAGGAAAACTTGGAGTATTATTGCATTTCCCAGTTGCAAAGGAAAACTTGCTGACACAAGCCAGAGCTTGAATGCCATTCAGATGGAAAATAACAAAGAGGGATGCCTTGTATACAGGCAAAACAGAGAACACACACACACACACACACACAAAGGTAGAACATATTAACAGTACACATTTTTATAAAATGCAGTGCTAAAATACTAAAATAGGCACCAATAAACTGTATTCATTGTCATTTATTCAATAAGCCAAGCCATTTTTATCAATGGGCTGTTTATCTCTTTATCATAATACATCTATTTTGCTCAGTGCAGTTGTTTGCAAAGTGCTAGCTTGCTAGCCATTAAAGATAGCTAACATGATGTGACCTGTGGTGATGACAGGTTAGCACAGGTTAAAGCGAACACTTCAATCAATATGATTTTGTTTATGCAAAATTTTATGCAGAGTACGGATCCAAATAAAAAAGGTCTTTGTCCAAAACATGAAGCTAAACATTACCACTAACCCTGTGACTGAGTCAGTAAACATCACTGACCCTATGTCCTTATGTCTGAGTCTCCCTGTAGTAACACCACTGACCTTTTGATTAAATGTTCATTATAGATTGTAGAAAAGTATAGACAAAATGATGATGACGTCACCCATTCATTTGCTATGGCTAGTGCTCACTGGAATATGAAGCCCAAACTAGGGCACCGCCATTGTTAATTTTGTCCCCGTTTGCAACCAATGCATGTGCAGTGGAGTAAAAGGGTGGAGTTCACAGCTACAGGAAAATCCAGCCCGACTGCCTTACATGGTAATTAGACACGCCCACATCTGGAAAACTAGTGTGTCCTGCAACCACTGAACCGTAGCTAGCCACTTGTAGGGAGAGGACCCAACCAGTACTGACCTGAAACACTAATATTTAGCCAGATCTCGCTGATGAGGGTATCCACACACCAGCACTAATTCCAGGTTTAAAAAATATGCTACACAAACACTCATAAACATTTTAATGTTATGCCAGTAACCTAGCTAAAGTGTTGAAAGGTCATAAAAATGTATTTTCATTTTTTATTTTTTATCACAGCTAGCATTTTATCGTCCGTTAATATCATATTTGCTAGCGAGTGAATCTTGTTTCCTGTATTGTTTTATAACATGCAATAATTTGCAGTCAAAGTAACATTAGCTTTACTTCTATGGTACTTCTTCATAGTGAACATATTTTTATTTATAGAGCTTCTCTTTCTACGGTCTATGGTATACACAAACAATGGTGTTATATTGTGTATTCATTTCAGCCTGGCTAATTTAAAGCTAGCTCACAGGTTGAGACTATTCACTCACATACACCAATTTAATGGAAACATTGAGTTTCATTAAGTATGCCAATTTAAAAAAAAGATCTCAAGATAAAGCATAGTCTATAATCAACCATTTATACTTGTGCTATTTCCTTGGGCTAAAATGAAATATTGTTTTTGCATTTACTGCTGTAATGAGTATCACTTAGAGCTAAAAGCTATTTAATTGGCATAAATATATTACCTTAACTCAACTGTTTGCCTTTTAAGATTTATATATACACTGCTGAGGACTTCTGATGATGAAAACTCTGTTGTATGGACCCAAAACAAGCAAGGTCTTATGCACACTTGTAGCAAATCTGCTACTTTTAGGATTATTCAGATAGAGGTAACGTTGGAGGACAACACCTACTATTTGTGCACACAATGGATTTTCATCGCATTAACCATTGAAAGTTTCAGCCAGCAATGTAGTGTGACTGTAGTCATGCCTAATAATCAGAAAGACATCATCCAATGTTCAGAAGCTAGCAATAAGGTAGACATGTCATGTCTTCTTTTCATACAAGACAGCAGCATGAGCAATACTGATTCCATCTAAAATGTAAAACTGCCAAAATAGATAAGATAAAAAAGATTAAATTCATACAAAATAGTCATACATAGATCAAAGTTTATTTGTCATATGTCTAATAACAGTAGGCTACAGCACACACACTGGAGCTTGTAGAGTGGCGACTGTGCTCATTGGCACCATATTTGAATTAGGACAATAGGAGATCAGAAGAGAGAATTACCCCAAGTGGCCAGTTTTAGAAAGGGTGCCTTATTCTTCATAAAAAACAACTGGCTTAATAAACTGAAATTTCCTATACTGTCAGTAGAATATGTTATTTATCAGTTTTTTTTTTCCAGTGAAAGACTATGAATCATCATGCTTGCCTTATTATATAAACGGATACATTTCCTATACTGTCAGATATGTTATTTATCAGTATCGCCGTTTTCAGTTAAAATCTATAAATCATCATGCTTACCTTACCAAGAAACATTGGTTTTTATATTTATACCAGCACATTTTTCTTAGTGCTTTAGTGCTTTTATGCACCGTAGGCAAAGTCTTTTAGAAAAGTTATTATAATAGTAAGAACAATAATAACTGCTCATATAGCACTTTTCTAAGCAAGGCTACAAAAAAAAAAACAAGTATAAGCATCATCAGCATGTGTCTTTGTAAAAAAAAGCGTCCTATTTCTTCTTCTACTATAAAATGAAAAATCTGTGATTATATTGAACCACAAAAAGTCCACATATTTCAACAATAAACATAAGTGCCACATCAAGAATGAATTACCAACTGTCATAACATTTAAAAATGTAATTGTGCAAGATTAATTTTGTGTTTAGATATTTACATGGGTCGATAGATAGATAGATCACTAACTAGCTAGCTAGATATATAGACATATAGATAGATAACTAACTTAGATCCTTAGCTAGCTAGATAGATCACAAGCTAACTAGCAAGCTAGCTAGATAGATAGATAAATAGATAGATAGACAGCAGATGCGTCATGCCCATTCAAGCTGGGGGGGGGGGGGCACGTGCCCCACCAGATTTTTGATATCTGGATTTTTTATATTTTTATTTTATTTTATTACTGTTATTTTTATAATATGTAGTTATGATCATTTTATATTGCATCAAACGTATTCTTCTAATTATGTCATAGATCATACCTCAAAAACTCACACACCCCCTTTCCCTATGGTATTAGTTTCTTCCAAAAGTTGCAGGATGAAATCGGTGTGCAACAGCAGGTACGCACGCACACAGCACTCTGTTGCGCATCAATGCTGGAGGAGATGTAGGCTACAGCGGTGTGTTGCTGAAGTGGTTAGTAGAGCATCAATCCCTTTTTCAAACGTATGAAAATGAAATGCAATTAGTTATACACACTTAATTGCATTTGAGAAATATAGGCATAGTTTGCTTTGCAAGATAGTTGGCTAGTACCAGCTAAAGTTAGTAGCCATCCCTCAATCCGGTTGTTTAGCCTTCTGGCTCGCTAGCTAGTCGTGACTTGTGATAGCATAGCATCATATTTAATATTGGTAAAGGAGAGCTGTGTGAATCTTATGGCAGTGAGCTGATAGATTTTACCACCACTATCACAGGTCATAGTTAGCAAAACACTGAATTCCATTTGATATCTCCAGGTCAAGATGAGGAAAATCTCGTCATTCTTTAAAAAAAACGACAGAAAGCCCCAGCCCTGTCCTCAGTCAGGAGGTTGATAGTGCAAGAGGTAGGTTATCTTAGGTGAGATTTGTAGTGATAGGCTATTTTTCCTTCATGGAAATGTATGCAGATTTAATTGAAAGATTTGTTCCCTCTTTCATATGACCATTTCAGGCCAATCAAGGGATGATGATGATGATCAGGCAGTTAAAGTTGTTGATCTGTGTGAAGCAGGTAAAGATAAGTGTATAGCCTAATGATGATTCTCAGAACAACAACATGATAATAATAATAATAATAATAATAATAATTGTGTCATTATTTTCTTTTCTTCTGGGGAAGGACCCCCATGCCCCCTGCTCTAATTGTGCCCCCCCAGAATTTTGGCTTGCATGGCGCCCCTGATGGACAGTAAGCTTTAAAATCCCCCTAGCTTGTCTTCCTAAAGAAGCTAAGAAACTATGCTTACAAATCTGATTTCGCCAACAACATATACTCATTTCGAAAAACGAGACTTTTTTAGAATCAATTGAAATCCCAAAATTGTCTGAAATTGCATGTGGCATCCATGTTTATCTTAAAATGTGTTGTTCCGACTTCTGACAGATTTTAATAGTGCAGGTCTCAAATGTACTTACTGAAAGAACTGGAGTGAAAAATCCTTGCAATAGCGGTTAGTACAGATTAACGCAGAACACGGAATTTTTGAACCTTGGGTGAGATCGTATGTAGCTAGCTAATCAGAATAAAACGACACAGCATCACACCTGCCACTGAAGCACTCTGTCTGATGGGGAGATTCCTTATATGGTCATACGGTTGAAGGACAAGCCACATTGCACTCACTTGAAATTAACTCAAATTTGGGAATATTGGCAGAACTATTTTTAAAAACCAGACCCAGGGGAGACATTAGAAGGGATTGGATTAACTAGTTAAATCATCATTTCCTACGTTAAAAAAAATGTATTGATTTTATATTTCAACAGAGAAAATTGGCCTATTTTTAGGTTTTCTCCATTGACTTAACATGGGGTGGGCAGGGTTTCAAGTTCGTTTTGCAACCAGGCCTTGCGGTTCACTCTTTAGCCCCTGGGGAGAAAGGCTTCAATAATGGAGGCGAGTTGTTGATGCTTAGTCTCCATTCACAATCACCGGCTTGGCGTGCAAATCGTTTAGATTTTGAGGATACCGGTGCTAATATCTTCTTTGTAAAACGATACTGGCGCAGAAACAGTGCCTGAACCAATGCCTTCTTTAAAATAGAGAGCAAACAACAACAATAAAGAATGCAAACTGAACAATTTAATTATTTTGTTTCTTTGTTTAAATTATAGTTTATACTTAAAATTCATACCATTTTGCTTTTGGCATTTTGACCGAGTTTAATGCTAGCTAGCTTGCTAAAGTTCCCTGCTGTCATTTACTGAGTCAACAGAATGAGCGTCTCTATTCAATAACACTACTGGCCCTGTTGTGTGTTTTCATTCAGTAACACTACTGGCCCTGTGTCCGTGTCTTCAATGACAATCACAAATGTGTGGGTGTCTCCATTCAGTAAACGCAACTGACCCTGCGTTTGTTTCTCCAGGAATGATTACCACTAACCCTGTGTTTGAGAGCTCCGTTTTCCAACATCAATGTTGCACAGTGCATGGGCACAGTCAATGGCACGGTGTATGGGGGCACTGGGCATGGCTCCTGAATGTTGGTATTTTTGTGACCAGAGGCAAGGAGCACACAGCTCAAAGCAGGCAGCACAGGTGGAAAATGGGCTGGTTGGTTGGGTCGGTTTTGGGGAATCCATCCATCCATTTTCTAACCGCTTGATCCAGATCAGAGTCGCAGTTGCAACAAGGCGATCAGAGCAGCCCTGACAATCCTCTCCCAAGTAACTTCCGCCAACTCATCCAGGTGGATACCAATGCAATGCCAGGCCAGCCGGTGGATATAATCCCTACAGGGTGTCCTAGGTCTGCTCCTGGGTCTCCTCCCTGGTCGCCGTACCCAGAACACCTCCAGATGGAGGTACCTAGGAGACATCCTTATCAGATGCCTGAACCACCTCAACTGACTCCTTTCAATGCGGAGGAGCTGCGGCTCTACTTTGAGATCCTCCCAGACAGCTGAGCTGCTCACCCTATCAAGTAGAGTAAGCCCCGCTACCCTACGGAGGAATCCAATTTCAGCCACTTTATTCGCGATCTTACTCTTATAGTCACTACCCATAGCTCATGACCATAGTTGAGAGTAGGGACGAAGATCGACTAGTAAATCAAGAGCTTTGCCTTTCGGCTCAGTTCCTTCTTCACCACCATTGTCCGATAAAATGCCTGCATTACTGCAGCCACTGCACCTAGATGGCAGTCAATCTCCAAATCCCTTTTTCCCTCACTCGTGAATAATTCCCCAAGATACTTGAACCTCTACACTTGGGGTAGTTGCTCCACCTTACTTGGAGAGGACAAGCTATTTTTTCCAGGAGAGGAGAGGCTTGGAGGTGCTATTATCATTCTTACCATGTCATACTCATCTGCAAACCGTTCAAATGCGCATCAAAGGTTACTGTACACGGGAATTGCACCAGACCCCTACCCTGGACCTTGCGGGTGGTGGATCCGCATGGTTGTCCCATGTAATCTTTTTGGACTGAGCTCGGCCGAGCTACAGTATGTGGGCTGGGCGGCCACCAGGGGCTCGCCTGCAGACACCACCCCAAGGCCTGGCTCCAGGGATGAGCTTCGGTAACTCTATTTCATTTGGGGGCAAGAATTTGATCGTTGGTTTGGGTTGGGTTGCATTTTTACACGTGAGCACTGTCCATTGTGTAGATTGCTACTTTTTGAGACAATCAAACACTCAGACCTTCTCTGTTTGTATATCTATGTGTATCTAATTTAATCACCCAACAACTCCTGTTTACTGTGACTAACTACACGGTGAATATACAGATTTATAGAAATTATGATATATAGGAATGCAATGGTGGCAGGGGGATATCCTATCAATGATAAGTTTATAACAACAAGAACAAAGTCAGAAAAAGATGTAACAAGATGAATGCAGAATCAGAAGTAAAATTAAATGGTACATGGAGAAAATGAATGCAGTTAATGCATGTAGCATGCACATACCTATTATTTTAACTACAGGAACATAATTAAAGTAATAATCTCGAAGATTTTCATTAAAATAAATGTCTTTTAAGTCACTATCTATCGCTGCATTGGGTAACACAATGGTGATTGAGCCTATTTTTATATTAATTTATACTATTATTATCATAATTCATAATTAAAAAACTTGGTGTCTGTGGCGACATTCCCAGGAAAAAATCACAAGCAGCGCACAGTTAGTGACGCGTTTTTCATCACCCATCAGTGGTTGGTCCGCCAGAGAGGGTAGGCGGAACTAACACAACAGGCTCGCTCTTCAACTCACTTGTATGTGAGCAGCGTACTGTTTTTTCCGGTATCTGCATGTGTTACAATAACAGAGAAAGGGGGGTTGAGGGAGTTATGGAACCCTAAAAAGTTTTTGTGTAACATGAGTGATCATAGCTAACTTAAGGCCAGTTCAGATCAATGATTCGCAACGAGACTGGGTGCAACTTGCAAAATTCCAAGACGTCTGATTGTAAACGTTCTAAAACTGCACTTGGCGATTTTATAAGGACGGTCTTTTAAAACCTCATGGCAGGCAACGGCTCTGCTACTAGCCAGTTCACACCACTGCCATTTTCTCTGCAACATTCTAAAACCGTTTCGCCTCGTTGCGAATCATTGATCTGAACTGGCCTTAACGTTACTGTTATTTACATTGCTATTGAGTTCATCAATATATTATAATGATCGGAATAAAGCCAGGGTATGTGGAGCAGAGCCAGGTCTGATTTCTGAAGACGTCATGTAGGAGAAAACTAAATAAAAGAATACGGCAGTATGGATTAGCATTGTTATTATTTTATTACACTTCCTCATATGTTCCCTCAGCCTTTATGCCCTTTTTGATGAAATCTCCTTTGTTTTTGTTTTATTCTTCTTGTTCTGATTGCTAATTTAACACCCAGCTCAGCTTTATTCTCAAACAGTTTAGCTAGCAAAACCAGAAACACCAGGGGTAACATTTTGCAAGGCAATTGTTTCAAAAATACCACACAACAATCATTCACGAAAAAGACTGCTTATTGTGCACAAGATACATAATTGCATGAGCCACAGCGAATCCCGCAAATTCTTCTCTGCAGTGTAAAGATGTACATACCGGGCAAAAGGTGGATAAAGAACGTTTGCAGGAATTGATCATCACTAATTCTACCCCATGTTTGCTACGGCATTTTAACCCGGCTCGGCAGTGTAAAGACATCTTGAGTTAGCCTAATGTTAGACAACGAATGAGTGTGTACATAACGTTACTTTTATAACAACCGTTTTATATTCAGTAAATAGTATGTGTTATAGTTGGCGTGCCAACTGTCTGACGTCACACAGGCGACACTGGTTGGATCCGGTTGGATCTATGGGAAGTGAGGTCCAAAACACACCTGCAATTACCGCTTCTCGCCATTGGCACCGCCATAGAGAACGAAACTGAAATCCTCGAGATTGTCACTTTAAAATTATAAGATTGTTGAAGTTCAAGTTATATTTATTGTCATTCTTCATATTACTGATACAGAAAAAGAATGGAATACAGTACCCCCCGGACCACAGTTCAGTATAAGAACAGCCATAAACTATTAAAAACAGAAGGAAATACATGAATTAAAATGATAAAAAAAGACAATGAACAATAAATGCAAAGTATGCATGTTTCCTGCTTGTGGTATTTATATCAAAGTCAAATTGGACAGCATATGATCCATGAAAACTGATGACTGGCGTTTAAATAGGCTGTGATCATGTGTGCATTGCAATTTGGCTCTACTCTGGGCTGCAACTTGTACTGTAGGCCTGGCCTACGCAGGTGGGTGGCGCCGACTCAAATTGCAGACTACGCTTACACCAAAATTGCGATGAACTCCTCCAAAATTGCAGTGCACTGTTCAATCTTGACTGACACACCCCCAACAGTGGCTCTCCTCTCACTTTGGTGCACGATGAATCGGCTTAGTAACAGCACTGGCCTGTGTCTGAGTCTCAATTCAGTAACAGCACTGGCCTGTGTCTGAGTCTCAATTCAGTAACAACACAGGCCCTGTGTCTGAGTTTCAATTCAGTAAAAACACAGGCCCTGTGTCTGAGTCTCAGTTCAGTAACAACATTGGCCCTGTGTCTGAGTTTCAATTCAGTAACAACATTGGCACTGTGTCTGAGTCAATTCAATAACACTACTGAGTCTGTGTCTGAGTGTCAGTTCAGTAACAACATTGGCCCTGTGTCTGAGTCAATTCAATAACACTACTGAGGCTGTGTCTGAATCTCAATTCAGTAACAACATTTGCCCTGTGTCTGAGTCAATTCAGTAACACTACTGAGCCTGTGTCTGAGTGTCAATTCAATAACACTACTGAGCCTGTGTCTGAGTCTTCATTCAGTGACATTACTGGCCCTGTGTCTGAGTCTCATTTCAGTAACAACATTGGCCCTGTGTCTGAGTTTCAATTCAGTAACAACATTGGCACTGTGTCTGAGTCAATTCAATAACACTACTGAGTCTGTGTCTGAGTGTCAATTCAGTAACAACATTGGCACTGTGTCTGAGTCAATTCAATAACACTACTGAGTCTGTGTCTGAGTGTCAGTTCAGTAACAACATTGGCCCTGTGTCTGAGTCAATTCAATAACACTACTGAGGCTGTGTCTGAGTCTCAATTCAGTAACAACATTTGCCCTGTGTCTGAGTCAATTCAGTAACACTACTGAGCCTGTGTCTGAGTGTCAATTCAATAACACTACTGAGCCTGTGTCTGAGTCTTCATTCAGTGACATTACTGGCCCTGTGTCTGAGTCTCAATTCAGTAACACTACTGAGCCTGTGTCAGAGTAATCCATTTGATAATACCGTGTCACCTCGCTGACAAATTGGTAGTCATATTTCTTAAGCCTCCAGTTATACTTTCATAACCATCTGCTTATCTAATATACAAACTGTCAACTACACAAAAGTGCATAAATGTTATTTGGGTAACAAATGTTATTGGGGTTTTTCTTATTTTCCCAGTGTCTGGGCCTCTATTTGTCTGAGGTCATATTTATTGTGGAACAATAAATAATAAATGTTAATTACATTTATTGTTCTTTGTTCAGTACTTACAGTATGTGAGGAAGGCCCTGTTGTCTTGTGGGTTGCGCATGCACTCTGTTAGTACTAATGATCTCTAATTAGTCTTACCTTGATAATATTCATGAGACGGCATTTCTCATTTCTCCCATGTTACAGTTATACAAATATCCCATGTTGGTTTTTTACTCCTAATGGTGATGTGATTGCAGACACTAAAAAAAGTTTTTAAAATGAAATAAGTATTTGTCAATTCTTGTTACCGTATTAACACTCATTGTTTTCTTTTCTGAATACAACTAAATAATTAGATAGATAGATAGATTTATTGATTGATTGACTGACTGATTTATTTATTGAATCATATTTAGACTACAATTTTCTACCTCTGTATTTTCTGCCTTTTCTATGCAAAATTGTCTCAACATTGAATAGGAACTCTTGGCCAAGGCCAAAACATTACTTTTGACAAAGTAAATGGATTTTACCCACAAGTGTCAATTAACTAAAAAATCCCTATAAAGCTCTCTCTGTGGTCTCTATAATGTATGTGAACTACACTTACCAGATGTCCCCTTTGTTTCACTTACTTTGTGCAGTGTGAGATTAGATGATTGGAGTGGTTTAAAGTATCTTCTTCAACCATTAGTCATGCTTCACTCATTAAAACAACACTTGATTGCTTGCTGTGTTGTCATCCTTTCCCCAATATCAAACCCTACCACTTAATGTTTAGAGGTTTCTGAAGTCCTGAATTGGACTAAAATGTTTAGTCCATAATGGACTAAGGGGCGAAGGGTGGGGAGTTGGCGCTGTCTGTAAAGGCTCTTGTTCAGAAAATTGTACCAGAAATTAAATATATCATGGGTATTTATTTATTTACTTTACCTACTTTATTATAAGTGCTGAAAATTATTTGACACGGAATCGTGGAACATATACACTTAAGGGTTCTTCAACTGTACAGAGTATTAGGCACTTGAGGGACTTTTTGTGCTATTCAGATCACTGCCAGTCTAAAACCCTTTGTTTAAATGAGAACGGCTGGGGCTATTCTCTGGTTGAGCAGGGCACACCCCACAGCCTTTTTCGGGTAAAGTTTTCTTAATATTGTGCCTGAAAAGGCTTCTTATCCATAATCCATTATGTTTGCAGTTTATTCATTTTGTTCATCAGCTATGGACAATAGCACACCAACCAAGTCTACATTGGTTGCTAATGCAAATGCAACTAATAACTGAAATGCACATAGTATAATGACACACAGAACAAGTCAAAACCTGTACTGCAGTGTACCATTCAACTGGGGCAGTGTAGCATTCAAGTTTCCCATGCTAACTTAAAATACCAAACAGTAATTCAGATGCAGATATTTTGGTGTAGTGACTTTAGTTTTTATGTTTGTCTATTTGTGTAGATGTATCAAGATTTTACAATTTTGAGAATTTTAAGCATTTGATATGATCCCAAACAGGGTGTTAAGTAATAAAGTCTCTGATAGTGAATCAAGCCTGACACATGTATTTTACTGCATGATGAAGTAGAGCTCTTTTAATGTGTTGGATTTGATTTGGAGTTATACATGTAAGAGGTTTGAAAAGGGCAGAACTGGAACCCCAGGCCAAAGCTTTGGACCATAACAGTTGTAGCTCACAACAAAAATATAATATATTTAATATATTTTATAGTCATTCATGTTTGTCAAACTGTGCCTGGCCAAGTTTAAAAATACAACTTTAAAAGTTGAATAATAATAATAATAATAATAATAATAATAATAATAATACAAAGCCATGATTCTTTATTCCCGTGTATTCATGGGACCCCTTCAGGGACTGCTGTGCTATGCACACACTGTAGCAAACATGGACAGCATACGTCAGGGCTTGGGTCATTTTTTTAAATTTCTGTTATGGCAGATTTGAAGAAAAATGAGGAATCATTACAGATGACTGCATTAAGTGATATGTGATGTCATGCGACAATGTGATGAAAACATCAATTTTTTTGTCATAGCACATCAACTATACTATCTGATAGCCTGTACTACCTGGTAGCATTAGGTCATTTCTAAAATAAATAAATGTTTGATTACTGTTACTGTTACTGTTTTGTGTCCTTTCAAAGAATATATATATATATCACTGTGCAGGATTATAGTTTCTATGTGGTCCTTTGAATATTGAGGTTGGCGCACATTGCTGTTCTATGTTTATCCCAGCATTGTTTTATTTTCTGCATTTGAACTCAGATAAGAATCAATTAAGTAGATGAAGATTAGTGTTTTAATACAATATTCCCATTGCTTTTATCATCCATTAAATGTAATGAGAGAGTGATTAGTTGGCTCTCAGAGAGAATAAACCAGTGAACTGTTCTTTTACTTACAGTTGTTTCTTTCACTGTAATCTTTGTATTATCCCTTGGCTTTGCTATACAGTAGACATGGTCCTCTGTTTCTTAAGTATCAATTTGTGAAGTAAACATTGTGGGTCCAGCAGGTAATTCTTCTTCCATTGAAACAATAGGAAGACAAGGTTAACAACAGACAAACCTCTTGAGATTTTCAGTAGCTGTAGCTCCAGCAATTTCTTTGTAGGCAGTGCTGTACATTTTTTTCATATATTAATAATCTCTATAAAACCCTGGTTTCTCAATCCCTGGGCTCAAGCTAACAGTTTAAATAAAATCACTCAAATCCACGGGGTAAGAGAAATGAAAATGACAAGTATTAAAACTGGTCAGACCTCTTTCTTTTTTATAACTGCCAGCCTTCCAATTGGATCATGACCCTTCTGTATGGCAGGCTTAAGACCAGACAGCATGCTTTCACTTTTATATGGTCCTCACACTGGGTTTATGGTATTTGCTGAAGGTCTGGGAGGAATGTGTGCAACATGGACATTTTAATTCCATAATCCTGCATCATTAGTGTTAAATGGAGTATGGGAAGCAACAGAAAATATATTTGCATGTGGATACAGTTTGCTCAGTTAGAGAGGCAGTACTGTAAATATTTGTGGCATCATAACATAAAGGCTTGAAAAGTAGCTGGACAGACCTTTGGAAAGGAGTGTAATCCAATCACATTGCCCTTAAAGAATGGAGAAACCAGCAAATGTCTTAAAGCCGCTTTATAAGGGAATGTAGTCTTTGCACCCTGAGGGAAAAAAAATATTGTTTCTGCTGTTGGGAAAATGTGAATGTGAAACTAAATAAAATTTGGGATCTATGGAATGGCATTAATTGTAATGGGGATAGAGGCAAAAGATGTGGTAAAGTTCAACCAGTAATTATATTAGTAAAGAAAAGGAAAAGGAATGCTTTTGTCTGAAGCACCAAAGTAGGGTGAGAGGCTCCATCTTTTATGTTGATTATGTTCTTGTTTGACAAACAATGCAATTAATTAAGCAGAGAGCCTAAAGTGAATATTATCTATGCGCAGATAGCTAAACTAAGGAACCAACAGTAGATTAAGTTTATCACAAATAAAAATATATGCAGTACATGACAAAAGGAACTGTGGGAAACTTGTTGAAAGCTGCTTTGTTTACTGATAAAGAGGTAATGTAAATGAGTTTTGCCGATGGTATTAAAGAGTAAGACAACTATTTAAACTGTATTCCCCCAAATCTTTGACCTTAATATATTCTGTCTTGGTAAACACAGCTAATACACAGCTTCACAAGGAAGTAAATTAATCAAAATGTATCTTTTTTTTCAACCTACGTATGCAATTTAAATTAATATTGATTTGATGTAAATACAGATTAAATTTTAATTACAAAGTGTTTTATTTACATGAGTACATTCATGTTTGTCTTGAGACAACATATTGTATCTGTCAAGACAAAATGCTGTCAGCAAGCATATAAGTCTTTAAGACGCCATGCATTTAATTAGAGGTTAATTAAATTCACTGCATTCATTTAAGAAATTCTTCATTACCTTCAACATGTTCCCTCTAAATGCTACAGTATCCATTTAATTTAGCTTAATTTGAAATTAACATTGGTTTATGATATGTAATATTTATCATTTATGAAACACAAAACAATATTTTATTTGGTTCAACTTCTTGGGAAATAACTAAGCAGGTCAAGGTCAATAACTAAGCTGAGGACTGCACTCTCCCAGTTTAAATAAATTTGTGGATGGTTGAGGGGTAGGGAGGATAGGGGGGTTCTTATCGCAGACATCTGTCACAATGCGCAACTTGTATGCTTTTTCAGCCTTTATCTGACCCAGAGATTTCTTGCATGACTAGTCAAGAACTATGAACCAAAAGCACAGCCTTAGCCCATGTTTCTGGGAAGCCTCTCCATATGGAATGGGTAATCCCTCTAAATTATGTCTTTTCTCAAATTAAAAGGTAAATTAGTATATATCTCCAAAATCCCCAGAATTGCTTTTGGGCATTATTCAATTTACAGATCAGGAAGAAAGTGAAAGTTGTTCCTTTTGTCCCCTTGAGATGTGACACTGATAGCATGCTAGGAGAGGAGGGGGAAATGTAGGTCTTCCTTCCAGTCCACACTTTCTGTGTGGGGACACTCCCCAAGGGTTCACCATGCCTACAACAGAAGATGGGTGGGAAATAGCCAACAAATATTATTTTTCCTAAAATCATTATTTGCTATAGATAAAATGTGTGACCATAAGACACAATTTTTGAAACTTTTTAAAACAATGCTTTAATATATTTTTTTTTGCAAGTTATTTTTTCTTATTCAAATATTTGAGCATCTGATCATTTGCGTTGTTAAACAATAAGTATGGGTTGTTGATAATAAAAGGGGGTTTGCCAAGCACATCCAGATTGACTCTTCTCTAAAGAGTAGAAGAGCACTTGCAATGTTTGGGCCATCTCTCTCAGCAAGAATGTGTCAGGAGACAGTGAGAATGGTTTGGGTCATGACCTTGGAAAAATATTATCATTTATATAAACCATTGGGAAAATTAAGATGATTTTAATTCAGCTTAAAGTTCTAATCCTTGTGTGGTTTTTGAATTCCCTTTCTTTACATCAGTGCCATGTTGATGATGTATTTTTCTGACATATTTGTTAAATATAACTGAGTACATCAAATGTTTATTTAATCTATATTAAAACATAAATACTGCATGTGTTGGCTTGGCTTTCTTGCAGGTTTTCTGACAATTCATGCTAATGAAACACCACCGCAACAGGTTTATTCCTTTTATGTCTACTCCTGCAGGATTTCATAATCTGGGATTATATGTCATTACAATGGCTTGAAAACAGAGCTGTTATTTACATGCAACGGAAAACAGTAAAGTACTTCAGAGGAAGCCACAATAACGACACAAACAACAAAGTAAGCACTCAGCTGGGGTGATAAATGGTGTGTTTGTGTCACTTATGCTCCAGACTTTTCTGTGTGTGTGTTCTCTCTCTCCTGGTATAAGCAGTTGAGATGCCAGCCACAGGGCATTGAGATGCCATTGGTTTTTCCATCACTGGGTGAACCTTTTGAATAATAGAAGTAATTAGAAAAAAGAACAATGGGCTAAATAAAATGGAACATTTGACGGAGCTTTAGGAAGCTCTTGAGGATTAATCCCACATTTAAAACTTCCATTAATTTTTTTTTTTTCCAAATGCACACTCGCTGTGTCCTTCAGAAACATTTTATTTAGCACATTAGTGCTGCGGCATTATGTGCTTTCATAGGTTGACCAATCAGCATGCTTTGTTCCCACTGAATCTTACACAACATACGATCCCTGTGTAGCAAGGAAAATGTTGTCTTTTTGTAATTGTTTGTATACAAGCATGCTATTGTGTATTTTTCAAGACATGCTCACAGATGATACTATCAGATGAAATCTCAGTTTGGCCCTCATTTATAAAATATGAACCAAATGAATTTGAGCGTAAATCATTTGATCGTGAGTTGTAAATTTATATGAGCAATGTGGGATTTATTGTTTTTGGATGTCAGTTTTTTTGTAGGATCCAAATAAATTGCACGAGTGCTCTAAACCATTCGTATTGTGTGTGCAAACGGAAAAAAAACACAGTTTTAAAGCTTGTTTTGCATATTGTGCTTTTATTTTTCCATTCATTCATTTTTTATTTTGATTTAAAAAGAGTAGCAAAATTATTTGAATAAATTATGAGTCAATTGAATATTGTATTATAACTGTTCAAATTCTTCTATAAAAATTACCATTGGATTCACCATTAAAATTGATGATGCTTCATTTGATTAACATAATACCAGCTACATCCTCATATTATGAAGCTTGGGGCTTTATCAATGAAAAAAGTCAGTGCATAAACATTGACACACAAGCAACTTTGTAACTTACCGGGTACTGAGTTGTGGTATGTCGAAGTCAATGAGGAAGGCTGCTTTTGGTTGTTACTTAACACCCAGGTAAGCTTTTACAAAGAAAATAGCCTATCATACAGCCCAATGGGTGTGCTATTTATGAATGTCTGTGACTGTTTCTTTCCCATTAATCACTTGGAGCCTGGAGAAGATGAGGCCATGTCAACAAAGCGAACAAATTAGCTGACCACATTTAACATTAAACACTGAACTTAAAAACAAAAAAATGTTGATGAATAAAATTAATTTATTTGGTAAATATTAAACAGCATTTAAAAATGTCTCCCCAGAAGGACAATACATGTGGATGGTTTTTTATTGTACGTCGCTCTGGATAAGAGCGTCTGCCAAATGCCTGTAATGTAATGTAAATGTTTTCAACACCATCTAGTGCCCCTAATGTCCAAATCTGAAGCCCTCTCCATAACCTTCATGGCTACCAACCCTGTTGTGTTCTCTTTAGATGGCATTCTGTTAACATATAACAGCAAAAAAGCACGATGCTTGTTATAGCAACTCAGAGCTGGCGTAATTGTAACAGCTGTTCCATTTATACAGACATAATGTTTTTTTTTGGTCATCTAGCATCCAATTCCCGCTAGAACACACCTCAAAAACCAAGGAAGGACAGATAACTTTTTTAAATATCTGATTTGCTTTATTGTAAGTAAAAAAAATAAAACAATTTCCCACAAAGATTATCACATTATACCGTTTTTTTTTTTTTTTTTTTTTTTGGAGGTAGAGAACTGAATTGCACATGTACAAACCTAAAATGGCTACGGTAGCCGCATTGGACATAAAGTTATTGTCCATGTTACGTTTATCAAGTGTTACATTTTTGGCAACTCTCCCAAACATCTTGCCAGGCTTCAGGATTTCTCGGTCCTGACACTCCACTGCTTACACTGCTGAATAAAATATGTATTTGGCTTGTACTTCAAATGCCAAATCAGATCTTTTATTTTAAGCTTTTCTCGGCCATCTCTTTAAATTGCCTACAATGGAACTCCAAGCTCTTTATATGGTATTTAAGGGGCATACATTTCACTTGTCACTATCACTAATCACTAGTACTGTGAACATATTTTTTCATTTACGTTTGATAGGTATTTATCAATATATGCATGTGGATATCGAAACTACTAGATGCCTTTGCTAGTAGTTTCGATTACACTTAAACTTACACATGCTTTTACGAAGATATTGATAAATGATCTTCAGATTAAACATGCTACATTATCTAGGTCATATATCATTATATTATTTGTGGATTTGTGAGCACATCAAATTGTACAAAGTCAATGTAAGAATATATATATATATGATCACATCTTTTATTTTCTTGATTCAATAAAAGAACTGCCACACATACACATGCACGCATATGTACACATATGTGCGCGCACACACAGTGAAGTTTTTTGAGACTTTCAAGACAGAAAAGTCCCGAGAACATATATGATTTTAGGAAGGTCTTGATGAATTTTGGAATGCTTTTCAAAAAGAGACTATTACAGAATTTGATATTTGAAATTTTATCTGGAAGAATTTTAGTAGTTATTGGAGGGACATGCTTGACATATTCAATGCATATTTAATTATAAATATGTAGTTTTGGGGCTGTAGGATGGTTCATTTTATTATGATACTGTTCTGTCTTGAGGATTTGCCCCACAGTCTCCGATCTCACCCATGTCAGTAGCAACTCCTCATGCCTTAACGCAACCTGGAGTTCCAGATATATCCCCCGGCCCCTCTAAACTGCTCTACAACGAACTATACAATTCGGTCTTCAATTATTCCTGTTAGCTATTACCTCAGCTGTAACCTACTTAACCCATTGTATTTGCTGTGATAGATCCCTTATTACATTTCTGTTACATTCCATTGTACCACTGCTTTACACCAGGTTGGCCAGTGGAGGATGGTTTTTTAAAGCTAGAGGAGATTTTTCTCGCCATCGTTTTGAGAGTTTTCTTCCCACTGGGAATTTTTACCTCATGTACTTGCTATTTGGGGGTTCAGGCCTGGTGTTTACTCTGTTAACACTTTTTGCTTTGTCTTCTTGCCTTGCTAATCTGTAAAGCATCTTTGTGACAGTTCTCTGTAAAAAGTTAAACACAAATAAAATTTTATTGAATTCAATTGAAACTATGTATGGCAGGCCCAGAGGGCAGGGAATAATTGGCTGTGGGGGTGGGGGTTCAGTTTTTCAGATCTGTCTCATTGCACAACAGCAACCTCTCATAATAAGTTAGGTTCTGCCTGTGTCACCTGTGCATGAAGTGCACTTCTCCAAGACAATGACTGCGGAACTCAGACAGTGAACTGTGGAAAAGGAGCAAGGTGCTGGCAGCACAGAAAATGCAGCAGAGTATAGTGCCTGCTTTACTGCTGAATTTATGAAGGATGCTGCAGCAATGAGATGGGTTGGCAAATACAATTTGATATCCCAAATTTGCACTTACATAATAAATAAAGTACACATCATCTATGGTATGAAGTTGAGAGTTCATATCGTAGCTGATCATTAGTTGTCATGGATTCACTTGTAGGAGAGCCATAATATTTTACACCATGGAGAAAGAGGGTTCTTTAGCAGGGACTTAGCATGGGAGCTATCTGTGGTTAAATAAATATTGTTTAGTAACAAAAGGACTCATAATAGTCTCTATCAATACAGAACTGAGTCTCTATGGCTCAAATTCAATGAAAGAAACGTGGCTTTCTTGAGCATGGCACACTGCAATCTGAATGGACATTCCCACTTCAATTGCATGAATATTCAGAAAATGGGTGATGTGGACAGATAACGGCCCTGTTATGGTTTTTTGAATGGGTAAATGTACACCACATGGCCCAAAGTATGTGGACATCTGACATTCAACATCTCATCTAAATTTATGGGCATTAATATGGGGTTGGTCCACCCTTTACTGGTATAACAACCTTCACTCTTCTGGGAAGGCTTTATACTAGATGTTGGAGCGTTCCTGCAGGGATTTGCTTCCATTCAGTCATTCAGTTAGAAGAGCATGAGGGAGGTCAGGCACTGATTGGTCGATTAGGCCTGGCTCACAGTTGGCTTTCCAGTTCAACCAAAAGTGCTGGATTGGTTGAGGTCAGGGCTCTGTGCAGGCCAGTCAAGTTCTTTCACATCATTCTCAACAAAACCATTTCTATATGGACTGTCCTGTGTGCCCAGGGGCATTGTCATGCTGAAATCGGGAAGGGCCTTCCCCAAACTGTAAGGAAAGCACAAAATCATCTAGAATGTGATTGGATGCTGTGGCGTTAAGATGTGTCTTCACTGGAAAAAAGAGGCCTTGCCCAAACCATGAAAAACAGCCCCAGACCATATAGTGTATCATTGACTGGGCCAGGCTTGTCGAGCTAGCAATTGACAGCTGTCTGGACAATTCAGCAAAAGCAATCAAGTTGTAGAACATTTGTTTATCTTTTCTTTCAGAGGTTTGCTATATTCAGGGTCATTCCATCAATGAAAGCCATACAATTAATTGTTTGAAAATGCTACGTTTAAGCAGAGACTGTTGACCTTGTCTACCACCTTGTAATGGAAAAGGTTTTACTGGGGGTCCCCTCAGAGGATTGCCATGTTTATTTTACCAGTTTTCCATACCTGCAACTATCAGACCCCAAACTCAAAGACTAAAGCCTTCACCAACTGAGCAATATCACCTGATTCATAGGTTATTTGTTTATATATTGTGCTTAAATTAATAACCATATGAAACAGGTGATATTGCTCAGTTGGTGCAGGCTTTAGTCTTTGAGTTTGGGGTCTGATAGTTGCAGGTAAGGAAAACTGGTAAAATAAACATGACAAAATTGTGCTTAAACAAATTAAATTGTGCTTAACCAGTTCATGAAATGATAGAAATTATAGAAATAGGCATCAACTAAATTGCCTAGTACACAAAAAGAGAAAGAAGACAGCAAAAACAAAATAGTTACGGACATTACACAGATCAGGATATGGCCAGGTCTCTGCTCGTTGTTGCTTTGAAGCCTTTAGTCCTGTGTTTTTGCAGGAGAATATTCTCCAGGAAACCTTTGAAAACTCAAAAGAGAGAGGCGCACACTGGGATCCGCACACTGGGGCACGCAGGAAGCAGCAGCCTGTTGCCTTTCCCCAACGCGCCTCAGAGGACACGGAGTGACACAGCTTAAAAGTCATCTGGAGGACAAACACACCTCTCCGCTGACAGAACCCGGGCCTGTGATAACCTGCCAATGCCAATCGTGTTGTGTGGCAAAATGAGGACTCCTCTTCCAGCAACACCCTTGGTGTTGATGACAGGAGCCCCATCGCAGGATCATCAAAATCAGTGTTGGAACCTGTGGTCTGTTGTTCACATTTGGTTTTTTGAAACTAACATATGAAAGAGGTTTATCAAGTTTTTCTAAATCAACATCATGGAAACAGTGTGGGGACTGTAGGTCACTCCATGTAAATGAGTATGGAGTATGGGTGCACAATTGTTAATACTTCTAAAATGAAGTATTTTTTCATCTTTCGTCTATGTTAATGTGTTTGTTCATCATCATAGTTGGTTCTTTGTTCTTCAAAGAATCAACCCATTTCAGACAGATTCTAAAATGATCCAAATGGAAACATGTGGTTTATGTATGTAGAAAGGGCAGCTTTAATGTTATCAATTCAAAAGAAAATATAATGTAAGCAATTGGCCATCACTAGACAACCAAAAAGCCAAAACCTGCCTTTCAAACTGAAAGGTCTCAAAAGGATTCATCCTTTGTTACTCACATGTGACTCCTGAGTCCAAAGTATAGCATGAAATAAAAGCTGGATCATTTGGATAAGAATAAATAATTGTAACTGAATTATCTTATGGAAAAGGCCAAAGCCATTAAAGATAAATGGTTGTACGTACTCCACTTCAGCATGTCGCTTCAGCAATTTCCCTCTTGAAAACAGCATTTTGCTTTCAGAGACTTTGCAGAGACTTCCAAGAATATAGCAGAATTATTCCTGAAAACAACTTCTAGATTCTAATAATTGTCCCTCATCTTCCTTAGCAAGCCCATGTGTTTTTCTTTGTGAGCATGTACTGCAAAGAAAGCTGAAACTTTAATAACACTCCAGAATCGATCTCAGTGACCAGAAGCATGATATGACCAATATTTGACCTCACAGTTTTAAAAAAGTAAAATGACATTTACATACAGACAGGGGTGTCACTAGGGATTTTGGGGTCCATGAAAAGTTCTCACATTAGGCCCCACCACCCCAGAAATGTAATGTTTTAAATATGTTTTGCCCTACCCCCTTACAGCACCTTTGCATGTAGATATACATGCAGTATATGGGTTTATTGTAATACTAAATCATTTCTAAAAGACAGGATTACATATTTCCTAATTAGATTTTATTTAATCTTTGGTGGTGTCTATTGATAAGTCATTATTATGCCCAGCCCATTATTCTGATCAGAGAGCAGTGCTGTTGGTTCTATAGCACGGTTCAGCTTTGTTGCTTCGATGAACGAAAGGCTGGATGCGTCAGAGAAGAAACCACGTGGCTGGCTCTTTCCACAGCGCTGGAAGCCGAGCATGCCGCCGGCCGAATGGGTGGAGTGGAAAACCGAGCGTTTTCGCGACATTCACACCATTCCGCCCCGGTGGTGTCACTGGCACGGTGCGTCGCGCACCGGGAAGGGGAGGGCAATGTCGATTTGACGGTTTTGTTATGAAGGACTCAGGTGCAATGGGTTTGGGTGATCTCACCAGAGTCACACATGAATACACATGACAAAAGTGCCCCACGCTGGCAGGCTTTCAGGCCTCTTTGTTCAGTGAGAAGGCTCCCGGTCTGAGCCAAAGAGAGGCCGGGCCAACACCTCCTGAGATGGATGCATTTATTGGAAGGAGGGCAGCACCGTCGGTCCTCTCCCATATTCCCAGGGTGCATTGCTCTCAGAATTATAATCTCTTCAAATTAAAAGCAAAGGACTCTCGCAAACTTGCCTTCTTTGCTGCCAGGTTACCCTCTATAAAAAGGATTGATATCTTATATAATCCGTTTTTGGGATTCTAATTCATCTTTACAGTATTTATTTCATTATAATTATGCTAATATTGCCATGTTGCCATGACACCAGATGTCTTCCACCCCTCATCAGTTGCAGTGAGCATGTTCCATTGGTAAAAAATAATGTGTTCCTTAATGAAGCCAGTATCCTCCTGTACTGCACACGAATGGCACCACAGCCACACAAAATACTCAACTCATGATATAGGTTACACACACTCACATACACACTTATGCACAATGACAATACACCCACAATATCAACCACACCCTCTTCCACATACACACACACGCACACACACTTTCTCACTCACACACTCTCACATACCCACAATCATACACAGGTCGGAACATCATTGTTCACTGATTATGAGTGAACTGAGGATGTGGACTCCAGCTACTGATAATGATGATGATGATAATAATATGGTATGCACTTACTGTACATCGCTTTAGATAAAAGGTTCTGCCAAATAATAATAATAATTATTATTATTATTATTATTATTATTATTATTTTGGTTTTTTATTGTTGAATGCATTTATCATTTGAAAATAAGTTTTCATGTCCTGTAAGTGCTCTATGGTGATGTCTACAAAACTCAAATCAATATGTAGTACCCATCTGGGTGATTTTAAGCAGCCTTTTTGAAGCACCTGAACACTCACCACACATCACCTGATGTGGAGAGGGAGGGAAATAAACTGGGGGATGATTAGGTGTAAATTTGGTTGAAAGAGCTAAGTTGGGGTTTTGCTATGCCATTACATTAAAATAAGTGCCATGGGACCTTTTAAGGGAAGACTTTACATTAAAGTTCTACTAATGCCTTAGATCACATGAACAAATAATGACACACATATTAACAAAGCATTAATGATGCTGAACAAATCATCATCATAAATCATTTAAAGGTATATTAACAAAGCATTAATAATACTTAATCTTTTTGAGGCTATCATTAAAGATGTGTAAAGATCTTTGCTCATCGTTAGCACTACTATGAACCAATGCTTTAATTAACAATGGTCAAATCATTAAGCGTAAAAATGTATTATCGTGACTGGAAATACTCATTAAAGATGCCATGGGGCTTTTTGAAAGAGTTGGGGTGCACCCAGGTGTCCTTGTCAAATTCTCATGAAACTGCTTGTCTCCATCTTGGCACCTATCCCCCCTACATTGAACAATTGAACTGCAAAAGAGAAGTGAGTTCTCAGCTCTCAGCTGGCTCAAATGGTGAAGTAAGACATTAGTACAAGGTAGTTAATGGGATATTAATAACAATGAACAAAGATGGTTTAGTTATGATTGATAAGCACTGTTAATGCATTTTTAAGGCATTAGTGAATTCCAGTCAACAGAATGCATAACAGAACCTTACTGTCAAGTGTTAGCCTTTGAAGGCTTCACATCTCATCTGAAGGACTGCATCTCCTACAGTACAGTATCCACTGCAGTCACACTCCGGAGTGGCTAAAATGTCACCTGATCAAGAGTTCAGCCAAACCTGCCGGTAGAGACAGCAAGGATTTAAATACTTGGTGAAAGATAACCTCCTCCATACCAAGCCGGCTCAAGTTTGCATGAGAGTAATTCTGGGACTCACTAACGGTACTCAGAGTGCGCTCGTCTGAGCTTTGATGCTCTGATCTGGCAGAAGTGTGTCCTTTGTGTTCCCCTCCCTTCTCCATGCGCTGTCTGATCCCACGATGCAGTGCGGTTGATCGGTCTCTAGGGCTGCCATCATCTGGGCCTGCCCTCGTGCACGCGGGAGCCTCGCGCGCCTCTCCAGATGGCCTCAAAGCGCTTCCCGAGAAATGCGGCCAACATTCGGGCCCTGAAAAGAAGCAAACGCGCTCTAAATATTTCATAAATGTACGTCCTATTGAGGAAATGGCAGGGACTGGGTATCACAGAGGCAAATCAAAGAGATTTGATGAATGATTAATTGCTACTTACTCAAAGGTAATGATTAGAGTTACCGTTCAACAGTAATTTATTATTATTTTTTCTGTTGCGGACAGATGAGGGGTTTCAAATGTGTCCTCTGCTGTGTTATGTGCTGGCATGATCGGCCGGGTTATTAGATCAATCGCGAATATTTAATAAGTAACACTGATGTCTTTGGTGAAAGCGGACGCAGTCAAATGAGAAGAATGATTTCTAAAGAAATAATGAATAAACAATAAGCTGTCTTTACCCATTGCTGTATGGGCATTAAGGGTGAGAGTGTGTATCTATGTTTGTGAGTGTGCACATGTTGGTGCTGGGGGGTGGGGGGTGGGGGGGGGGGGTGGGAGGGGGGTTAGGGGGGTGAGGTCCAGCTGTATAATGTATTTCACTGTTCCAGAACTCAGCAGATGAAGCGGGGGAGGAATTTCAGTCATCTTAAGGCAATTTTCCTTTAAATCTAAATTCCACTATACAACAATGCAATAGATGCTTGAAGTAATTGGTGCTTAATTTGTACACAAACTGTAGAGGCCGTTTCCATCACAGCCTGCGTCTTTTGAAATCATTAATCTCTAATTAGGGCCAGTTGGGACCAGCAGTTAGAAGGTTAAAGAGGTTCTGACAGCCCTAATCATTGCTCAGGAAGCTGAAAATATATGCAAAGTCTCAGCAGATGGGGTGAGATCAGACTCTGCCAAGTGATAACTGTTATTCTTTTGCACCTCCAAAGCTGTCATCCTAATAGGCACATTTTAAATGTATTAATGCTCTAGTTACAATATGCTCTAATGGTATGTCACTCAGAGTATATGAACTGAACAATTAACTTGTGGTACCTAATGAAGTATTCTTTTTTTTTTTTTGGACAGGATTATGTTACCCTTGTGCAAATTATTGCCAGGGACTGGCATAGGGCAAACAAGTAAAACCTTTTTAGCCACATTTGTCCCTAGTGGATGCTGTGCATCTGTTAACCTTGAGACAATGTGATGTGTTCATTTCAGAGCGGTTGTTTGAGAAACAACAAGAAAACGGCCTGTTTAAATAAAAAAGACTTCTCGCTCGCAGTTGCATCGAGTCATTGTAGCTAGAAAGCAAGCCTGCATCAACTGTCATCGCAAAAGATGCGACACTTCTTTAAGTCTTAAAAAGACGAATGCATTTCAGACGGTGATTGAAATCCCAGCAGCATAGCAAATTTATGAAATACAGATAAAAGAATGTTAATAGAAGGCTACTGAGGTTTTTTTTTTTTTTCAAACCCATCAAACAGGTGGTGGAGTTCAATGAAAGAGTCTGCTAACTTGGCAGCCATTGTATTTTCTGAAATAAACCACTGGCTCTCTAGCCAAATGTAGTGAATAATACATGCATGGCAGAAATGCTCCTCTGGAGAGCCCGATGCTGTTAGAGGAGGGAAGATTAATAATAAACCGTTGTTCCGACGGCACTAATATATGGCGCCTATTCTTCCTGCTGCTCATTGGCTTTTCAGATTGCATTTATTTATTTCCTTAACGAGTGAAGCAGAACTGTCACATTTTTGGCAAATGGTTGCCTGGTACTGTAGCAAGTTACTTGAAATGCACTCTCTTATCTCATGTGCTATGTACCTTTGAAACCGGTGATAGGCTAAAGGAATATTCATAGTCTGGTCAGCAGATATGAAGAAGGAGGATAACATTCAAAATAATGTATTATGTATGTTAATACCTCAAAACAATGCACTATAAACATTTGAACAATGTCATTAAACAGGATGATTGTACTTATACTGATATGTCGCTAGTTAAAGTAATTCAGAGAAGTCAGAGAACACAATATTACTGTGCAATATTATATTATTATTACTGAAACTTCCATTAATGCACATGGAACACACATCACTGTAAAAAGTAAGTGAAACCTTTTGCTAACACAGTTGTGAGTATATTAATAAATGATGACTACAAGTTTGCCACTATATATGAATCATAAATTTGTAATTTTACCTTCTGGTTGGTTGTTTAGCCCATATTTCAATATTACAATGTACTTGGATTTTTCAGTTAATTAAATGAATTGCAATTAATGTCCTGTATTAACTGAATTTGAAGTAATCAACACTGGAGACATTAGAGAGTAAATTCTTTCTGTTGTTTGTTTTTCCATGTGTTATTTTGTGAAATAAAAAACAATTTGTGCATGCAAATATATTGTACTCTTTCTATTGAAATAACCTGCAGGATTGTTCCCTCATGAAAATGTTTGCTTCCACTGTCATGTCTTTTCATATTTTTGGCTCATGGGGTTCTATTTGCTTGCTACATTATTATTGTAATATATTCTGCCTACAAGATCCAAATTTAGGGGAAAAAACTTGCCTGTCCATTTGTTTTCCAGATTTATACACTTTTCCTGACATGCCCTGTGAGTGTAAGTTCAGTGGTGATATCTAAGAGGGCATGTCGATTGTCAGAGTGCAAACTGTTCCAGCTGGTGTCAGAGAGGGGTGAGGTGCAATGGCAGGTCGGGAGAGAGGTTCACATTATTGTGTGCTGTGCTGGAGTAATCCGTCTGGGTTCATGACCCCTGGACCTCCTGCCTGTGGCATAAAGAGGACCTGGGGCTCAGATGAAAGAAGAAGTCTTGCAAGGAGTTCATGTTACGGAATGCCATAATAACAAGAAGCTACAGTTTCTCCCCCCAGTTTCTTCCTCATTGTCTTGGTTTTAGACATTGCCATTGACAGAGAAGACAGGATGAGTTTCAGTACAAGGGGACCGTACCGAAACTGAATATTATCTTTATTTGAAATCTTGTTTCAAGTTCCTGTATGATCCTTGAGCCTCTCCAAAGGTTGCCATTGCAGGTGACACCACAGAGACTTGTTCGCTTTCTCATCCTTTCCACAATGATTAAGAGAACAATATATCACTTTATTGTGTGCTTCAGGTCACTGTCAGTAATGGCTTCATCTCCTTTGATACTTCAGGTAGTACACAAAGAAACCAAAGTAGGCTGCCTTGTCTTCCTCTAAACTTGAATGGCTTTTGTCTGATAGGTATTTTTTGTGTTCGTCCATCAACCACAGCCTCTGTCTGGAGAAACCTTCAGTCACCATGCCATGCTTTCTGAAAGAGGGGACTCGCGAGGTGTAAAATATTTATGGCAGAAGGGACCTCAATCATTTTGACCCCTTGACCCTTTTTATGTGAGGAGGCGATGTGGCATCCGTAACGTGCGGTGACCTCAAAGTCCTGTCAACTTGTTCAAAGCCCTCAGAGATAATGTTCCATTCAAGCAGAGGGGATTCAAGTTTAAAGGAGTGTCACATCATTACGGCAGCTTGGTGGCAACGAGAACACTGCATATTAAGCATTTGAAATCACAAGGTTTTTATTAACAATACACATAGTCCTTCTCATCATCAACATCTTTTTTAAAATGAGAGCAGGCAGTCCACCTTGCCTCTGTATTCTTCCATCTTATTCAAACAGGAGGAAAGCAGAGAAGGCAACAGACAGAGATTGGACAACAGAACAGGGAGTACGACGGCCAAGAATTGTGCACCTGAACACATGGTGGGACCCATACATGAGTTTGAATGCCCGCTGCCCAATAGACCAATACTACTGTTAAGACATGCACTTTGTCTAAATTTGACTGTACCATTTTGCATTGCAGATAATAGTACAGGTAATCTATGTATTTTACAATGAGGCGCTTTAAAAGGCACAGTTGCTTATGCTACATGAAGTAAAATTATGATCAAAAACAGTTGAATGGCCTATGCAATGATAGTGGGTCACATGATTTCAGAAAAAGAAATGTGATACAATAGGTTTGCAAGGGTCTTTGTAAGGTCTTTCTGTCATATTGTGGTTTTCAATCACTACGATAAAGGAGTTTCCAAAACAACTTGGGGATAAAGTAGAAAAGCACAGACCAGAACAAGGATATCAAAAAAAATTCAAAGCCACTGAACATTCATTTGACCACAACCATGTCAATCACTGGGAAGTCAGCAGGTGTATCATGCCACCAGGACACTGCCTAGATCAGGCCGTCCCTCTGAGCAGCCAACCAAGGGAAAAGCATTGTAAGGCTAAAGAGCTCTGAAAGACCAAAAGAGTTCAGTTGAGATTGACAAAAGTGTCCAAGAGACGGCAACATCTATATACATCACTCCAGGTGATTCTCGTTCACCATTATTCGTGCATAAGGGATTTGCTAAAGACAATTTTCTAAGTCAAAAGAAATGAAATATAAAAAAAGACACATAACCCATAGAGTCTTGATACAGATTATTTCGTTCTTGATATGGATGCATTCAAACTGATCAATGATAAAATGTGTAAATTGTAGGCCAATCACTGATGACAGAGGCAGCCCCAGCTCAGGACAAAAAATGGATATAGTACTTAAATTGAGATGATAAAAATATTATTTGGGCATAGTGTAAAGAGGTGTTGTGCCAAAAAGAAGTAGGGGTGGGGGTTTCCATGCAGATTTTCTTCTGAAAGTGTATATGCTATGAAGCACATTTTATCAAATTTTAAGTTATGCAGTGGTATGCATCAACTTTGCCGTGCAAGATCCTTTGATAGCCTTTATCACATTTGATCATTTCAAGGTCAAACAACATAGCTGTTACAGCCAATAAAATTACAGGTATATTTTAAAGGCCAGAATTCCAACAAATGCTTTTGAATTTGATTTTTTATTTTGAAGGTCAGCAGAGGCTTATTTCAATAACATACTTACATTCGGTAGAGCAAATTATTGTATGCAGAGTCTACTTAGTTTTTGATTACACATTAATTACTATTCCTATTTTCCTTGAAGAAATTTTTTGGTTGATTTAATTACAAAAGCTGAAAATGTGACCAATTACCATTTTAAGGTTGCATTTTCAAGTATAAGAAAACCTGAAAGAAAAACAATGGCTTAGCAATGAGGGGCAAGCATTTGATGAACTTACAGTATGTGTAAGAAGTTTAGATTTTGCCCAATAGAGGCTGTATGGAGAACATCTGATAAAATAAAAATAAGGCCATGGTGTTATAATGAATGAATGAATAATGAAGACTGAGACTGAACACTGAGGAAAATATGTCTTAGTGTGTGATGAACTATCATGCTAGATGAAGCAACAGTCAAACTTCCCACATAGGGTATAGTGCCATGAAAAAGTATTTCCTAATTTCCTATTTTATTGCATATTTGTCAGACTGAATAGCTTCAGATCTTTAGACAAAATATAATATCAGACACAGGAAGCCTGAGTAAACACAAAACACATTAAATTATTATTTCATTTATTTAATGAAAAATGTTATCAAACACCCATATCGTCCATGTGAAAAAATAATTTCCCCCATAAACCTAATAACTGGTTTCACCATCTTTAACAGCAATAACTGCTACCAAATACTTCCAATAATTTGATATCAGTCTTTCCGTGGAGCAATTTTACCCCACTCTTTGAAAAACTTATTTAGACAAAGTGGTAGGTTTTCGAACATGAACTACTCATTTAATGTCCTACCACAGCATCTCTTTAAGGTTCAAGTCAGAACTTTGATTAGGTCAATCCAAAAAAAAAAAAAAAAATCCAAAAATTTTGTTTCTTTTCAGCCATTCAGATGTGGACATGTTTTTGTGTTTTTCATCATTGTCTTGCGGCATAATCCAATTACACCAGCTTCAGCTCACGGACAGATGTCTGGACATTTTCTTTCATAATGGCAATTCATCCAGGTCCTGAGGCACAGCATCCCCACACATCACACTATCGCCACCATGTTTCACTGTTGCTATGATGCTCTTACTGTAAATTATTGTATTTGCTTTACGTCAGACATAATGGGGCCCGTGTCCAGATTCACCTTTTGATTCGCCTGTCTATAGAACATTAACCCAAAACGCTTGGGGATCATCTAGGTGCTTTTATTTTTTTTTGCAAATATGAGACAAACATTGATGCCTATCTAAGTTAGCAGTGGTTTCCACCTTGCATGGACATGGACCTTAGCTAAGGCTAGAGAGGGCGGAAGTTCTTTGGATGTTCTGCTGGGATCTTTTTTGACTTCCTTGCTGAGTTTTCACTGCGCTCTTGGAAAATGTTTGGCAGGGCAGCCACTCCCAGAAAGATTCACCACTGTTTCAAGTGTTCATTTTGATATTAGGGCCTTATAAATGGCTTAGTAAACCTTTTCAAACTTATATATTTCAATAACCTTTTCCTTATCTCTTCTGGAATTGCCTTTGATCGTGGCATAGTGTGCTTATAGAAACATTGTGGTGACTACTTCACTCTAATGGTAAGGTTCAATACAAGTGAGGTTTATTGTAGATTCAACAGGGGTGGCTGCAATCAAGCCTAGCTGCGTTGAATCTAATTATGAAATTAAATCTGGTTAATTGCTTGATAGAGTAACTAAGGAGCAATTATTTGCATGGGTGATATGGGTGTTCAAAGACTTTTTCATTAAATAAACAAAAAATGTTTTGTGTTTACTTAGTTTCCCTTTGTCTAATTTTACATTTTGTCTAAAGATCTGAAACCATTCAGTCTGTCAAATATGCAGTAATAGAGGAACTCAGGAAGGGGGCACATACTTTTCATGGTACTGTATATTGCACTTCATTCATAATCTGTACAATAGCCAACAGTCAATAGTCACACTTTGGCTTTTGTACCAGTTGCAGGAGTAGGAAGGAAAAAGAAAGATGCTGGAACTCTTTAAATGTCATTTCAGTTTCCAAGCTCTGTTTCTAGGATCTTCCCATCTTGTCAAACAAGCTCTCCATAAATTATCTTCTTTCATACCACCACCATCCCATGCTCTTGAAGAGCAATCGCTGGGAAATATTTGTGGTAAATGAAAAAAACTCCCACTGGTGCATGCCAAGGAAAAACAGAGACTACTGGGTACTGGTGAAGATGGAAAATTAATTACCATAACTATTAACTACAAGATTTTAAAACAAAAACACTTTACTGAACCTCAGAGAGAGTGGGAGCTCTGAATGGGTTTTCCACTGGTGTTTGAGTGGTGTTCTCAGGAGCATGGTGACCTTTGCATCTCTCAAATGCACAGAATAAGCTGTTCTTTCAAAATCCCTTTAAAATGCATGCTGGTCTTTAAAGATTTACAGAACAAAAGGCAGTTGCACACCGAAAACAGAGCTGGAGTCATTAGTTTAGAACATTTGCAAGCCTATATGCAAATGAGTCAATCTCTAGCACCATAGTGTTAATTATTCTCAAATTTTGTGTTCCAACTCTGAATATGAACCAACAAAATGCAATTAACAAAATTTCACCCATTTTTGTGCTTCTGAAAAAACTTTCATTGCATTACTATACCTCATAATGACATCAGAATTGGTAAGCAGAAATATCCAAGGGATATGGCATGGGTGCCCAACACATTGTTTGTGATCGACCAGTCGATTGCAGAGGCCATGCTGTTAGATTGCATTTCATTATTAAAAATGCATCACTTAAAATTAGCATTATTACTGTTTTCATCCCTCTTCCCTACGGCTTCTGCCTGACAGACACTTGATTGACATGAAATGTGACCAATCTGCTGCTGTTGAGAACTTTGTTACATTATGCATGCCTGTTCATGACATAGACATGATTGGACACTCAAGATGTTTTGGTATGGTCACATAAATGTTCAATGTATTTTATATGGGGAAGAGCAGTCGTGGTGATGACATGATAAATCTGGTCCATTTTAGGTTGGGCTTTTGATATCTAATGGATAATATTGTTGTAAATCTAAAGCTGGGGTTTTTCTTTGTCCAGACATTACACTGGTCTAACAGTATAACTTTTAAGCCAGTACAGGAACAATTATGCTTGGTTTTGGAAATAGTCAAACTACACAAATGGTAGGCTACAGGAAAATGTAGTTCAGAGCTAGTAGCTCTGCCCGACACTAGATATACAGTATAGACTACACACACAAAAAAAATGTTGGTTGCATAAGTTATTAAAATGTCAAAATACTGTTATTTCTTAGTTATGGAATAGTGCATTTCAGCTATTTAGCTACAGGTTTAATGGGAAATTAAGACCCATAATAAAAATTTAAGCAATGTTTATTCAAATGCAAACTAATGTCTCTTATTTATGAGATTTGGTTGTACTTCATTTTTGAAAAAATGACAGCCCAACTCTGCACCTCCCTCAAAAGAACGTCTTGTGAGAAGCATCTGATTAGTATATTGTTATCCTCATCTTCCATTGCAGCTGTAGACTACCGAAATTTGGCAGTACACCCTGCACCCATGGGTCTTAAAGGGAATGAAAAGAGGTCATTTAACTGGCTATTAAATCCAGCTACACTACACTCAGTGATAATATATTCAATATAACCCAGCCCTGTTTCCATGTACCAATACCAACATTCAATAGTCACGCCCAGTGCACCCACACGCTGCGCCATTGAATTCGCCCAGGTGCCATGCAACATTTATTCTGGAAAATAGAGCCCAATAACTTAGAGCCATCTTTCCAAATTCTGTGGAAGGGTGAGGTACAGTAAAAGAGGGGCAGGCTTTGTGAACGTAAGTATTCCAGTTAAAAAAGGCAATTTAAATAGCTAGAAAGTTGCCCTACTGATTTTGTAAATAGGAATGTACCAATGAAACCATCTACGATAAACTGCAGGCCCTTTCATGTGAAAGACATGGCTGAGTGAGCGATTTGACATTAGTAATGAAATGTAAGATGCCAACATGATACACTGTGCCAACAGCAGAGGAGCAGAGGCATGCATGCATAGGACATCACCATAATCAATCTTGGGAAAGGTGGCAAGGAGCTTTCTAGCTGCAAAACTTCAGCTTTTTTGACAGCGTTTAAAATTTTTTGTCAATGTGCATTTTAAAACCAAGCTTTGTCTGCCAGATTCCCAGATATTTGTAAGAAGGCACTTGCTCAATATCTTTCCCATCTACTGTAGATATATTGGCAGGAACAATCTGAGAGCGTGATCTGGAGAAATACATGTGCATGTTTAATCTGAACTTTAGGCCAGTTTTAGCTCATTGATAGCAGCCTGAATTCAGTTAAATTACTATAACATGTCTGATAAAAAACTACTTTATGATTATTACATTAAAATGAACATGCATGGCCCTGTAGCTGTCTTATCTGACTGCAGCAGTATGATTTGTCTGCACTGCTGGCAACTGCTGGATCACACAGGAGTAATTAGCATTAGTGGGTAAACAAGTAATACTAATTGTATATTCCAGTATCATTCAGTCTAATGTATCTTACTGGGGGAAATTTTATAATCAGCTTGAACATTTATTTATTTCTCCAATATTTTACTACTTAAAATGATAATATTCATGCGAAGAAAATTGCTTTTTTTGGCTTGCATACTTCATTTTAAATTACTGGTCACAGAATGTCATTACCACTTGTGATGAATAAGATATCTGTTTGGAATACTAATACTAAACTGCCTTTTTTTCTAAATTTCTTTAAGCACAATGTTTCCATAATTTGTGCCTGTGTAATATATATCTTCTTTGCACAAGTATTAAATACTTTTGGCTGATGTGCAATACACAGAACTTGGCAGGACGTTGCATGGTGTCAGTGGCCAGGTCCATTTTGTGAAGTCTCAATTGTAGGTACTGTAAATTATGGGTTTTCAAATTCGATCCTGGGGACTCACTATGTATGCTGGTTTTTGTTCCTGCCATAATTGCAACCTTGAAGAGTAACAAGCTGTTAATTGTTCTTAATTAGACACCTAATGTCTACTGAAAGATGATTAAACCTCTTAAGATCACATTATGTCAGAGATAGCTACTGTATGTATGCAATGAAGACTAAATGTTCCACATTGACATCCCAGGACTTTTAATCAATCATATCAACAAATGTTTTAATTTTTGAAAATGCATTGTATGACAAATCATTCTTTTAGGAAATGATCGTTTTTGATTTCATTCATTTATAGACTGACAGCTGACATTGTTGGGGTCTTAATAGTTGAACAGTTGAAAATGTGGTCAACTGGTTATTGAAACTAAAAAGTTCAATGCCAGACAAAATGGTAGTGAGTGAAACCTGCATTATGTTGGAATAAGTGAAATTACGAAATTATGTTAAACATGTTCCATGTTCCAAATGTTTTGAACAACCTTTTTTAGATCAAGATATTAGGTGTGATAAATTTTGTCTCGCTAATCAGCAAGAATGGTCAAGCTAGCTAAATGTCACTATTAAAGTTAGCTACGTTGCAAATGATTGGTGCTACTGCAGTAGAAGTATGCCTCATGTCTGTGTATAAGAGCCGTGTCTGATCCAATCTTGTGTTTATGTGTAAATATCATCAACAACAATTGGACAAAATAGCTGCTTCTGATCCAATCATGTGTGCAGTCCTCAACAGTGCGGGAGGGTCTGGCAAAGACAGGCAGACACAAATTATTTAGGAAGAAAATTGCAAGTTACTACTAAATTGCAAGCCCTTCAGGCTCTACGTTTTGCAACTGAAGTAAACAAAAATAGATTAATGTCCCCTCATTGATGCAAAAATCATCCACCATAGTGAAAATAAAAATTTCAGGTCCAGATTAATATAGCCAATGCTTACTCTGGCAATCAGGTTGCACAATAAACTAGGGCCTAGATCAAAGAAAAACTCTACTTTGAAACTTTGTGCTTTTTTTTTGGGAACATTGCAGGGCAACATTTGTTTGCAGCTCCAAACTATCTCATTCTCCCCTCCAAGCAAAGTAGCTAGAACCAGGGCTGGTTTATTTACATTTTGTACTTTATGATATTGCATATGATATCATTAGTCTGGGTTACTCACTAGGCAGATGAATACACTTATGGCCTCTTGCATTCAAAGTTAATTCAGTTTGAACAAGAGCATTTTCTGGTTAACTGAATGTAATGTAAAGTCAATCAGTGAAATGTTAGCCATGGTTTTTAATGAACTTTTATTAGATATCTAGCTAGGCAATTACTGATACAAACTAGCAAAGCAAGCAACTTAAATTATCCCTGTTCATATGAAAATAGGCTTTAAGCCTACAGTAGCTTCATCTAATTTGAGCTCCTGGATCAAGTGATGGTATTCAGAAAGTTGGTTTTTGCTGCTAATTGTCTCATGAATCAAATGCAATAATGCTGGCTCCCCAATAGCAATGGTGAGGGCAAGAACTCTTGCTCAAGTAGACATGCATGTAGTTGGCTGACAACAACCAAATGTAAAAATGAAAACTAAAAAAAAAAGAATTAGACAAAAGTTTATATCATTAGATTCTTGTGAGGGGGTAACGTGGTTGGAGTACCGGCTGCAGGCGGAGAGATGAGGCAGTGGTTTAGCTGGCCGACAGTGTTGTGGCTCGCTAAAACACTATAAACGTATACATCGTACCCGTCCATGCCTGTGTGGTTCTGTGGACTTATTACAATTATTAATATGTAGCTATATGTAGGTTTATGTGTAGACTTGGGTGTAACTGATTCAGTGCCAGTATTTTCAATGAAGCTGTCCTAATAGGCATTGTGAGAGAGTGAGAGTGAGAGTGAGAGTGAGTGAGTTAGTGGTATCGCTCGAGGGCTCCATTTTGTTCCCTTCATCTCTATTTCAGTGACATTTTGCTTGTGTGCTCAGCCTATTGGTTGAGAACAACATAATTATAACTCTTGATCTTTATCATATCTTTGTGTAACACGTTTCTCAGTAAAATCTCTAAGTTGGTTATGTTATGCTGTTATCTGTGGATGAGAAAAGACTAATTTTTATGGTTGAAAAGTGCCATCTCCGCTAAGATGTACATTGCTTTCAGAAAGTATTCATTCGCCTTGAACTTTTTCATATTTAGTCATGTTGCACCTCAAAATTTTTATTAAAGGGGAATTTCACTATATAACACTTCTGGGGTCATTTTCACACATACCCGGGCTTTTGTGTGTACCCCAGACAGTTTTTAGGTTGCTTGCTTCAATATTTAGAGATTTGTAGATATTTGATACCTGTGTAAGAAACCCCCCCCCCCCCCCCCCCCCCCATCCAATAGAAGCCAATTCAACATCAAACTCCATGTTAGACTCATTGTAAACACACGTCCCTGCTTCTCATAACTGATATTGTCCTTCTAATTAATGTGTCGCCCTTCATTTTTCGATTCGTTATTTCATTATGTTAACATTTCACGCTGTTTTGTTGCTTTCCTTCACAAATGCAGGAAGTAGACAGGCAGTTTAGTGTCGACCTCGAGGATGCATATCATTGCGCGACTTCTGATGTGGGCGTACTTGCAGACAATAACACTAGGTTGGTCGTAGAAATAGTGTTGTATTACTACTAGCTAAGGAAACCGAAAATGTCTGAAGACGTAGGAGATTTTGTTTTTGATTTTGTGCCCTATCGATTAGAGCTGGAATACACAGAAGAATAGCTGGCTAATTTTCAGGCTGATCGTGCGAGATCGAGTCAGGAGCGGCCCGAGATCGAGGAATCACAGGCTATTCCCAGGACAAACGGCAACTGGTGGTGTGGATGTGCGAAATGCATACATATGCCAAGTGAGGAGGAGTCCATCTGCTGTCAAGAGTGGGACCTGTTCATTCCAATTTTAGACGAAGTTGAGCGAGCACAGCCACAGACGGACGAAGAAAATAAAAAGAAGAAAAAGTACCGGCATGTGCGACAGGGCACTCCGATTTCTCGGCTGTCACCAACCCCTGAGTCTTGGAGACTTTGTTCCAAATGCCAAGGATCAATTGGAGACAACATTCCACACCGGATGGTCCAAACAGGACTCTCTCAGAAATGTGTGTTGGCTATAGACTGTAGTAATGTCAGTGGATAGCATAACATTATTGTTAGCTAATGGAAATCCTAGTTTTGATGACTGGTATTCATGTGTGGTAGTCTATGCATGTGTCTCGTTGAGAGTATCGTTACAGTAAAATCCTGTTTTGAACACAGAGGTATAGGGCTTGATGCATCAGCTAAACTACAAGACTGTAACATTACATCTCTGACACATGAATGAAGTTAGCAAGAGTGACAATCGAAATTGTGCCTAGAACTTTTATGACATAGTCTGCCAATATCTGCATGAGCCTGTAAAACCACAAGAGATAAAGATAAATAATACTAAGGTGAAACTTTCGATTTTAACGTTAAGTTAACGGAATGTTTTGCTTCACTTCTTCTCTATTTTGCTGCAAAACGAAGTTGAAGAAGAAGGAAAAACCGGAAATTGTACTACTATGTGGACTTGCGCTAAAATAAAATAGTTTGTTGTTTTTCTAACGTTAGACATTTAAAATGAAATAACTAATCAAAAAATGAAGGGTAACACATTCATTAGAAGGACAATATCAGTCATGAGAAGCAGGGGCGTGTGCGTACAATGAGTTTCACGTGGAGTTTGATGTTGAATGGGCTTCTATTGGATGGGGGGGTTTGCTTACACGGGTATCAAATATCTACAAATATCTAAATATTGAAGCAAGCAACCTAAAAACGGTCTGGGGTGCACACAAAAGCCTGGGTATGTGTGAAAATGACCCCAGAAGTGTTATATAGTGATAATTCCTCTTTAATTGAAATATGTTCCACTTCAACAACACAATAAATTTGCCACATCTATAAATAAAAAATATTATTATTAAACTTTTTTTTAAACGAAAGATATATTTATTATTTTTAAAGATATTCATGGTCTTATTGGAACACAAAGCTTTGCTTCTTCATGAACCTAACCACAGATCTCTTGCAGATTGAACCATGCTCTGCTCAAGGATTTGCCTGTATTTGGCTCCATCCATCTTTATCTTGCTGGGATCGAAGGCCCACCTGCTGAAAAGGAAACCCACAGTATGATACTGCTGCCACCATGCTTGACGGTAGGGATGGTGAGGGTTTGCGCCAAACATTGTGCTTTGCTTTTAGTACTAAGAGCTCAATTTTAGCCTCACAACACCGCAAAATGTTCTTCCAGAAGGTCTCAGATCTGTCTCATAGCATCTGACTCCAGGCTTGATTCTTTACTTTTTTTTGGCTTAATAATGGCTTTTGGCCTTTCTTGGACATGCCAGTCTTCCAAAGACACCAAATCTGGGAAGTTCTGAAAAAATTATTAATATTCTGAAAGATTCACTCATTTCAGCTGTGAGCTCAGCTGTCAGTATTATAGCTGGCCTCTTAGTCACTTCTCTGACAAGTGCCCTTCTTGTGCAGATGCTTAGTTTGGTAAGACAGCCTGATCTTGGTATTGTCTGGGTTATGCCATATGTTTTGTCCAATTTGTTACAGTGGACTTAATGGCTATGGCAGTCTTTTTATAACCTCCAGCCTCCTAACAGATTTCGGGCCTGGGATGTCAAATATGATGTTATATATAATAATGTTATTAAGTACATTTGTGTGTCGGTGCGTGCATGTGCAAGTCTGTGTGCGCTTGCACACATTTAAATATTAAACAACATATAATTTGATGCAAATAGAAATTTTAAAAAATAATTTAAAAATTACCCTAATGATGATTGCCTTTAATATACTTTTTACATAGCATGTTGAAAATATATGTCTTTTAATGTCTATGATTATTAAAAGGTAAGATATGTCAATGAGGCCATCATTAAAAAACAGACAACCTCAACAGGCACATGAATATTAATAATAATTAAAGTTCATTACTGCTTTAATTGAGAGAACAACACAATATCAATATGTGGCCGATTCACCTCTCTGATTGTTATCGTCTATCATCTCCCCAGTTCTAATATCAGCTGAAAGAAGATTAGAAATGTCAATATTTGTTTTGTGATTAAGGTTAGACAAATACTCCTATCCGTCAACATTAAGGAAGTCACCCTGATCAAATCCATATCTTTCTTTGAAATGTAAATGTAATGGAAGTTGCAAGGTCACATTGGAATGACCCTTGAAAAAGGTAAAACAAGATTTATTCAAAAGAAATGAATAAAATACAGATAGCCCGGGAAAAACAACATCCTTCAAAAATTTTCTCACAGGTTAAGTGTGCAGTCTTATCAAGCAGTGCATTTTCTAAACTATATTTGTATTCATAAAACTAGTTACTCGGATAATTAATTCATCTTTAGCCTTTCTTTTGTCAACAGACGGACACAGTTGCAGTGTTCCTTTAACCTTGAAGTTGCGAGCGGCCAACTGTGATAATCGTTGCAGCTGCCTTCATTATTATCACAGGGTTAGAACCCACACACAGGAATGCATTTAAAAGCTGCCTTTTAACCAGTACTTTTGACACAGTTCAATCAGATCTGCATTTCCTGTGCTCATCAGATAGACAGCATTTAGAAACAGAGGGGGATATTGACTTTAAAAAAATCACTGGGAAGGCACACAGACCCTGCAGGAATGTCAAATCTCCAACCTGCATTTTGATGTTTCCGCCCCGGGTTAGTCTTGACTAGCATGCTCGGAGCGCTCTTGTTTGTGCGTTAGCATCCATTAAGTGTCCTTGACTCAATGTTATATAGGCTTTTACAGTTGGCTCGCTGCATCATAGCGATAGCGAGCGAGGACAAACGTGCTAAAAGGAAGGGAAAAAAACAAGAAGTTCCACCTCTTTTTAAAATCATATGTTGACCTCTCTTTCTCTTTGCCCTAACATTCGGATTAAAGAGAACTTTTTTCATTATTATTCTGTGAACTGCAGTCTGTCTGACAAAAATTGGCTACAGCCGTTTATGGGGGGCGGGGGGTATTACAAATTTTAGCTTGTTATTCTATATTAAAGATAGTGGAACCAAGATGAAGCTTGAAGTCGTTTTAAAAGGCGTGCTCCAAATTTAGCCATCCTTTAAGTGCAGAAATACTTCCGTCTTTTTAAACGTCATAAAACATTTATTGATTGGAATGCAGTCAAACCTTTACTACACATTTGCATGGTGTCTGAGATTTTATGCTTGAAATCTTTCAGAGAAATAGCTATTAATATCACTTTCAGTTCGCAGATAATATTTACACCAACTTACAATTTATTTATTTCAGTTTACAGTCATTTACAGGAATACCAAGTATTGCAGCCGTGCCGTGGATCAAATCCTATGCTTAGTCCCAGTTCAACCAATGAACTCATAAAAAGTATATGCAGTTATGAATAAATTAAATATAAAATTGAAACATGAAGGACTGCAGATTGGCTGAAACATGCACAGAACCATGCACCTGAAATGTTCCGAAAAGGGTTACTGGCATCTCTTTCCCATTTGATTTTATTCCCCTTTCTAATTCATCATGTTTTAAATCTTGTTTAAAGTATTTTTTTTAAATGTTGCTTTAAATTTACTTAGCAATTTTTATGTTGTCTTTTATTTCATATTATCACCTTTATTTTTATGTTCTTTTGTGGCTTATTTATTTATTTATTTATTTAGTGTGTTTGTCTGTGTGGGGAGGAGGGGGGGTGGCAATTTACACTTTACACTTTTTAAGTTCCAACAATGGGAGCCCAGATATTCTATTGGGATATCCCTAGACTGTTTGTAACGTTAGCAGTAATGAACCACAATGCAAAACTACTTCTGATCTCTCATTCCATCCTACTCTCTTCCCTCTGCTCTCCTACCTCCTTCCCTCCCCCCTCTCTCTCTTTTCCATGTCAAACAGTTGGCATGTGATCTGGATTGCCAATCACAGAGGCGGAGGAAACAAAGTGGTCCTCTCTGTCAGTCCCCCCTGGTCACTTTCGCTGCTCCACTTTGTTCTTCCCCTAGGGGAGGGCCGCTCACCAGTGTTAATTGTCTCTTGCTCAATTTACAGATCCAACTAAGACACTTTGAAGGTCACCTAATTGTTTTAGAAACTTTGAATATCCAGCACTTTCCATCTCCCAGGGAGAAGACACGAAGGATCAGATGCTGTCAATGCTATGCTGGCCACTTAATTTCATCCGACTTATTAGCTGACCTTAACAGAGACCCGTGAGAGGGTTGTGCCATGCCAAGATTTTTAAGAACACAGATGCCACTTAAAAACCATGGTCCCAACTCTGGCGTACATGAGACAACACCAAACATCTGTTCTCTCAGTAAGACCAGGCTGCAATGGTCCTCTTCTACGGGTTTACTTCAACCTCATTTTGATGTTGGGATATATGTCTCAGCTGAGCTTGCCACTTTCCATAAAAATATTTAAGTAGGGCCCAATATTGCATTTTCTACTAATAAAATATAATGTAATCCCTGATAGAAATATGTATTCCCTACATAAACTATATGGCAATGAGTGTCAGACTGAGTTCTTTATTTCTTATTCATATTTCTTTATTATTATTATTATTATTATTATTATTATTGTTGTTGTTGTTGTTGTTGTTGTTGTTGTTGTTGTTTTAAATATTATTATTATTATTATTATTATTTTAAAGTAGTTGAAATATAGGTTGCTTTGAGTTCTTTATAGGAAAACAATGTTATATCTCAGATGTAACTTAAATGCATGAGGAGACTTACAGTGAGACTACAGTTATGTAACAGTCTTTAGCTGTCTGAACACCTGGGAGGAAAACATTTGTGGCAAAATGCATTCATTTGCTGCCACATTCGATTAAGGACATTTTTAATTTGAAGAACTCTTCATACTATTGGTCTTCCTAGAGTTAAAATAACATCAAGGGCTTAATAACTGTATTAAAAATCACATTCAAGGTGTACACTGTGTGCACTTGAAGTGACTCAGCATACATTGTTGCCACTCCTAACCTTTTGAAACCCCTTATATTTGGCCGACAAACTTTGTGATCATGTTGAGGTGAAGATTTGTTAGAACAGCGACACAGGACCTTGTTTAAATAAGAGGACAACTGTATGTCATGTTATGGCTTTTGATGCCAGTGATGAAAAAATGGTCCATTTCAAATGTCCCAGAGCTTTGTTTGGGTTTGCCAATGGTCCCCTTAAACCGTCTTTGGTCTCATTATCCCTTAAACTGAATGTGCATTATGGTGATCCTGCCCATATTCAAAGCTGTTGTTGAGTGGAGTCTTTCAGATTTGAGAGAAATGGTAATGTCTCCAAAGATGACAGAAAAGTAGCAGCTGGTGACAAGAGGACAAGAGGAGAAAAAAAATCCTTGATAAAATGACGGTAAATCAAACTGCTGTCTATTACCCCCCCAATTCCCCCCCACCCTCGTTTCATGTTTGTCACTACCGGGTCCCCCCACCTCCCCATTTGAAGTTTAAAGCAAGGTTCAAAAGAGCCAGGTGCTGAATCACAATATTAAAGCAACGGAGAGCTCCGTGTGGCGGAGAACGAGGACATCTGAAAGCGGGAGCGGCCACAAACGGAGCCTTTCAACTGCCTTTTGTCGGCCCCTCTCTGCAGATGTCACCAGTTGTTATCCCCAGCAGAGGCCTTCGAGCGCGGAGCGGTGCCTCTGGCTCCGTCCTCGGCCACGTTTCAAGTGTCAATCATGGGGAAGAGAGGACGAGAGAGAGCCCGGGCTCCTGGTCACTGTCCTGTAAAAAGTGCCAACAATTTACCATTGATTTAACTCGCTCAATATATAAAGATAGAGCCAGCTTTGTGCTGAAAAAGACCCTTTGGCAAGGTGACTTGTAGAGTGGCAGCGGCACATTCGAACGCTCCTTGGTTCAGAGGCAGCATTAGAGCATCCCATGTTGAAATATGGGGGGGGGGGAGGGGGGGGGAGGGGGGTCCAGTGTGTGTGTGCATGGGGAGGGGGCAGCAATTGGAGAATGAACGCGCAAACACAAAGGGCTGTCATGTGCTGTGACAGATAATAACTTTGTCAGCTGCAATGAGGAGCTGCTTTTAACCTTGTTTAGCCTTAGAATTCCTCCCTGGTTGAGACATTGTTCTGCTTTCTTTAAAGATGTTTAATGGACGGATGCTCATGAAAAGTCGCCGAAATTGACCAAGCTCACGATTGCCTAAAGGGATTTATTTTGCCAAGTGTTTGATGCTAATGTTGCAGAGAACAATATAAAAGGAACATGGGAACAGTCATACAAATCGTGTGCAAATGTGTACACTCTAAAATAGATCTGCTTTAGTCTTGAAGCTTTAAAGAAGCAGACCCCCTCTACTAAGACATAAGATCCTCAGAGAGCGATAAAGTCTTTACACTTCAATCCCAAGGACTTTGCGGATACAATGGGTCACAGTGGGGACACTAGGAATCGTGATCATACCACACTCAAAGTGTGTAAGTGGTGATACTGACAGGACGTAGTGTGTGTCTTTTCACTTTTGATTCACCACATCTCTCCACAAACTAAACTGCTTTTGTGAAAACAGCATAGTGGCTGCATAAATATGCATGTTGCAAAAATCTAAAGGTGATTTTTACTTTGAAAACACACTATCACTCCTCTTTCTATTTCAAAAAAATGCCAATTAATGCTTACAGTACACAAATGTTTTTTGTACTGTGTGTGTGTGTGTGTGTGTGTGTGTAAAAGCCCATTTAAAGCACACAGCCATTGTTCAGTATATTCTACCCATGCATACTGAATGTATGTAATATATGGTGTTGCAAACGTGGAAAGACAATATTACATACAGGCTGTTTTGAATAATGTTTTTCCCAAGTTAAAAATGAAAGATGAAAGGGCCTTGGGCCTTGGCAGTCCTCTGAACTCCTTGTGCCTCTGTCTCAACCCGGTCAGGGTAACAGGCTGTCTCTCACAAGGGACGCTGCAAGCCAGTTTGGGATATCCTAGATAAATACTGCGGACAGTCTTTCTGCACTTCCTGTGTCATAATATCTCTCAACACCCTGGCATAGAAGAGACGCTCTTCAAGTGGCCATTCAGCCTGCGTCACAAAAACACCAGGCCTCTGTTTTCCAAGGATGGGCTAAGCTGCTCTGCACATTTAACCCTTTGCTAGTCACCTTTATAGCAGTATAGCCCATAACCATTTCCAATGTTTATTATTATTATTATTATTATTATTATTATTATTATTGTTGTTGTTGTTGTTACTGAAAATTATATTTGATCAACGGTGAAAAGATTTACTGATACACATTTCTACTGAAATGTGTGCATAATGGAGTGTAAATATATACATTTCTGAGAGGAAAAAATAGGAAAACTCTTTTTTTATGTTTCCATGACTTTGATGGATGTCCATTTATGTATTTTTGTTTTTACTGATTAGCATTATCAGGTCAATGACTATTGACACATTTCCCTTTATATTCAAGTGAGCATAGCAGTTATGCAGTCATGTGACAAATTTTGGCCAACGCCATGTGAGTATTACAAGGTATTAGCACAGTCAAAATTCAAGTAATCGCTTTCTCCTCACCTAACCCTAACATTATTTCCACTAATTGTGTTCTCATGACTATTACTGGACCTGAACATGACCTTTGTTATAGGATAACAAAAAATACTTGTCTGGAGGGGTTGTTACAAAACATATGTCATGAATTACACCTGTGAAATGATCTGGTCCATTAGGTAATATATAACTTACCTGCACTCTAGACCCCCAAGAAGTAAAGTCATTCATGGGATGCTATTTCCACCTCCTACACAACTGAATATGACCCCATTTCATTAACAAAACACGGGGGGCAATCACATTTTAATGACCACAAACTAAACAATCAAATTTACATTTAAAAAAACTTGTTTTCTGCAGGAAACACCCTGAGGTACAAGGGGCCAAACACCCCTCCCTCCCCCCTTCCTCTGCCCACCCTCCTCTAAAGAGCAGGTATCTTATAATGGACTGGTTCAAGTGCAGACCGAACACACTGCGGTTCTGATTCAAGTCTCACTGCAGGATAAAATGGCAGGAAACATATATCTGTCAGTCTCTATTTAAGAGTTCACCTGCGAGGAAGTGTACTTGCCTGCCATGCTGACACAGTCACAGCCCCTAGCAACACATCCTCACACTGGCCTTTGTGCCTCATGCATGCACTCCTGTGTTACAAAGCTTCCTGCTTTGTGAGCAAATTGTCTCTATAGAGGCTTTCTTCTTTGTTTTGCTTTGTTCAGCATATAGGTTGAGAGGGAGAGAGAGAAAAAAAGGAAAATTCCTTTTTAACTGAGACATTTATGTCTGCCATTGTGTAACACAAAGTCCTCTTATCTCCGATCCGCAAGGAACGTCACATGATGGTGTCTTCCACTGTCACATGGCGTCCTTTGTTTCAGAGCTGGGGATAGTGGAGATACTGATGCAATGATCTCATTCTCCTTCCGTGGCCATCTGTTTAATGACCAAGGCCCACATTCAAATCTAACCGCAGCATGCTTGGTCCTTCAACCAAACTTTGACCAAAGAAGGGAAAGTACCTTTTTCGTTTAATATGTTTTGTTTAAAACATTATGCGACCAGCATAAATAATTAAACGAATGAAAAAAGTACATAAATAAAAATTTAACTGAAATGAATTATTCAGTTTAATTGCACATTTGAGATAGCTATTTCATAGACTTCCAGTACTTTACTATTTTTAAGGCCAGTTAATTGGGACACTGACAGCAAGATCAGAGATATTATCCACCTCCTGTAGTCTTATTTACAAATAATTCATAAAATAATAAAAGGCTGATAGAAAGCATAGAAAATATAACCTTCTCCAGTGTGATTTTAAAAGGGTGGTGATATATAATGCAATGATTACATAATTGTAATGTATTTGATAATCAAATAATGATGTTAATTAAGGGGCAAATAATTATTTTTTGTGAGGTGATGTCATTTTACGTAGAAATCACTCGTATAGACATGCAGAAATTATGATTGACAACATCATACAGTACCTCAAGAGATCATATAGATATGATAGTCATCATATGGAGCCTCAAGTTGTACAAGAGGAGTAGCTTGTTCCTGTGAAAGGTTATAAATACTTTGTCTCATTGGCTGTTCGTCATTGGCACAAAAGCTCATCAAGAAATTTAATACAATAAAATCCAAGCAGCATTCTGAATCAGTTAGCAAAGTTTTGACAATTTGACCACCCCCACCCAATGGGCATTTTCAGTAAATTATTGAGTGAGTATGGGAATCTCTACTGTTGAGTTGTCTTTTTACTTTGACTACTGTCTCTGTATTTCCTACTTTGTGTCACAGTAAATTGTGCCCAGTAGAGGGTTAAGTCCATGGTACAAGTGTGCAGTAATGGTGGCTCTCTGTCCACCTGGCTAAAACATGCTGCCAAACCTTTTGTCGCACCTCTGAGAGCTTTGACCTCCCCTCGCTGCCTCTTCCTCTCGGCACGTGTAAGTGTGCGATACTGATTTACACCCCGGAGAGATTATCAGCTTCCAAAACTGACCGCGTAGTCCTCTCTTTTTAACCCACCTACTGTACTTCAGACCCCAATAAATAGTGAATAACTACTGTATGCGGTTGGGCAGTTGTCCCATTCCTTTGAAAATGTAAGAGATTTTTATGTGTGGAGGCCAACAAGTGCACATGTGCTTGTACAAATGCCCACAGGTTTAAACACTCTGTCCTAGGAAACTTATATCAGTCTTTCTAAAAATATACCATCAAGCTTTACAGGTCTGGACCCAAGCCATAGAATTTACTTGTCTCTCGAGACCTATGCTGTGCATTCAGTATTTCTCTTTCTTCCTTTTGTGAACTGTAAGAGGAGTCTCAAGTTACAGATCGGTGAAATCAAAAAGGTCCGCTGAGCTATTAAAGATAGTTTCTTCAAATATAGGATGTGTGACCTACACGGCACCATGGCAAACCCCCTACCCTCACCACCCCCACCTCCCTTCCCACCCCCTCCTCTTTTCCATAGCCTCCTCTCTCTCATTCTGGCTTTAGCAGAGTCTGGGGAATTTCAGAGATAGCTGCAGTGCTTGCCCAACATTCCCCTCTGCTTGGACCCAGTGACTGGGAGTTCAAGGGGAGCCTTGCTGTCTGTGACAGGGGCACCTGTCAGTGTGGTGTTTAAGGGGAGGGTGCTGAGCAAATGGTGCAGGGAGCCCCCTTCAGGCCTCACAACGTACGACAGCCCCCCTGCCTGACCCCCACCCAAATCCCCCTCAGTCATCACTGCTGTTTGGCAACCCTGTTGTTTTTTTGAGGAGGGCCACTGCATCGCACATTCATATGCAGTCTAGGAGGAAAGACTGTTTGAGCTTCTAAACAGCTGACCCTAGTCTTTTGTCAGGGCGCAACAACGAGACAGCTACCATGGCCCCTCCCCTGTGTTCTTTCAGATTCCAGTTGCTATGCCTTCTCACTGCTAAATGCATGACAGGAACATGTGATAAAAAAAACACTCTGGCACTTCCTTCAATGGTAAGCCATGACCTGCTGCCACATCTGGGCCCCCATACCTGATTGGTTGTGCTTGAGGGCTGCTGCATGATATGATTTGTTTTGAGTTGTACACTACATTAAATCCAAAAGACAATGTTATTATCTTATGGCTACAATAAAATGCACTGCAAAATCTTCTATATATTTGCTATTCTAGCATTTTTGAATTTACACATTTGACCACTCTACCTGTTTTTGGTATGGGAAATATTGGTGACCCTTCAGAAAATTGCATTTATTGTCTTATTAGTTAATCGATTTAGAGTATTTCAAAGTTACAACCCAAACTTGTGTCTATAAACACTTGTAAATGTAACTATACATTTCTTTATTATTTATATACCTCAGCAGAACACTTATCATTAACTACTTGCTTTCTACACATTATTATACTTACCCTGTGAAGTGAAGTATTACAACCAGAGATCAAAATATCTTGAGTCATTAGATATTCATCTAGCACTTTGTCAACCTTTTTATAATAATTAGTCTCGCATTTTAGAAATGTATATATTGCATTATCTAATATATTTGTCAGCCTTGTCTATGTTCCTACAAACATACAAGCAAGTCAGCATAGTTCATTAGTTTCAGATAGCTATGTTAACAAGCCAGCTGTTAATTGTTGCCAGAATGCATACATAGCTAGCTATTAATGGGAAATTGAATAGAGGCTTCATTGTCACTTGATTATTTTTGATGTGAGTCAGAAGACTAGACTGACACCAAAATTCAAATGAACTGTACCAAAACTGCAGTGCGCTGCTTGATCTTGACTCATACACTAACAGCAGTAGTTCTTCTCCCAGTTTGACGCATGGCGAGTCAGTAAATTACCAAACGTCTTGGGCATGTCAAAATCCAGGATGAAAATACCATTTAGCCAGTGCAATAACTCGCAACATGTCATGTGTTGGCCAGAAAATAGAGCCATAGATGTTGGGAAGATTTGCAACAAGCAATGTGAATTGAACTTTTCAAATTCATGAATTGCTTTCTGTGAAACAGCATACATGCTGGTAATATTTCTGAAGGATACAGCAGTAAGCTATACTTTTTCTGAAGTGCAGCTTACATTACTAATTATATAATACAGGTGAAAACTGATTGGAAAAGAGATGGAAAATGTAAGGAATTTTCAAACAACTACATCCTCCCTCTGGTTATGGCTCAGTGGCTTTCATCATCTCTGGCAAGAGCAGCTACCCACTAAATTACAGACATCACCACAGGCAGAAATGGTTGGCTAATTCACTTAAATGGATTTTACTCATTTAAATAGGATTATCTATAAATGTTTTCTTGCTCTTTTTCAGAGATTTGGGTAAGAAGGTTCCCAATCTGGCAACACCAGCATTGGCCCTATATCATCCAGATTCTAAGCTATAGTGAAAAATAGGAGGATTGATTGGAACCAGTGTTGCTTTTAGTTGAATGATTTTTACATGATCTTTATCTAGATAGTCCATATAAGCTGAAGAATAACCTGGGCCAGTGACAAAATAACATAATCTCCCATGGACTATTATTTAATATTAGATAATACCATGAAAATATATTTTTGAGCTGTGGTACTGAACAGTGGGACAAAAACAGTGAACAATGAATTGAATCAGCACATTATCTCTAATGCTCCCAAGTTGTTTTTGCGCATGGATTTAAATTGAACATTTCAATCACTTGAGATCTTGAAATATTGTCTGATTTACTTCCATGTGCAAATAATCACATTTATCACATTGTCATCATGATACAGACAATACCAGAATTAAATGGTTGTAGCTAGTAGTATTTTCAGTCATGTACAACTTTAATCATGTCTCTAATATGCAGCATTGACTTATGTAATGGAAACTAAAGGTTCTGCTAGATCAGACCGCATATTTCACATCTTACCAAATCATTTGAAGAAACTCCAGTGTATTTGAATGCAATTTGCCTGGAGGTTATACATGTCTATGATGTATGCATTAGGTGCTGTATGAGTCACTTGCCAGTCACAAACACTTATATGTATGGTATATGCATTAGCTGACAATGTTGGTGCTCAGATCTACAATGTTTTGATCATTACCAGTTATATACAACAGATATAAAATAATAATTAATACATTGAATAAATAAAAATGAATAAACATTTATCACATTGCCAGTATGGTTATATTCTTTTGGGCCAGGTTGCAATAATATTTGCACAGAACTTGTGATCTTTTAAACATAATCAAGTAAAAATGACACAGGACATGAAAATGTCAGAATGACATTTTAAATGATTTTAGCCTCTCAAATAGCAGAACTTTGCCAAGCAGTGTCTCCAATCCCCATAAGATGACAGATGTTGAGAATAGCTCATGAAATCAACAATAAAATCATACCAGAAATGGCAATGACATTACAAGAATATACCAACATATACCAATTTTAAAATGTTTTTTGTACAAAAAGTACATAAGGAAGCTATCATATGGGATGTAAAATGAAGAAGAACATTCCTTTGACAAAGCCAACAGCATTTCTTGTATTGTACACAATTTCTCTTACATTATAAAGTGTGCATTGCAAGTACACATACAATTGTCTCCTGTATGTGTCTTTGACCTGCATCACCTCAGAGGACTTTTTAGTTTAGTTTAGTTTATTTGACAAAATTAAAACACATGTATCAAAAGACTTGCATGTGAAGAAATTGTCAAGGATAACACAAAAAAGTCCTGGACTTATTTCCATCATGGTCCTTGATGTTCCATCCAGGACAGAGCAGGATCTAGTAAACATCCCAACACCACACATTACTCATTCAGCAATATACAGTTCACAATATACAGTGTTGTGAAGAAGTATTTTCCCCATACATGCATTATCTATACCCGCTTATCTGTGGTCAGGGTTGCGAGGCGTGCTGGAGCCTATCCCAGTGTGCACTGGGCTAGAGGCAGGAATACACCCTGGAGAGGTCACCAATCTATCGAAGGGCATACTGTCACACAATTCACTCACCATCCACAACTATGGACAATTTAGAGTCTCCAATTAGCCTACCTGCATGTTCAGTTAGACAGATTTTCATGGCGTTGGAGAGTCAGTGTTTATTAGTTAATCCACCAGTTTGAGGACGACATCCACCATTGTGGTGTTTTTAGTTTGGAGAATGTAACATTTTGAATGAATTAGTCATGTGCTTTGCATGTGCAAATCTCACTTTCTATTCAGGGAAGAGCCCCTCTGAAGGTTAAATTGGCTAACTTGGTGATTTGCTCAGGAAGGAAGTCAGCCACTTGCTCAGGATGGCAGCAATAAAAGAAAGGTGGACATTAGAAGCTTTTTTGTAAGTAACTTCAAGATATTTTCTGAATTACTCATTTGTTGAACAATATTAGTAGTAATAACACTCAATAAGCCATGTTTTCTCTTCATATGATTTGTGTCAACGTAATTTTTTGTCAGGTGACTGCAGCAATCCAGCCCAGTAGTACCTCAGACAGAGGAGGAGAGGCAGGTGGAGGCTGAGGGCAGGGTCACAGGTGAGGCCCCGGTTTTGTAACAACATGATTATAAAAATGCATGTAGACTTTTTTTGTTACATTGAGGTTGCACTGGTTTACTAAGTGGTCTACTAAGCACTCAAACCATACATGGTTTTAATTGAGAGAGCATGAATACTATGTTCTGCTACTCTCCATCATATAAAATATACAAAATAAGTGGTGACTAACCAGTGTGTGGATGTTGTAGTAGTTCATACAGAGTGGCTAATTATATACTTTTTAGTAATTCTACAGAAATTGATCCAGAGGTATATAGTAACAGAGAGTAGCAGTGTGAATGACGACAATGAAGGCCAGTGTTGAACTGAAGATAGTCTTCTGGACATTGGAGACAAGCCAAATATATTGAAGTTCAAAACCTGTCCAATAGAGTCCTCTTACAAAATTTGATTTTGTAATTTTGAAATTGGAAGGAAATTCTATTATCAGAAGTATCACACTATTTATTAGGTCTCTAACAGTTTTGCAGTACTCAGTCATTATAGATGGCCCTCAAGATTGTTCAGGTATATGGCAACAGTCCATATGTTTTATATATAGATGGGTGACAGGTGTACTGTATGATACAATTAAACAATTAATATCCTATCATGCTCTGTGGTATGTATACAAAAGGCCCAGTTGACCTCGATTTTGGATCAAGGTGGCAAGAGGAAAAGAAGAAGTGACTTTGAAAGAGGGTTCATCATTGGGGCATGGATGACAGGAGATTCAGTCACAAAGACTGCTAAACTGGTAAGTGTTCAATAGGAACAGTGACGAAAGTGACATCTGCATTTGGATCTATGGGAAAGCATACATTCAATGACTGTGATGCTTGTGCATTAGTGCGATACGTAAGAAAAAACAGAAGAGCAGCTTTTCCTCGGGTAATACAGGACATGATCAGACTGTGTCACCAAGAACAGTCAGACGATAGCTACATAGAGAGAGATGTCATAGTAGGGTTGCAATGCATAAACCCCTCATAACAAATACAAATGCACATTGAGTTCAGAGTTCAGTGGTGCAGAAACCATAGGAACTGAAATTGTAAGACAACGCTCTCCACCACCATCATCAAAACACTAAATGAATCAATATTTTTGGAATGGTGTTTCATCACACCGGTAGGGTACCAGAGATTTGTAGAATCTATGCCAAGGCGCATTGAAACTGTTCTGGTGGCTCATGGTGGCCCAACACCTTACTAAGACACTTTATGTTGGTTTTTCCTTTAATTTGTCCCACTTCTGTATGTGGACCATGACCTGGTACCACAGGAGGTTTTCAGTGGTTTGTATGAGGTCTCAGGGACAACCCAAGAGAGGTGATTGCTAGAGTGGCTGTGGATGTCCTCTTGAAACTAAATCTTCTCATGTCTGGTTTAAGAGGGCAGATGTATGATGGAATACTGAAGAAACAGCAGCCATTGGCTTTGTACGTGCATTGTCAGGCACATTGTCTTGATCACGGACTGCATGTCTAGCCTGTCCCTTGATCCATGATGCCAAGCAGTGGGTCCATGAGCTGGGGAGATTAACCAAACAATCTGGCAAAATCAAGACCATATTTTATGCAATAGCAGGTTCAGAAGGTCTCCCCACATCACTCAGAACACTGTGCCCAACCAGGTGGAGAGTGTGAAGAAAAGCAATCAGAGCAGTACTGTCTCAGTATGAAAGAGGAGATGGTATCAAATGGATCTGACCCAGGGGTTCAAAAAGGGTAAAATTGTGCTTGGGCTTCTTTTGGCATTGGAAATGATTGAGGACCGAGAGTGTCTAAAGAAGTCCCTGCAAAAAACTTACTAAAACTACTGCAGGAATGAGAAGTGCAACTTCCTTTCAGGAAGTGTTTTTCAAAGCAGTGGCATAGTTGATTCCCTTGGGTTTGAGCCCATTCAGACTCCTCACCAAAGGCAGCCACCAAAACAATACACTGGTGGGGTGAACCAGCATATTCCCAGGTCACCTGAGGGTCATTACAAAACTGAGTTCTACAAAATGTTAGGTAGTATAGATGTTCAATGTAAGGAGCGGTCCAACCAAACAGAAATTCTCCTGACTGGAGAAGTGGACATTGTTGATCAGTACCCAGAACTGAACAGAGATTCAGAAAGTCCAATTAGCCATGTTTCAGTCGGAAAACACTTTCAAATCTACTGTTGAAGTGGCTAATAACATGAGAGGGATGGCAGTTGAAGTGAGAGGCCTGTTTTGTGAAGTTGAAACCCTTGTTAGGCTGCTTTTAGTCATTCCAGTCTCATCAGCTGAGGCTGAAAGAAGTTCCAGTGCACTGAGAAGACTGAAAACATGGCTCAGAGCAACAATGTCACAAGTGGGATTGAACAATGTCCATCAGGACAAACTAGAGAATGCTGATGTGAAACAAATATGCCAACAGTTCATTTATGTTAATGACAGGTGTAGGCATGCGTTTGGCACCTTCAAATAGGAGCAAGGCAGTGGACACTCAGCTGTTTGTATGTTGGGTCTGGATATAGTTTACAGTATATTTTTGTTTGTTCATTTGTATATTTTTTAAATGAGAGTACATGTTTGCCAATCACTGGTATGATTTTTGACAATCAATTTCCCCCAAAAGTCCTTTAGTAAAGGTCTGTGTGGGCATGGAACTGATTTTCCTGTCTCAGTCTCCTTCTGTGCACTTAGATTCTATACAGTCAAACCTCAGTTTCTGTACGCACAAAAAAAAATATCTCCAGACTTTGCACTAGATTCCCATGCAAGGAAGCAGGTAGGGTATTGTGACACAAACAGTTTATTTACTAAAAAATGTCTGAATGCTGATAAATAGGTCAGAGGTAGCTGGCATGCAACTACCTTTAAGACCATGTTTTTTTCTAAGCCAGGGTCAGCATCCCTTGATGTATTATAAGTGTGCAGTAGTCGGAGTAGTAGTCTGTATAGAGTTTGTATTGGTTATCACTTGGTTATTAACTGACTAGGTTGTCTATTCATTGTTCCTTTATTCATCCATTCACTTAGATGTTCTGTTCACATGAACTAGAGAAAGCTAGACTTTGATGCTGCTGGCTCACATAATAAAAAGAGTGAAGTTTAGTTTCAACAGATCTGGCTGCATCCAGGCCTGGGTGTGTTCAGTCAGCTGAATCTAATTATCAATTAAATTTGGTTAATTAGTTGATTAAGTGACTAAGAGGGCAATTACTCACATGTTTGATAACTTTTTTCATTAAATAAATGAAATAGTAATTTTAAAAATGTGTTTTGTGTTTACTCAATTTCCCTTTGTCTAATATTACATTTTGTCTAAAGATCTGAAAACATTCTGTGTGACAAATATGCAATAATAGAGGAAGTCAGAAAGGGGGTAAATATTTTTTTCACACCACTGTGTTTGCATTTCATGAAGTTTATAAAGCCATTGTAATGTACATGCTTGAGAAAATCATTTGTTGTCCTTGTGGGCAACAGGTGTATAGAATATCTTTAAACAGCCACGAGGGCAGCACTGAATTTCTAGAAGAAACGGTATAATCAGAGCAAAATGGCACGTAATTTGTGAGGCCAGTCAGAATGGTGTGTATGTACCATGGATGTAGTAAAATATATTAAATGAAATCCATGAAAAAACTGTAGAGTATTTATAATCTAGCCATAAGTAGTAAAAAAAAATTCTTAATACCTAAACTTTGACAAAGTCTCCTCACATGTAGGAGAAAGCATTTAGCAGTTGGTCTTAATCACATTAAGGCCACACATTACCCACGCCTCCCAAATAATGTTACATGTTCATTTAAATTAAGGCATGCTGAGATAATGACATACTGCCATTCTAATCTGAATCCATTGTTGGGGGAAAACCACTTTGCTGCGCTCACATGGCTCCCTCAGTGTTCCATTATCCGTACTTATCTCTCGCTAAGTCCAGATCAAGTCTGAGAAATGGCCGCATCATTGCTCAGGAGGGGTTAAGACATACTTCGCAACCCAAATGCACCAAACAGATGTGACCATTATAACATCTCCTTTGACTTCTTCGGGAGAGTGTGGGGGGAAGTGGCATTAAATATTAGACAGTTAACAGCTGGTTGTTGATCCTAACTTGAGTGCATTAACCTCTTTAGCCCTTTATATTCCAGGAGAAGGAGGCTCACTGTCATCTGTGGAGCTGGAAGCTTAGCTGGGCTGGCACCATGACAGGATCCAAAGTCCCACACTGCAAGTAAACATGGATGACAGTGCACCCAGATAGAGACCATCCACTTAGGGCATCGGCACCTGCTTGCACAAGAAAAACAAAGGTTAGTGTCGCCAAGGGCCAAAAAACACTCCGACTTCTTCTGCTTATTTGACCAGTCGGGAGGAAGGGTGAAGATCAGGATGGGCCCCACCAACAACAGCGATATGATGACAAAAAAAAGATTGCTTCAGAGTTATGAAATACAGAAGAGCGACCTTAGATTGTATAATGAAAACTATTAGGCTGTGTCTTCATATACAATGGTATAGTATACCATTTGGACAGTGATGCCATTTTTGTTGTTTTGGTTCTGTATTCCAGCAAATTGGATTGTCAAACAATTGGATTGTCTCTCAACATTAGGACCAAAGAAGCATCAATGCCTGTAAAGTAGGCCATCACGAGGTTGAAGAATCAGAATAGATCTAACAAAAAATAAATTGTTTGAAACATTGTTCAGAAGCAAGAACACTCTGGTGAGCAATAGCAGACAACCTGCAGTGAATGACCAAAGAATACTTTCAATCGTGAAGAAAAACACCTTTAACAACTGGCAAGAACATTCTCCAGGATCTAGTCATAGATGTGTCAAAAACTAAAATAAAGAGAAGACTAAGTGAACATAACCGCATAGGGTTCACTGGAGCCCCAAGAACAGACCAGCCAGGTTAGTTTTCCAACATGTACATTAAAAAAAACTGTTGAGTTCTGGAACAAACTTTTATGAACAGATGACATGATTATTAACCTGAACCAAAGTGATGCAAAAGAGAAAAGTGTGGGAAAAGAAAGGAACTGCACATGATCCAAATCACAACACACCTTTGATGTATGGTGGAGGTATGGCTTGGGCATGTATGGCTGCCACTGGAACAGGCTTACGTGTCTTTACTGATTATTTGACTGCTGACAGCAGCAGCAGGATGAATTCTGAGTGTACAGAAACATCTTATCTGCTCAAATCCAACCAAATGCGTCCTCATTGGACAGCATTTCACTGCACTTCACCTTGCAGCAGGACAATGACCTCAAACATACTGCTGAAGCAGCCAAGGAGTTTTTCAGGGCCAAAAAGTGGAATGTTCCTGACTGTCCAAGTTAATCACCCATCCTGAATCCAACTGAACATGCATTCCGCTTACTGAAAATTAGACTGAAAGCAAAAATTCCCGGGAACAAAGATACCCAGTATCCGGCGATGTCTATGGCTCAAAGACATTAGGCAGTGAGCAAATGCAAATGATTTGCATCCAAGTACCAAAGATTATGACATTATTTAAGATTATGTAAATTTGTCCAATTACATTTGGTCCTCTAAAATTGGTGGACTATGTTCCAGAAAAGACACAGAGCAAATGATCTTACAATACCAGTAACAATACCAGTAACAGCAAATAAAGTCAAAAAAGAAAAAAATTATTTTAAAAACAAAGAAAAAGCTTATAAATAGGTTAAAAAGATTAGGTTGAAAGGTTAAAAAACAAAACCACTCATTCCTTTTTTCAGATTTTGACATGCGGTAAGTGAATAATGTTGGACAGCTGTGACTAGCACTGGGAAACACAAAATATGGATCTAATGTACAAAGAAAACTAGATGTTTTCCAATCCATGAAATTACAGATTTTAATTTCATGACAGTGACGGTCATATACCAATAGTCACCGATGCTGCAAACTTTATTTAAATTGTATTTAAATTGGATTTATTTCCTTCATGATAACACTTAATAAAGTGGCCAGAAGCCTGTTGTCACGACAAACAGTGACAGCATGTGGGTGGAAGTGAGTGATGCAGTCTTTAATAATCGGTTTCTCCTCCTCCACATCTCTGGTTACCCCTGCAATAAGCCTAGCCACACCTACCTCCAGCTCTGGAGCCACAACTTGACTCACTCAGCATCCTTTTTTGAGGCTTTTAAAAAAAAGAAATATATAGAATAGATATAGATTTGGTCTTTCCTTCATGCATGTTCTTTTTTTTTTTCTTTAGTAACTTTACCTCACTGTATTATACCACTCATTAATACCAGTGTTTGGTAGTATACCTTCAAACACATTAAGGAACTTTGTGAAGTTTTCTACAAACTGCAATACATAACACTTAAACACATGCGGAAAGAGGTACAGTAGGCACCACCACACCCATAATGCACAATTGACCATATCCTCCAAAAGAAGTGGAAGCTATGCTGTTTGAACCCCTGAGCAGATCATCTTAAGCAAACAGCTTTTGTTTGCTTCAGTTCCCTCTAATTTAATGCCCTTTCTAGACCATAACAATCAGGCTGAAAAGAAGAAACAAACAAGGCCAGTGAATAATACCCGGACTTGACTGTACAATAATATGAGGATTTCATTAAGGCTGGGAGACAGAAAGAGACACCTGAATAGGAGCCTTGACTTTACGCCAGTGACCTTTTTCCCCATCTTTGCTTAGTATTAGGTGATGTGTGCTCAGTTGACTCCTGTGCATGGAGGACAATAGAGCAGGTGTTTCTGGTTTACCTTCACAGGCAGCTGTGCGGAGGGTTTGTTCTCTCGAGGAGATCATTTTTTTAATTAACTCATAGCCCATAGTAGACACCATATTATTTTATTTTCTGATGCATGCAAATTTAAAAAATAATGCAAAATTATTATGTGGCACTGATCACACATTTGGTGTTGTTTTTTTGTAATGTGCCTCAAGCCAGTTTAGGGCACAGGCGTAGGAACTGTTGGGGGGTGGAGGGGTGCGGTGCACAGCCCCCCAACTTTTAGATAACAAACTCACAATGTTCTGGGATTAGTGAATTTGTTAATCTGTAGTTATCACACGTTGAGCAATAATCAATTCTGACTGGTCAGGTCAGATTATTTATGATTCAATGGCTGCTGTTTAAAGGCATAATATGCAGGATTTTATAACCTTTCTGTGGTCCTGTTTACAATCAAAGCAGTCTTCTCGTTCCTGTTCAACCCGGCCGACTCACCCCCAAGTTCCCTACAGAGTAACAGACATGCAAATTCATTAGAAACTACCAGCAAATGTATCCCATCAATTACTTGGATCAGACATTATAATTGTCCGGTCAGGACAACAAACCTTACATGTACAAACAATTTGAAAACCAGACATTCCAGTCATAAAACAGAATGTTTGGCCACCCTAATTGGATAGCTTGAGGTAATGTTACTTACAGGTCCAACAGAAAACAAGCCAACTCCACATTGCTTTCCATCCCCTTGGCAAACTTTAGCTGAGGCCACCGAGAAAAAGGAATTCCAAGGTAAGCTCTGGTTCTTGAAAGAGCCCTGTCAGATTGTTGTTTTACTTCACTGTACCTGAGCCATTACAGCAGCTATCTAGCAGAAAAGAACACCACCCCCAGAAACATCCTGAACACATTTTAGATTAATGAATACAGGTTTAAAGGTATAATAATTCAGCAAAAATGCATAAAGGCAGAGATTGCCAGTGCAACATAGATATGCCTGAGCATGGTTACTTTATAGTATTTTCAAGGTAAAAAAATATGCTGGTGTTGTTAGAACATCTGGATCCTTTTAGACCAGAATTTTGTATTTTCCGTATCTCTGTATTCAGGGAAACTGGTTGAAGTACATAGCTGCTGCTCTGTAGTTGTGATACAATATGCAGTACTTGTGATGAATCCAAATATATGAATCTTGACATTGTAGTCATAAAATCAAATACAGTGATCGCAATATATTTTTATAACAAACAGTTGACCACACTCAACATTTCTTTTCACAATGTGCTAACAGTTTAAATTATAAATCTAAAAGATTTTGTTTTAATATACGTGTACATCATTACAGGTCCATCACATACATGTTGCCTTAAAACTTGTGTTTTGTTCAAAAATACAAAATGCCTCCCAAAACAAATCCATACATTCAGGCCAGTAGATTAATACAATTGTTTGAGGTGGCAAGGATACATAAATGACAGGAACCCTTATTACATATTAAATTGCATGCAAATTAGCATTTGCAATATATGTATTTGAAATATAGCCCATAGCTGCTTATATATTAGAGTTTTGAGTAAAGTGGATCAAATTGAGGCCTTCTGTATTTCATGCTGAATCGGACTTGTGTGTGTCATCTGTGAAGTTGTGAGGTTGGGTTTTTTTGGCGGAGTAGAAGCAAAACCCGAAGCCACGGGGCGGCTTCCTGCAGAGCTCGTCTCATACGGCAGCACAGCGAGAAATTAATTAAAAACGGAGAGACGAACATGAGAGAGGCACATGTGCTCCATCTCTGCCATGTTCGGCCCCTCGCGAGAGGTTTTGTGCGGCCCAAATCTCCTGGAAGGGTTCTTGAACGCTGCCCGTCGAGGAGGCGACACACAGTTTATTTTCTGCCACTTTGAACAGTCCTTACGAGGAATGCAGCAAAGCAAGAGAAGCACAAGTCGTTTTTACACTATTAGGGATAGACAATAGGGGCATGTCGCCGATTCGCATAAAAGGATTCTGGGCAAAGCTTATAGTGAAGCAGTTACAGGCCAAGAAGAATGTATTACAGTTTGCCTACAACGGGTTTTTTTTGGGGTCTTCCTACCACACTTGGTTCAGGCCTACTCTTATCTTTCTTTTTAACTCATGGGAAACAAAAGCTTTGGATGCATGTCCCTGATTGTTTCAATGAATACTACAATGTAAAGAGCTTTGGATGAAACAACACAGGGATATATATCTACATCCAACACTTGCACACAGAGGATGGGTTTTTTAATTTCTTTGTTTCAAGAGCTTTCTCTCTAAATTAATGCATTTTTACAAAGCCCCTAATGCACCGAATTATATGCTTAGCCAACACCATGTGTAATGCTTGCAATAGGCTTGTCTTTTGGACCAAAGTATTAATAAATTTATGAAAAGAAGACAAGATGCTAGACCCTGTTTATTTATTTGTTTATTTATTGGTTATGGTGAGTATAATGACATTTTGAATCATTGTAATTGCACGCTGGTAATCACAACAAGGTTACAAGCGACCACTGGGAGAGGCTAAGATGTTTTCTTTTTCAAGCCTGTCAATGTGTTAAATCTCCCTTTTACATAGCATTTTCATCCTTTTATGAATACAAAATCAATGAGCAACACTTGTACAGTTGGCACAAAGAAAATATTTGTCAAATTTTACAGTTGCCTTTGAGTCATTCCCCAGGTTGAGGAAAAAAACTAAAACAAGAGTGTAAACAGAGAAAGAATGTAATTCAGTGCCATCTTGAAGCAAAATTGAGTTGAAACTTGTACCCTTGTCACTGGCTTCTTTACCAAGCCCACCTGGATTGTTTGGGAGGAGGAACTTTGCTTAACCTTATGAGAACACTATTTTACACATTTGGTTAGTTGTGCCCTGTGTGATGTAGTGCCCTGAAGTGCGTGCCAAAGAACAAAAAGAAAAAAATATATACTATAGCATATACTATTCTGTTTCTCTAATCTGAGCCCACTTGGAAACCGAGTTTTCTAATTTGGTTTAATTTGGATGCCATGAAAAGTCAGTAGCCTCTGAGTTTATTTCAGTCTGCTGCATATTACATCGTGGAATTTCTATAAACATAAACACATGCTGCATGGCAACTTGTAAAAATGTAAAGCACTCTTGAACCAGAGGAAGAGTTAAGCGCACAAAATGTGAAGCAGCAAAGACCACAGCTCAGGACCTGAGTGAACCAAGCAGGAAATTCACTTCAGTAAGTATACCCATTGTTTTCATTACAGTAATACATACAGGTGCAGTCATCCAAAGCAAAATTGATTCATCTGTGTTGTCATTGTCCATTGTGATTTCTCACAACCCATAGACTTCCATATAAAAAAATCTTTGTAACAGTCATCATGACTTGTCACATGTTTTTTTTATACACGTATTATAGAAACACCCAAAGATTTACATCATTTTATCATTGCTGTTTTTCTTCTGTAAAGGAACATCACTTCTTCTAGACATTGCCAATGGCAGCAGTGTGTTTAATAAACAAATGCATTTATTTTCATGCGATGGAAAGGTTATGTTGGCTGTGTATGTAGTTCTCTAAAACATCTATCATAATCCATCAGGGAATATAGAAATGGAGTAATAATTTCAGGTACTGTGCAGGTCAAAGAAGGGTCGAGAGCAGAAGATGCCGGAAGGGAGGAAAGCTTTTGTGCCTGTGTTTAATTCACAATAAAGGCTTTTTTTCAGATAGAAAACATATTAAGCATGCAGTCTAGCTAAATTATAAGAATGTGCAAATCATTATCATTGGTGATTTTTTTGAAAGTTCAAAATATAAAACATCACAGGGCTGCATGGGGCTGTAGTTTTCATTGATTATGTACTTATTGGGCACTTTTAACCATGGAAATGTACAGAACATTGGTAATTACAAGAGTTGCACATGGAATAAAGCTAAACAAATAGGTAGCACTCCAAGTAGTAATGGTTGTGGTGTAGAACTGAACTGCTGAGCAAACTACCAAATATCAGATAATACATTAATACAATTGCTTGATTGTGGCTTTACATTCACATCCAGTACAGTTGGGTATCGGTATGTCCGACATATATGGTCATCTGTACAAACTCAGTATTGTACCTTATCAAACCTGTGTTTGTAGTTGTTCCAATGACCTTTGGTACGCACTTATTGCATGTCGCTTTGGATAAAAGCGTCTGCCAAATAAATGTAATGTAATGTAATCTGTTCACCCACAATAAACAATGTGGTGTACATCTGATGCAGTTAGAATCTCTCCTAATTGCAGCACTCAGTGTTTTATCCAACCAGCTCTACAACAGAGAAACTTGTGACTCCCTCACCCTTGTTATGACATGTTATTTGTCAGCTGAATGTTGGCAATACAATAAAAGATGCATGCTGGGATGGTTATATTCAAATCTGATACTGTACAAGAGGAGGCGGTGGGGGGGGCAATGCTGTAAGATGGCATGTGTGCTCAGTCAACCTACCCTGTATAAATAAAGCTTTATAATAAATACATTTTGTCCAAATGTGATCCATATCCAATTATTTGTTTCATAAAAACTCAAGTGAAAACAATACATACAACAGACCCTGGGGCACTTGTACGTTGGTGCTGGTCTAGAATCTTACTGCAGGATGGGGTCATACCGTACCACCCCATAACAGTATCTTCATCAAGGACTTCAAACTCCTGTCATGGGGACAGCAGCATCTGCAGGTTTTTGTGGTTTCCTTTCGACCGGCAGCCAGCCTTGGAAACAACGTGTGACTTATGACTCAAATTAAGTACCTAAGGGCTGAACTACATAAAAAACCAGAAGACACTGCGACCCTTCAGGACCGGAGTTAAAGATCCCTGATCTTTATGAACATATTTGAAAATGTATGAGAATCACATGTATGATTCTTTTGACGACTGTGATTCACACGGACAGCTCGTTTCATAGAGGCTGAGTCAAAATGGGATTGGCCGCAGGTGAACCCTTCACCATATGCATCAGAACACAGTAGAGTGCATTATGCCGAGATTCAGGGGACACAGGGATCAGGTAATGTGGGACACATGGTTCTCCACTCTTCCTCAGCACAGCCTTACCAAATGTTTCAATCCACCGCATTCTCTATGCTTCAGTGAAGCCTGAGCAGGGAAAATAAACAGAGACAAAAAAATTTGAGGGAGTGTTCTGTTCCGCCAAGAGAACAGGTGAAGGTGTGTGTGTGTGTGTGCGTGTGTGTGTGTGTGTTTGCATTCAATTTCCTTCCCTCTCAGAAGTGCCCATTAAAACTGTTCAGCTCGTGTGGCCCTCTGCCTCTCATGGCATTGGGGAAGTACATCAATCTGGAACAGAAGAAACCGAGGGGGAGGGAAGGCTGGGGGGGTAGGGGGAGGGGTGAATATCTCAGCATAAGCCTGTATTAATGTAGCTTTTCTCTGGACAGTTAGGGAATGGAAATAGGTGCACTTAGAGAGGGAGCGAGAGAAACTAAGTAGTTTTAGCCTTAATCCCAACTCTTAGCGCATAAGTCAGTCCGGGCTATCTTCACTTATCGGTATCGATATCGGCAGCATGAGACCAAGGCCTTAAGGCTCTTATCGTTTGATTAAACCTTCTCAGCACTTGCATAAGATTATTGTAAACCTTGCGGTATTGACAGAGAGAAATGTGGGACGAGGATAGTGTGGTTTATTAAGCCTCCGGCCCCAGCTGAATAGAATTTGTCTCAGTGATGCCGCAAACAAGCATTTAATTGGAGATAATTAAATGTAAGCATGTCGTCAGTGCATTGTGATTTCAGAGCCATGGAGAGCTTTGCTCGATGCATTCTTGTCATCCAAGTGCTAATTGTGGTTTTTACAGAAGCAGTCTCTCACTGAATGGAGAATTCATTGGTTTACGGTGTCCTTGGATGAGGTCAGCTTTTACAATAGTGCTATTAAACAGACTGGAAAATAAAAAATAAAACACAAATTTCATTATTTGATGCTTGTATTATTGCAAGATTACAAATGGTGAATGTGAAAAAGAGTCTGTTATACAGTAGTAATTGTTTTTACACCAGTATGAATATGGTGTCAAATATAATCACAGCCTGTTCTTTTCTTATAGTGAGATTCAGTACACTGTAGTAGCATACAAAGGGTTAAGCTGAGTATTGTAGCTCCATCTTGTTGGAACCGCAGAGACCGTGGCTGCCTCTTCCGTAAGAGCACTAAGTAGCAGATGCTCACCTGGCGGAGAAAGGCCATTTGGAAGCAAAGACGCCCCATATGCTAAGAGGAGAAGACATGTGATCCAACTCCTGGAGAGGTTCACATGCCTTGCTGGTTAAAAACCAGCAGAGTGGAGAGGATAGCAGCAGAATGGCAAAGCAAGCAGGAAATGTGTCCAGTCAAAGATAAGACAGGCAAGTCCCTCATAGTTGTAGCTATAGCAGTATATATACAAGCACATGCAATGGATTAATAGGGATGTACAGTTTATAAAGCAAGCTGAAAAACCACTCAACTTTTCAATATTACTATCCATACAGTTCAGAAATGATCTTGCATGTAATATACTCTTGTCATAAGCAGCTAGAAAAACTATTCCAATTACTATTCCATGGTAAATGGCATAAATCCTAGTCTAATTCAGCATTAATATTGAGCACTTTATTCTCAGTGATTCCACTTCCTCTTTAAAAGGTATGGCAGTTACATTGTAGAATTCGCCGATATTGAAACCTTATCCAAAAATGGGTTGTGTAGAAGAAAAACACAATAGCAATGACTGGAGTCGAGGCACACTGCAGCGCTTTGATGAATGACAGCAATACTTCACATCATCATTGCTCTTTTAGTCTCATTTCCACTCCATAATTCCACACAAAAAGACTTATTCAGCAGTGTCACCATTTCCCTTCCTCTGCCTACTACATGCAAGCAATGAGAAAGTCTAGCTTATGATCTGGTGCATTTTGTCATTGTTATATGTGCAGCCATTAATTATAGTTTGACTAATGCTAATAAGCAAATGATATTACATTAAAACTGATCAGAAGCAGGGAACGTGACATTTTTATTTATTATATATTTATTGCATGTATTGTCTAAACTAAAAAGGAACGCTTCCGATATCTGAAATTCACCATGAGGAAAATTACATTGAGTTAAGCGTTTTTTTTCTTTGCAATTAACTGATGGATGGTAGGTTGATTTCAGTAGACACTAATAGGTCAAGCTATTTTTGTATATAAAAACGTCCCTCCTTTCATTATTGCGCTCTTGACATCTTAAAAATACAGTGTAAAAGACAACCCTAGCCTCAGGGACCTGTTATAAGTGGCTGTGTGGCACTACTTTACTGCTTTTGCATGCCACTGCCTTGCATTAGCTGTTTCCCCTGCATTTTCTTAAAACCGAGTTGGTGTACAAACAAATCATCAAACTCCAGGCAGTTATGCACTATTAATAGTTTTGGCTTGTTAATACAAAGGCATAAAGAATTATGTGGGCTGATAAATAAAATCAGTCCAACAATTACTGGCTGGATGAATTCTTTGCTTTCAGATTATGTGCAAGAGAGTTTCTTTCATTTGCATTTAGATTTTCCCTTTGTTTTAATTACCTGTGGCAATTTAACAAACTGAGGCACTAACTGATGTGCTGAGGACTGAAATGTAGTAAGACTATTTGAGTTTTGGATTTTTGAATTTTAACATTTAAGAGCTCATTTCTACGGCTACAAATGATGAATGCACAATGGCTCAGCTGGACACAGTCTGTATTATGGATAAGTTAATGTAATTGAGCCCATAGCAATCCAGTGATAATAAATTACAAAGGCTTTTATCTGTTTTAGAAGTCCAAGACAAGCTATTTGTTTCACAAGTGTTTGCTTAACAAGACTGCAAGGCCACTAACAGTGTTTAGACAACTATAATTCACAGCCTGTCATACAGTCGAACAGATTTTGTTTTTTAACAGTTAGCGGCATTCTGAGTGGCAGGTGGGCATGCAAATGAGAGAGTAGACTCTTTCTGGGAACAAAAGGAACATTATTTCATGTTCAAATTCTCACCTCTGAACTAGCACTGTCCTCAGCATGACTTCACAGACAGACTGAGCAGTCACGTGTAAAGACCAGAACGTGAAAGCTTAGCAGATTCGTCTACATTTGTTTATTTGACGCCACAGCAATTATTTGACTAATCTCCTCCAAATGTTTATCTACTGTAAGTCTTTTTTTATTCCTGATGTCATCATTTTGTGTAGCTATAAGAAACAAATCTTTAGCTTTTGGGGTGTTTTCAGTTTAACTGACATTGCTACAGAAGTCTGTTGTCCTTTTTCCTATAATTACCCCTGATGTTTGATTAAGATCCAAACTCACATACAATTACATTATTCATTGCATCTGTCATTCTGTCATACTTTCATACCTGTATTTTGTGTCCTCACAATAATTTGGTATACAGTCATTTCTTTTTGCTGCTATTGACACATTACAAGTTGGTGGTCACTTGTGATGACAATGAAACGGAAAGAAAAATGTGTAGCTCTTTAACATGTAATTACCATAGCCAAGGGAATCATGAACATTATTCCAGAGACAAGTTCAATGTAGAAAAGTTATGGTAATCACTTAGGCTAAATACAGGTCTTAGTTAAATAAATAAAAAATAATTTTATTATTTGTATCTGGCTCTCTCTACAGCAGCTCCCTGGAGAGATTTAGAGTTGGAACTGAAGCTACCCAGAGCTATTCTCTTTAACCACTAAGCTGTGTGGCTCCAGAACTGGCTTTTCATTGCCCACTGCAGAGGTCTTCTCTCTGCATATTTTTTTAAAATGCAAGTTGCCATGAAAAATTTGTTAACAAAATATTTGCTCAGAAGTGTGTGCTGGGCAAGGCAGATAACCTATCTCTGTTTGAGTTTAGCGTCCCATGTTCTAAATATTCATCTTCTGCCTGTTTGGCTTATTGATTGGTTTGGCATGAAACTAGGCCTCTTCAGCAATGACCAAGGTCAAATGACACACATACACACTCTCAGACACACACACACACACATACACGCGCGCACGCACACACACACACACACACACACACACACACACAGAACACTATATAAGCAAGGGTAAGTCAGAAACTACATGTAATTTAGATACTTGAAGCAATATGATGTGGAAGTTCTAGGAAATACTCAATCAAAATTTTAAATGAAAACTGAAACTTATATTTTAAGTCATGAGTATTTTCCTTTGCTTAGTTTAAATTAAGTTCAAGTAACTGAATTTAATTTCAGGAATCATTGTGCTCTCAACATGAAAATCCTGTTTGAAAAATTCCAGTATTGTTTGAATGGTTAATTATTTTATTTTCAGAATTAATAGGCATTGCATAAGGCTTCCAGTGTTACATATCATTACATAAACCTAATTAATATGATATTCAATACGTGTGTGTGTTGGTGTGTGTGCATGGTTTCTTGTGGGTACATGCATATAGGTATGCCTGTGTGTGCATGCATCCAAGGATATGTGTGCGCATTTGTGTGCCTGTGTGTGCGTGCATGCATGCATGTGTGTGGTGAGGGAGTTGTGGGTGCTTATGTATACAAGCGTGGGAATCTGTTCATTTCTGTATGGTACATTTTCCATTCCATCTGATATCCTTTCATCAGAGTGCTGTAGCCTATTTAGCGAGGATTAAGAAGATGACATTCTAATAACAGTGGGTAAAACTAAGGCCTGCCTGTCTGATGTGACACATTACCATGGTTTGATTAAATTTGGCTGAAACCACAATGATGTTACACACATTCTCTTTGCCATACCTACAGTATGAGCACAGATTCAAAACTTTCTGAATGCAAAAGAAATGGGACTTTGTCTCTGATATGAAGAGAGATCTTTTGGATGTTTGTTCCCGTCATTACAGAGAGCAGCTTGGCCAAACGGGATGTGCAATTAAAACAGATCGTTAGAATGTTCCTTCTGGCGCTGGCCTTGTCCGGGCACAGCCACATGCCCTCCTCCGCGTCCCGCACGGAAACAATGCCACTTTGAAAGATTTAAGGTTCCTGCCAATCACTGGGACAGAGAGAGGGGAGGTGGAGTGGGGGAGGTTCCAAATTGCATGACCGATTAACAAGTGCTCCTAATTAGGCAGGGTGGAGTTCGGGGGCAGAAGGCTTCTACTTCTCACTGCGATCAATGATATTGAAATCTGAAGGTTCTTTGAGGGACGCTGGCCCAGACTGTCGATACGCGTTCCCATCACACGCGCATCACCCTGTGGCCTGTTTTTAAGTGTCAGAGGGTAGTGGATAGTGTTCCTAATTCTTTGCACTTTGATTCGCCTTTTCCAGCGGGGACTGACTTCCGGACAGTCATGACCGAGCGTGCCTATTGTTAGTTTATACGAGGCTATACAGGCCATGCATTTCCCCTTCCCCTTGTCCTTATACATAACTGTACACATAAACACAAATATACACACACAGATACACACACAGGCACATGCCCATATCTGTCTGCTCGCACAGTGCACTTGGCATGCGTCCCTGCATCTCAGCCAGACCTATTATGCTAGCAAGGAGAATAGCATTGAAGACACTTGCTGACATTTCTGACTTTTAAGCGCATGCAGTCGACCGTTAATCAATAGGCTGCATCTGCTCTGGAAAGAGCCAGAGTGGGCCCGACACAAGGTAAACACGCAGCGTAATCCTTAAGCAAATGAGGAAGATCCGAGGGCTCGTTTGCCTCTGACAGGCAGGGTCTGCCACAGCCCAGCCCGGGCTTTATCTCATCAGCTCAGTATTAGCACATGGAATTTTCTACTCAAGTGCTTAACATCTATGTAAATTTCATAGCAGTCCTCCAGTTTATTTTTTTTCTTCTTCTATTTCACTGGCGAGTGCCAGGAAAGTGTTTGTGGCTTAAAACAATGTGTGTGTGTGTGTGTGTGTGTGCGTGTGCATATGCATGTGCATGTGCATGTGTGTGTGTTCCTGCGTGCCTGTTTGTGTATGTGTGTATACATATTTGTGTGTGTGTGTGTGTGTGTGTGTGAGTGTATGCGTGTGTGAGGCAGGGAGAAATAGAGTGTGATAGAAAGAGGGAAAAAGAAAAGGGTGCTGTAGAAAAAGAGAGAATAGCACCCCAACTTACATCCCCAAACCTTTGTACTTCAACCGCCTAAACCAAATAAAAGAACAAGTTACAGTTCTCACGAAGGAGTAACAAGGAAAAGGAAAACATATGATCGCAAAACAATAATACAAAAGGTCACTTCTCACACTCCCTCTGAGCAATGTCAGACACAAGTGATCCCTTAGGTGAGCACATCCCCTTTGTCCCTTTCCGGCGGATTAACCCAACAATGTTGGCCCTCTCCTGGATAAGTCCACGGGCCCTGCAAGGGCTTACCCGAAGGAGTGAAATTATTTATGCAGTGACCTTTCTCTGATAGGTTGAGTGATATATGATGGAGATTGCGGAATGATCAGTGCCGTACTTTGCGTGCTGCAGGGGAGAGGCATGTTTATCCTCCTCTGAAAAGCCTCCTCCTACTGTTTGCTGAATTGTTTCTATATTAAGGCAATATGACATTCTATTTTTGCACCCGCTTAGGTTTACACCCTCATTCATCTTCAAACTTTTAATGACCCTTTCTGAAGGACTAGTACTTGGGAAACAGCAACAGCATTCTGACAGCGGGCCATGACAAAGAAGAAAATGTTTCCTTCTTCTGTTGTGTTGTATTAGCAGTCTTTAGTTGTATTTCATCTCTGGTCAAGAGCCCGATAAAATGTGAAGGATATATACCACTGAGGATATATGCAAGATATCCTCAGTGGTATGATCAGCATTATGCCATAAACAGTAGACTCACTTTTTATTCACAATCGTGATAAAGATTAACAAAATACTTCATAAAATAATGTATAAAGGTCCTGAGGTATATTTAATGCTCAAAAATGTTGAAAATTCCAAACAGACAATGCAAACATCCCGCTTATAATTACTCATACCCTAAATTTTATCTTTTATATACAATCTCCTAAAAACAAATCTTCATAAATATATGACTTCTTTGAAGCTCATTGGAAGGTGTGAGAACTATGTAGTGGCCTAGAATGGTTTCCTGTTTCCCCAGGGTATAAAAAGGAGCGAGCACATATTTGAAATACTGTGGTCAGCCATCATGATGGTGAAAGACAGAAAACTCCCTAAAAGCATCAAACGAAAGGTTATTGACCTCTACAGATCAGGTGATAGCTGCAAGAAAATCCATAAAAAGTTAAAGATACAGTTGAGGCCTAAAGTTTACGTACACCTAGACTAAGATAGTCAAAGTCAGTTTTTCACAACTCTGCACATTTCATGTTACCATACATTTGTTTTGGCAAGTCAATTAGGGCATTTACTTTGTTCACATCAGAGGTAATTTTAAAACAATCGATTAGAGACAGATTTAATTGACTGTCTCTTTAAACAGTCTGGAAAATTCCTATATTAATAATATAGGAATATTAAAATAATTACTTTTAGAAGATTTTGATTGGCCAATTGTCATAATTAGGGAGTTAATTGGGAGTTAATTTGCACATGCGGCAGTATTTAAGAGCCTACCTTTAGAGCCACTGCCTTTTGCCCTTGATACAATGGGAAAATCCAAGCAACTCAGCCAAGACCTCTGAAAAAGAATTGCGGATCTCCACAAGTTTGGTTCCTCCTAAGTTGAATGTCTTTAGCCTAGGTGTATGTAAACTTTTGGCCTCAACTGTACCCCTTTCCACAGTTGTGTCAATTTTTATGGAATTTAAGGCCACTGGAACAATAGCTATGCTGCCAAGTAAGTCTATTTTGCCACCACGTGTAGTGAGATGGATGATTCGAGAGGCAAAAAGAAATCCAAGGGGCACAGTTCAGCATCCCAAAAACAACCTGGCATCTTTGGATTACCATTCCATTTCAAAGTTAAAATTTAACAATTCTGCATTACAATGGCCTTGGCTGAGTTGCAGGAAGGAAGCCTCTTTTGAAGACAATTCACTGAAAAAGGATTTGCCAAACTGCATCTCAACTGAAATTGGAACCTTGTCTTTGGTCAGATTAAACAAGCACCTCATGCCTACGATGAAACATGGTGGTGGATACTTAATGCTTGGGGGTTGTTTTGTATCCACAGGCCCTGGAGCCCTTGTTAAACTAGATGGAGCCATTAGTTCTAGCATACACCAAAACATTTTGTCCAAAAACCTTGTTCCCTCTGCCAGGAAGCTACATATTGGCCACATATGTACGTTCCAACAGAACAACTATCCCCTACTATCCAAGACAACTAAGAAATGGTTAACAGAGCACAAGAACAATGTTCTGAAGTGGCCATTTCAGGCTCAACACCTGAATCCAATTGAACATTTGTGGCTTGAACTCAGCAAACCAGTGTACATATATCAACCTAAGAATCTGAAGGAACTATTCTGTATGGAGGAATGATTGAGAAGTTCTTTAACCTCATACGACATTACGTAACTACTTGCAGTAATAATGGCCAAGGTAGCAAAAACAAAGTACTGATAACAGCGGTCTGAATATTTTTTCTTCTTGATTTTTTTGGGGGAATTATAATGTGTCAACTGTTACACTGTGGCTTGTGCTAGTGCATTATTAATAAAGAAAATTGTTTTCTGCTGTTTTTTAGCATGAAGTATGTTCATGAAGGATCTAAATACAAAAGGAGTGTACTGTATTTGCTCATTTTGTCAGAAATGTCATAAACATTTCATTGCACTTTTGGTGCAGTTTTCATAATTGGTTCAGCATTTTTGCATCACAATGAATTGAATTGTTGTGAAAGCTCATGTGTAATTTTTCTTTCTTATTTAAAATACTTTTTCCCCTTTGAATCCATGTTTGAAATGTTTGAATGTATAAATCCACACTCACTGCTGCAGCCTCCAGTGCTGATTTGGTAATGCACGGACGAGCATGCTCTCCTTTACAGCATGTGATGTGAGCTGCCGGTTCTTATCCCATTGCAGTTAACATTTCAGGCTCATGTAAACAAGAGTTGTAGGATAACACTTCATACACAGTTCAACAGGGGGACTTGCAGGTATTCGCTCAAACAGCGGGGGTCACTAGTGTGCGATGAGGTCCTCATACACTGGTAGACAGAAACCCTCCCTTCCATGAGTGAAACTGATGCCAAATGTGTAATATCTGCTGTGGGTCCCATCTCAGCACTGGAACTGTACCCTCACAGGATAAGCCACATAGCAGCCGCATGTTTTCAGCCTTATGATCACAACCACATTCTACGAAATGCAACAAAGGCACAAACTTAGACACACGAAGGTAACACGAAGGTAGAGAAACTTGTTACCATAACTGATGCATCCCAATTCCATGTGCATCACAGGTAAACTGCCCTTTCCACTCACGTCACTTCTACCTGCATCTTTCCCATGAGCCGCTCACACATATGCAGTACTACAGTTTTGAACATAAGAACACGCAATAGCTAATATATTCAGCACATAGAGGCTGGTCATAAACCTACAGTCCTGAGAGCGTCCAGCACTACGTAATCCATGAACACAACCCAGGGGTCTTTGCCTGAACTGCGTTACCTAGCAAGCTGTTCCATTCATTGTCTACATTTAATGTCTTCTGTAAATTAAATGTTAACTATTCTGTAATCCGTTTGCAAAAAAAGTGCTCAGAGTGCCACACTTGGATCAGTAAATAGTTCACTGATTTATAAGGGAAATATGCTGATTTTCTGTTTTAAAAAGCACACACACATCCACACACACACATAGAGTGAGAGAGAGAGCTTTGTGATTATGCAGATATCATTAATAATTATTGTGAGAGCAAGGCTCTAAAATACGTATAAATAGATCTATTAGGACATTAGATGTTAAATAGATTCTGCTGCTTTGCATTGGTAAGTATGCTTGTAAAACACACACAGTTTGAGAGGGGTTCATTACTTTTGTTTTTTACTGAATGTGCTGACAGAAAAGGGGATTAACCCAGTCTTATAATTCAACTTCAAATGGCACATATGTAAGTGGCATCCAGTATGTTAATACCACTCCCAACTTGACTTCACACAGTCATCAAAATCTCCACAGGGATTTTAGAGCTGAAATCAATTACACAGAGAGATGTATTGCAAGAAAAAGGCTTGCCGAAGGCTAAGAATATCTATCGTTTTCCAAGTGATTCTTTTTTTTCTTCAAATGAATACAGTAGGATTACTGTGAAAGTAAATAGAGGATTACTGCTTTCCTCAGTCATTTTGTTGCTCAAGTGGCACCACTTGGGCTGCACTTAAGCCTCCTGATGTACAGTACAGCATGCATGCTGTCAGCCCTTCTGCCTTTTCCTTAACACCCACAATGAACCTGCACAGGCATCAACGGGCAATCTCCCCCATCTCATAAAATGCCACATGCACAGTGTTGTAGACTGGCCTTCATATATCACATGGCATTTACTCAATGACATAAGACTAACACAAGCATATAAATATTTACGCATTTGTTATCTTCACTTTCTCTGAGGAAGAACCGTGAGGTCAAAACAATCTTAGTGACTGCAAAACAGCACATTCAGAAGCTGTGTGAGGTACTTTCTGTTTACTTTGAAAATATATTTCCCATCTATTGCAATACTATGTTTGCTTAAGATGGTTATAAATCTGATTTAGTACAGTGCAATAATAATAAAGAAAACTGTTTCTTAAATTTTGAAAACAAGCCTAGGCATCTCAAATTAGTGCAGAGAGCCTTGAGTACCTCCCCAGCTGACACAACAATGTCCCTGTGCTTTCATTGAATAGGCAGTGCAATGAGCCTAGTCTCTGTCATTCAAGAGCTCAACTTTCCCTTAATTCTGGTCTGCCTTGAAAAACATTCTCTGTGTTTGCTACAGCAAGCCTTGGAATAATGCTAATAAGTTTTAGAACTCTTGGATAGATGTCTTCATTGCTGGCATTAAATGCATGTAATTTAGGTGGGGTGGTGTATACACTATTTTGCTCTCTGTTTTGTTCCCAGTGAATCAAAGGCTGAGGGATAGTAATGGAGATGGTAAAACCATAGTGGCAGCAGACCATGACTGTATCATGTATGCGTGAAGTTTTGTTCATGGCATGTTCACAACCAGTGGGGCCCGAAGCTAAAATATGAATTAACAGGCAATTATGTGACCTATTTCTCAGTTCAGATGTTTTCAGAAACAGATTTTAGTGGATTGTTTAGGTGGAATATGAGAAATTTTATGAACAGGCCTCCACGTTTCTCTAGTTTGTAAATGCTGGGCCAGAGACCTAGCCTAGAATCTATCCAGTCACGTGCCAGCAGCGTTCCTGCGTATTAAAAAAAGTAAACAGACAAATTTGTGAGTGCCAACAATTTTCTAGCTGGATATCTTCATTGACATTTATATGACAAACAGGTATCCCCAAAGAGGTCCTTTTACATCATGATTGGGGCGGGGCCAGAGTGGAATACAGTAAGCATTTTTCAAACGTTAGCAGGCAGCACCAAGTCGTTTTCTACTGCCAAATTATATTATTTCAAAAATGTTTAAATAATGGCATGGATTAAAATGTTTTATTTTAATTACCCTTTAAGGCCAGGATTCAACATAAGAATATACTGTAATAAGATAGCTTTTCTATAAGCTCATATAGCTATTATTTTCTTTGTATACACAATCCTTTCAAATATGATGTACATATAAACATTTAAATGGTCCAAACTCTGCAGCAAAAGGGTATTTTCAGGAGTCGAGATTGGGAAGGGGGTGTAAACATATTCACAAACTCTTTCTGTGATATTAATGGAAATTATTGCCAGATTTAAAGCTTTTATCCTTCTATTTTTGTCCATCTCTCTGAAATGAAAATAACTTTGGCCTTTTCTGTTTCCATTGGTCAACATTACAGTAAATTACACATTTGTGACAAATCTTCCGGTCACGGTGTGACAGGGTAATTTTCTGCAAGCTGATTGCGTTGCAGGAGTAATCGTACTCCTGGGTAAAGCCGTCTTAAATAACGCTCCCGCTCCGTGGCAATGTCTCTGTGGGTGCTGAACACTCTCCACGGGTCTGCAGCTGGATGACTCAGCACCTGCTGGAGACAGGAGAGGCTGCAAGTCAATGACAGTTCTGAAGCCCTTTAAGCATTTTTACTGCGGCTTGGATCTGAGCACCATCCAGGACAGACAAAAAATACACATACAGCGAAGTCCATAAGAATATGGACAGTGAAACTATTTTGTCTTGGTTCTGTACTCCAGCATATTGGATTTGAATTGAAACAGTGAATATGAAGTTGAAGTGCAGGCTGCCAGCTGTAATGTACAAGTAATTACATCCACATTGGATGAACCATATAGGAATTTCAGCCTTATTTTTATACAAACCCTCACCCCCCAATTTGGGGGACCAAAAGTAACTGGGCTTCAAAAAGTAGCAGGGCATCATGAGGTGGAAAAAAATAATAAATTGATCAGAGGCATAGCCAAAACATTGTATGTTTCAAAATCAGCTGTTACATTGTCAAGAAGCAAAAATGCACTGATGAGCTCAGCAATAGCAAACAACCTGGTAGACCACGAAAGACCACTGGAATGGACGACAGAAGAATATTTTAATTTGTGAAGAAAACCCCCTTTTCAATAGTCAGACAGATCAAGAACACTCTCCAGGATGCAGGCATCGATGGTTCAAAGACTAAAATAAAGAAAAGGCTACACAAGCATAACCTCAGAGGGTTCACTGCAAAATGCAAACCACTGGTAAGCCTCAAGAACAGAATTGTCAAGTTATTTTGCTGAAGAAGTAGAATAAAAATAGTTCTGGAACTCTTATGGACAGATGAGGTGAGCATCAACCTGTACCAAAGTGGTTGGAAGAGGGAAGCATGCAGAAAGAAAGGATCTGCTCATGATCCAGTAACCCAATGGTGGACATAGTGTTATGGTTTAGGCATGTCTGGCTGCCACTTGTCTTTATTGAAGATGTGAATGCGGACGCCAGCAGCAGGATTAATTCTGAAGTGTACAGAAACCTCTCTGCTCAAATCCAACCAAATGCCTCACAAGTAACTGGATAGTGTTTCACCTTGCAGCAGAACAATGACCCCAGACACAGTTTCTCTGGGCCGAAACATTGAATGTTTTTGACTGGCCAAGCCAATTTCCCACCGTGAATTCAATTGAGCACGCATGTCACTTGCTGAAAACAAGTTTGAAGGCAAGACACCCAAAAAAAAAGGAGGAACTGAAAATGGTTGCAGTACAGGCCTGGCAAAGCACCACAATGGAAGAAGCATCTGCAATGGAAGAACCACCTAGCATGTGATGATGTCTATAATTGGTCACAGACTTCAGGCAGTCAACCAAGTAGTAAATATACTGACTTTATTTAAGATGTTGTTAATTTGTCCAATTAATTTTGGTCCCTTAAAATGAGGGACTATGTACAAAAAGGGCAGTAATTCCTACATGGGCTACTGGATATTGATGCGAGAAATTGTTGATGTAATAGTGATTAAATACTGTCAAAGTAAAACTGACAGTCTGAACACATATTCATTGTTTAATTTCAAATCTCATATACGGAGCCAAAATAAAAATATTGTATCACTGTCCACAAAATTAGGGAACTGCAATGAATATATCTTCGCAAAATGTAGCCAGAAATAACACTAAATTAAATTATAAGCATATATGTGTGTGTGTGTGTGTGTGTGTATATATATATATATAAATTTCTATATATCCTTTCTGTGTGGAGTTTGCATGTTCTCCCCGTGTCTGCGTGGGTTTCCTCCAAGTATTTTGATTCCTTCCCACAGTCCAAAGACATGCAGGTAGGCTAATTGCCCATGAGTGTGTGAGTGAATGGTGAGTGAATGGTGTGTGTGCCCTGTGATAGATTGGCGGCCTGTCCAGGGTGTATTCCTGCCTCTCACACAATGCATGCTGGGATAGGCTCCAGCACCCCTGCTCAGGATAAGTTGGTATAGATAATAGATGGATCCACCCAGATATATACATATAGATGGGTGACAAATTAAAGGAAAAACCTGAATAAATGTGTAGATTGACATAACAAATGCAGATGCTTCTATACAGGTGTACAGCATGATACAATTAAGCAATTATCATGCTCTGTGGCATGCATAAAAATGCAGGCCCGTTTGACCTCAATTTTGGATCAGTATGGCAAGAGGAAAAGATCTAAGTGACTTTGAAAGAGCGTTCATTATTGGGGCATGAATGACAGGAGCTTTAGTCACAAAGACAGCTCAACTGGCTAGTGTTTCAAAAGGAACAGCGACTATAGTGACATCTACATTTAGATCTATGGGAAAGATATCAGGAAATATGGTCAGAAATTGTTGTTGAAAACGCACAATTGATGACCGTGATGCTTGTGCATTAGTGCAGTATGTCAGGAAAAACAGAAGGGAAACTCTTCCTCAGGTGACTGTGAATGTCAATGCAGAACATGATCAGATTGTGTCAGCAAGAACAGTCCATCGACAATTATGTAGAGTGGCATACTATAGCAGAGTTGCAGTGCATAAACCCCTCATTACAAAAACAAATGCACATCTGAGAGTTCAGTGGTGCAAAAACCATTGGCACTGGTCTGCAGAGATGTGGAAAAAAGTTATATGGTCAGATGAGTCTGGTGAACATTCACCATATTCTCGACAAGCGCGCAAGTGCATGTGTGGCATCCACTAAGAGAACGGTACAGGCCTAAATGCTTGACCCCTACAGTGAGGGGGTCAGATGGCTCTGTTATGCTGTGGGGGGCATTTTCCTGGCATGATTTGGGTCCGCTTGGAGGAAATAGTCAAATTAATACAAAGGTAAAGTGATCACCTTTCTCCATTTATGTCCTGATGGGAGTGGTCTCTTTCAGGATGACAATGCCCCCACACTCAGGGGTCACTGAATGGGTTAATGAGTATGAAAAAGATATGAATCATATGCTATGGCCTTTGCAGTCAACAGACCTCAACCAAATTGAACAACTATGGGAGATTTTGGTGTTCCATATCTCTAGTAGAGTACCAGAGACTTGTAGAATCTATGCCTAGGTGCATTGAAGCTGTTCTGGCAGCTTGTGGTGGCCCACCTGTATACACTCACCGGCCACTTCATTAGGTACACCTATTCACTGTTCAACTGCAAACTGCACCCGTTAACGCAAATATCTAATCAGCCAATCGCGTGGCAGCAACTCAATGCATTTAGGCATGTAGACATGGTCAAGACAATCTGCTGAAGTTAAAACCAAGCATCAGAATGGGGAAGAAAGGTGATTTAAGTGACTTTGAACATAGCATGGTTGTTGGTGCCAGACGGGCTGGTTTCGGTATTTCAGAAACTGCTGATCTACTGGGATTTTCACACACAACCATCTCTAGGGTTTACAGAGAATGGTCCGAAAAAGAGAAAATATCCAGTGCGCGGCAGTCGTCTGGGTGAAAATGCCTTGTTGATGGCAGAGGTCAGAGGAGAATGGCCAGACTGGTTTGAGCTGATAGAAAGGCAGCAGTAACTCAAATAACCACTCGTTACAACCAAGGTATGAGGAAGACCACACCGGGTGCCACTCCTGTCACCTAATGAAGTGGCTGGTGAGTGTATATATCTCATTAAAAACATGTTTTCAATGTACAAAAATGTGAAGTTACTCACACTTACAAAGCACTGCCTATAAGTCATTCATTCAAATTGGCTAAATCTAGGCCAGCCATTAAAAGTATTGATATCAAAATGACACCAAGTTACTGTACTACAAACAATATCTTGCCTCACAGAAATTAAAGTTGTATTCCGAAGCAATGCTTCCCAATGTCTCCTAAATTGTTTCAAGTCACTTGGCCCTACTTTTAATGGTAGGCCTAGATTTAGCCAGTTTGAATGAATTACTTATAGACAGTGCTTTGTAAGTGCGAGTAACTTTGCATTTTTGTATGATGAAAATGTATTTTTAATGAGATATAATTTCTTTTTGCACTGTGTTTGTAATGAGTAAGTGATAATAATAATTCATATACAAATGTAGGCTATGAGAGATATGCACATGTTGTACTCACATATTTTAATGGAAAGAAGCAGTTCTTTTTCACTGCAAACAAAACATAATAGCTTTTAGCTGACCACATACGGAGACACTCGCTTTCAGCTGGCTTAGCTTGCTAGTATTCGCGTAAAGCTTGCTACCAAGCACGTTACAATACTGTTCTGTATTGCAGTCTTTTTCTGTAACAGAAATGATTGATGTCGTGAAAGGTAATGAAGCCCTGTTTTTACAACGCATAAATAAGCATTGTAACATGGTTCGTGAAGAACCCACTGTAACGTAGCTAACTACATTACATTACATTACATTACAGGCATTTAGCAGACGCTCTTATCCAGAGCGACGTACAACAAGTGCATTAGTTCAAGGTGCAGAGGTGCAAAAGAAACACACTAGAGTGAAGTAAAGATCGTAGTGCCAGAAGTGACCACATAGATCAGGACTCCAACCCTGTAGAGTAACCTGTTCAGCAAACAACAATCCTACCAAGTACAAACTAGCACTGGAATCACATTTGCCTAATCAGACAAAAACAATCCTGCCAAATAAAAACTAACGTAATCGTATTATCCTAACATCCTATTTAACTAACCATGGGAACAACAATATAGCCTGCGGCTAGCACAGAAGCTAGTTATATTACTGACCAGTTTAGCCAAAATTATCTTACAACATTCTCACGTATTGCATGTAAAAGTCAACAAGAATTCATACGCATACTTAAGTATTGAAAATTTGTGCTGCGGCTAGCATAGAAGCTAGTTATATAACTAGCCAGTTTAGCCAAAATTATCTTAGAACATTGTCGTGTATACGCATGTAAAAGTCAATAGGAATTGGTACACATAATACAACTACTGAAATTTATACTGTGTATAAATATGCCTATGAACAATATAGAGTCTCCAGTTAGCTTACATGCATGTCTTTGGACTGTGGGAGGAAACTGACCGGGACACAGGGAAAACGTGCAAACTCCACACAGAAAGGCTCAGGCCAAGATTCGAACCCAGGACCTTATTGCTGTGAGGGGACAGTGCTACCCACTCTACCTCCATTGAGAAATGATGTATTATATAAATACATGTTAAATGCAAATGCTGCAGCCAGAATGCTTGTTAAACAAACAATTGATAAAATATGGACATATGACATCACATTTTTATGACATTGCAGCATCATAGTTAGCTCATTTGCAAAATATTGAAATGTTCACGATTACTAGTGTAACACCTGAAGATCATCTTATCTTAAAATTATCAAACCTAGACATTCTACCTTCATTTCCAGAGGGCTATCGCTCCACTGTCATTAGGCTATGGGAAATTATGTCAACTTCAATTGTCTGCAAAGCTACCATGAAAAATACTAACAGGGACACAGGAAAATGTGATTTTAAAGAGTTTGTTTTATTTCTATTTTGTTTCAGCTCTTACCCTCCCTGCAAGCATTCCTTCAATGACTTCAGCTAATTTACCATTTTGAGGCAGCCGATTCAGCTACTGCTAATGCTGTTTGCATGAGTGTGATTGAGAACGCCCTCCTCCATACAGATATGGGGCGTCACCAATTAACATATTTTTACGAACGGCACCTCATATACAGTACACAAGTAATGGATTTATTGGTTGCTTTGTAAATGGCACAGAAGTATAAACCATATAAAAACAGATAAGCCATCCATAATACATATGAAATGTGTACATACAGTATGAATACATATTTCAAATACATTATGTGAAATATGTGCTCACTGCATACAGGAGAGTCAAGGACTACTGGTTGGATTGCTGACTAGGCCTCACTGCACCAAAACCTTCTAAGGATTCGTTCTATATAGTAAACCCAGGTTCAGTGGAAGCACCATACATTGGCCTGAATTCAATCAATATTGGTCCTTACCTTTGATTTATAAGTAGAACTATAGCTTCTACCATACACTATAGCCATAAACTATAGCTTCTATCATAAATACAGTTTGGCAAGTTAGTTCATTGCTAAACTGTTTTATACAGCTATAAGTTTGAGCCAGTTGTATGCTTTCATTTTATCACACCACAATTTCACAATTTCATTTCATTAGTTTGTAATGCTGGGTGAGAAATGAAACTGTTCCTTGAAACATGCATCATATTCTTTACTCAAAATTAAGGACACATCACATTGCATTAGTAAATATGCACAGCACAGTACTGTTGCAATCATTTAGATTTTCAGAATGGTTCCTTTTGGCTATAGCAATGCAAATAATGTAACAGATCAAGTTAAGGCACTGTATTTTTTTATTTTTTTATTTTATTTTTTTTACTAATTACCTTTTACAGGCATGGTTTCACAATGACAGAAGTCAGGTCATTTCTGGAATGATGAAATGCTTCATGGATTCAACATATTTCTTATGAGACTAGCTTCATGTTCACTGATGTGATCACTGATGATATTGTCTTCTTGACTTTATACCAGTGTTATTTTTTGTGGAGGCTAAATTGCAGCAGGATCATTTGGAAAGTTCCAGAAATTCTGTAGCTTCAAAAGAGAAATGGTGAGTGAGTGGAGAAAAAATATTTCAAGATTTTGTTTCTGTGAGGACAACTTGGTGAAGGTGGTCCTCTGTGCTCCACTGGGCTCCTCTGGGCAGCTGGCCCCCTCCTTGGAAGAGCCTCAGCAGCGGATTCTTCCAGAGAGCTGAGGAGCAAAGCCGGCAGTGGGCCTAATTAAGGCTGTTGTCAGACTCGCTGTGGGGGAGAGCACTAAATCACACTGGGAGAGAATGCAGGGGCCACTGCTCAGACAAGAGAAAACCAATTGATTCTTTGTGGAAACTGACCCCCACAACCTCCTACCTCTCTGTTACAAGGAGGGCTGGTGAACATGCCCCCCTTTCTGAAACCCGGCTGCTTCTTTCCTGTAGTTCTGTCAGCCCCCTGCATTATCAACTCTTGACATCATTTTTTTTAAAACATTGTGGAGACCAGTTGTATCTCGTTGAATGGATTGAGGCGAGAGCAAGAAGACTCCCCTCTTCCCTCTGCTGAAGCCCATTGCAGTGATTTATGGCTCAATGTAACTCAAAGTTCATAAACTTCCCGACCCGCTGATAGTTTATACAAGCCCTGTGATTTATTTCTGCCACGCACCAGAGCGCCGTTCCATGTGACTGATATTCCTAGAGTCCTTGCTTTGGCTTCTGCTCAGCTGTAAGTGGGTGCACCAAAGCTTCATGTTGCTAATTTGAAAAGGCCTTGGACGTGTCACTTCTAAAAAGCAAATGTCACACAGCCAAGAGGTTACCCTGACATGGTCTGGCTTCAGTGGCCCACATGGCACAAAGTTTTGGAGCCCGGTCTTTGGCTTGTGGGCTTCAGCAGTAGAAAGGGAAGGCCAAGGTCAAGGAAGAAAACTAAGAATCTTTTTAAGGCATTTCCTGGGCCTGAAAATGAAAAAACATTTCAAGACAATCTATAATTGGTCATGATAATCAGTAATGCCAAAAAGGGCTGGATAGTTCATCTGTCATTCAAAAATTAGAAGACTAAATTGTAGATACAATCAAGGAATATTGGGTTTGTGGAGTAGGTAACATATCCACTCAAGAAGCTCAGAGTGTTGAATTCCAGTCAGCAGCAACACCGACAGGGTGAAAAAAATATTTTTAACACACATGACCTAAACTTGCAAGAAGAGGAAAAACTTCAAGTTATTGAGGAAATGTAATATGAAGCCACCTGTAAATAGTACTGTGAACAATGTACATTTAATCTGACCCCATTATATTACAGAGTCTTTATAGCCCCTGCTTATTTGACACCCTGGAAACTGGCCTCCTTGCATCACATGCTTACATGGAATCAGCAAACAGCTGTCTCGCAAGCACTGCCGTGCGAGTGTGTGCTACATCACTGTCACGCTCCCATCACCTGAATTCTTCACCTTATCCACCACTCCTTCAATTCGTCAACATATTCAGATGCGATGCTTGACAAGGGCACATCCACAAGATAGCCAATACATCATGTTTATGTCTGAGCATTGACAAGATATAGGACGTACAGGTTTTCATTTAGTCTTTCTTTAATAAAGCCTTGAACATCGGCAGTGTTTGTGTATGTATATATATATATATATATATATATATATATATATATATATATATATATATACGTAGTGCCCTCCATAACATTTGGGACAAAGACATTTTTTTCATAATTTGGCTCTGTACTTCACTGTTTTAGATTTGTAATCAAATAATTCACATGTGGTTAAAGATTTTAAGTTTTTATTTAAGGGTATTTTGAAACATTTTCCACCATGTAGAAATTAATTAACTTTTTACACATATTTTTGGCTCAGTAAAACTCATTTTTTGCTTCAACTACATGTTTGGAATCATTGTTTTACTGTAGGATGAAGCGCTGTCCAAGTTCTGAGGTTTGTGCTTGAACTTAAGCAGATGTTTCTGTACATCTCAGAATTAATTCTGCTGCTGCTATCAGCAGTTACATCATCTATGAAGCCAAGGGATCCAGTACTAGTGGCAGTCATACATGCCCAAACCATAACACCCCCACCACTATGTTTCATAGATGGCGGGGGGGGGGGGGGACTTTGTATCTTGGGCAGTTCCTTTGATCTCCACACTTTGCACTTATCATCACACTGATTCAATTAAATCTTGGTCTCATCTGTCCACAAGACCTTTTTCTAGAACTCTGCAGGCTCTTAGCAAACTGTAACCTGTCCTTTTTTGTGGCATCTTGCAGTGTAGCCTTTGTAGTACTGTTTATGAAGCCTTCTGTGGACAGTAGTCATATCGATGCTTGCCTGGGGGCAATATGTGGAACTACTCAAGATCTATGAAGCAAAAAGTAAGCAGTATTCCCTGGCGTCCCAGTGTCTCCAAATATCCAAAATGTCTAAACTGAACATTGCTGTAAATCATAACATAATCTTATATTTCACTACAGATCAATTGTTTTGTCTCATGAAACTCACTTTTGCATCATTTTCAAGTGGGAAAAATGTTTAATTATCATTTTATCAGTATAGCTGTCTAAGATATCTTTAAACCTTTATGATGGTTTAAGATGAAACATTGATATCACATTGAAAAATAATGCGAAAACACTGTGACACCCTGTGGTACACATATCTAAATGTGTATTCAATCAGTCATTTGCTCTATAGTATGTACTCTTTTGTTGTCTGATGATCCATGAAGGAATTATAGCCTTTTTTATTCATAGTCACTCCATTTTAGGGGAGAAAATGAAATTGGACAATGGACTGCTCAGATGTTTCTTGGCCAAGGGTGTGTGTCTGTGCATCACTAGTTCATGCACGAGAAACAAAAGGTCTACAGTTGATTCTAGGTGTGGAATTTGCATTTGGAGTGTCAGTGCCAGTAAGTAAGGTCAACATGAGGCTGAAAAAATCAAAATAAATGGATCAGACATAGTCAAAACATTGTCGAAATATGTTTGATAAATAGTTAGGAAGCAAGAACGCACTGGTGAGCTCAGAAATAGCAAATGACCTGGTAGACCATGGTCGTGGATGACCCCTTTTCAACTGCTGAACAGATCAAGAACACTCTCCCTGATGTATGCAACGCTGTGTGTACCACAAAGAGAAGACCGCACAGGCATAACCTAAGAGGGTTCATTGCAAGATTCAAACCACTGGTAGGCCTCAAGAACAGAGCGGCCAGGTTAGAGTGTGCTATGAAGTACAAGTACAACGATGATTTCTGAAGTGACAAATATATCTTCTCTTCTCCACCAAATGCCACAAAACGTAGTGGACAATGGACAAATGGCAGCCTGACAAACCAAACACACTGATAAAGAAACCAAAGAGTTTTTCAAGCCAAAAAGTGGAATGTTCTTGAATGGCCGAGTCAGTCATCCGTCCTGAATCCAGTTGAATATGTTTTTTCACTTGCTGAAGACCAGTCTGAAGACCAAGGCAAAACACCCCAGAAACAAACAGGAACTAAAGATGGCTCCAGTATAGGCTGGCAGAGCATCACCAAGATACCCAGCTTCTATGAGTCATTGAATTCAAAGAATTTGCAACCAAATATGCAATATGAATACTTTATTTCAGATTAAATCCCACTTTTGCTTCCCTAAATTGGAGCAAATGTACTGGAGTACAGAGCCAAAACAAAAATTGTGTCGAGTAAGAGTAGGACAATTGTAGTAAATCTTCCATTTCACTGAAATTCAGAAATACATTTTTTTTTACCATGGCTTCAACAATAATCTTTCAAAAATAAATACCTAAATTCTGAATACTAAAATGAATAATTGAGTACAACTCACTGAATGCTGAACAATATCCGGTGTAAGGTTTGGCATGCTAAATAACTTTCAGGGTTTTCCCTACCATAGAAAGGCATAGGCGCAGAGCCTAAGTGATTTTGCGGGGCGCCTTAAGTCGAATGAATGTAAAAAGGCATTTAGGCGACATATCAGAATGAATGTAAAAACAACGGTGATGCGCTGACAAAAAAACGGAGAGGTGTCTTTATGGTTTTAAACACTCCGCGGTATGATGGCATTATAAATAGAAGTGGGTGATTGACGAGGGTTTTTGTTTTTATGCATGGTAGGTTAAATGCACTTACAGAATACAGCGTTTTTTTCCCAACGATGGTATTTCTTGATATAATTGTGCCACCGTGTTAACACATTACTACGGTTGCGGGTCAGGCACTCTTCATGGTAAGAAGAAATTTTAGGATAGCGCTTCCAATTTTTCTTGTGTCGAAAGTGCTGCGACGGAAACGATTTAACCATTAGCCACATCTGTAAAAAATGTAAACAAGTAATCCAGTTTTCACAGACGGGAAAAATTTTATGACAACGTTAGCCAGCGATGCTAGTTAGTTGACGTTACATAACGATTGAACTAATGTTGGTATCTAACGTGGCTTGGTAGCTAAACAAAGTTAGTCTGTGTACACACGTAAAGTCTTTTTCTGATGAAAACCGCTGGTCAAAGCGTTTTTTCATATATTAAAAAAAAAAAAAAAAAACGCTGTTCCAAAATATAGTTCAGAGCGCCTAAGCCCTCTGAAAACCTAGGGAAAACCCTGACTTTACGTGAATAATCTGTGCTTTCTTGACAAACGTGAAGTCAGTGATGCTAAAAGCAAGATTTGTGATAGTATGATTAAATTACATTTAATAACTTGATAGAGAGGGTAATGAAACTCATCTTGTTTGCATAGATTTGACATGCCTGTGATGGATTATGGTCTTCACTGAACCTGGGCATAAAAGCTCAAATGGTGAATAAAATGATCATAACATACAATCTAAAACCATAGTGAATTCATAGAATACAGTAGCACAATCCCTGATTATTCAACAATTGCAAAAAAAATGTTAATTAAATTAAAAAATCTTCCACAGCTTTTATTGAGGTGTATAATGTAGACATCCATAAAGTCTCATCAGAATATAGACAGTGCTTCAAAAAGAGATGGCTTCTGTAAATGTGGACCATATGTGGACGGCACATGGACTGAATGTGGACCACATGTGGACAACAGTGGTTAACATGAACAGGCAGCCCCTCCTTGGACATCCATCCATCCACCCACCTTGCCACTCTCCTCTGGCTGACCCTTCACCACACGGTCTGGCATTCACTGTCTCCACCAAGTGCCAGACCCAGGCCGGCACCTACGAGACCCCTCCTCCCCTCCCGGTCCACATCCCTGCATCCGTCCAGACTACAAATGAAACAGAGAGGAGCCAGCTTCACTGGAGCGCTGATGCACTTTGTGATGCTGCTATGTAAAAGACTGACACACATTAGCATACCGAAAAAAGGGAAGCTTTGAGCCAAGCCGTGCTGTGACTATGACTTTGACTATTCAACATATTACTATATTGAACGTGTTTCTGTGGTGAGTCATACTCAACCATATCAGAACCTGTTACTGTCATCTGTCACACGCAACCATATCAGAACCTGTTACTGTTGTGTGCCACACTCAACCATATCAGAACCTTTTACTGTCGTGTGTCACACACTCAATCGTATCAAAACATATTTCTGCCATGTGTTGCAGCTACACACTCATACTATATGCAATGACTGAACTCTGTCTCTTCTGAATCTATATTCTTACAAATGAAACTGAAATAGAAAATTGGTACAAGAAATTTAGTACAAAAATAAATGCTATCTGTAGCTACATTACATGTACTGTCCACAGATTATAGGTGGTAGCATCTGAGCCTACAAGACATATCTGATGATTCATTAGTAAGGGTACACTGCTGCTTAGATCCCAGCCTTCCGATAACAGATGAAGAGGTAGTTTTTCACAAAGAACAGTGTAGAAATAAGGTGCACGTTTCAGCATTTATGTTTTTCTTACTATAAAAGCACTCAATTCTCAGCAGGGAAAGAAAGGATGTCTTTAAAAGGTTTTTAGAACTCTGTGCCTTTGGCTTAAAGTTGTGATGCAAAGCAGTACAAAGTCTTTAGAAAAAGGAAGAGGAGCAATACAGTATGACAGTGTGCCTGAGGAAAAAAGGGGAATCGTGTGTGGTCTGTCTTCCCTGAAAATCTGTTCATCAGCTTGTATAAAAATTAATGTTAGTCACTATTATTTTTGTCACATTTTGATTGTGGCAAGCAATACCGTTTTCAAGGACCAGCTTTTACTTTTAACTTCATCACTCACTCAGTCACTCAGTCACAGACAGTCGCGTTTGTATGGCTGGCCCCGCTGTTGCGGTCCAGCCAAAAACATGCAACCACACCTTAGGTTAAAACTTTTTTTCACCTTTGCAGTTCAGATTTTTACCTCTGTGGGTACCCATGCTCAACAGTGATGTGGCAGCAAAGAAGTTAGTAGAAAATGCATTGCATATGTAGCCAACAAGATGGAGTTATGCTTTGTTAAAAACGATCCTTTTCATATTTGAGAGAGACATAAAGTTCTGGATGATACAGCAGTATTGCATATTAACCTTTGACAGCGTTATTTTGCATGCCCTTCAGCAGATGGAAAACGCTAAAGGTGTTTTGTCTGCACTTTAATTTGGATCACATTGTGATGATGTGCATCTCGCACTCCAAAGTGATTAGCCTTTGTTTTCACCATGACCCATTTAATAAATCAGTCACAGCCCTGCCTTGGTTAGAGTGGCCAGCATCATGTACATTAATTACATTTTAATAGGCTCCCCCACTTAATGTAATAGAGATAGCACAAGGTATGCGACAGCATTGTCTCCCTGCTATTTTTTATTTTGTTGTTGTTATTGAGAGCGGTTTTTATGTCAGTGCTCCTTAGCGCAGGTAAAGACGCAGTGTCTGGTACGCACTGATTCAGCAAATGCGGCTGTTTACACAGCAGCATAATCCTGGTTGATTTCGGATGTAAACATGTGTAAACACGAGCAGGACAACAAAAGGATAGTTGAAGCAGGCTTAAAAGCTCCAGTTTTCCTGGGTTTCAGGAACGCTGTGCTAATTCAGACGAGTAGCTCTCAGAAAGTAAGAATGCACGGTATGAGTTTTTGATAAACGGTATAAGCGCAAACTCTGATATTCACATATTCCCCCCATTTTTTTTCCAAAACCATAAAGGGTGCATTTATTACATATCACATATAAATTTGAGCTTAGTTTCCCCAGTAGAGCTTCTTCCAGAAATGTTATAACAAGTGTTATTCTCTAAAAAGTGATCCATTATTGGTGGAAATGTTGGCACTTAACAAATCCAGGAAAAACTGCAGACATGAGAAGCAGTCTTCTGGGCCCGCTTAATGTCCATTCTCTTTCTTCCAAATTCAGGCTAAAGAAAATGGAGTTAGGCACTATGCCCTCTGATTCATAGATGTTCTTCAGCTGAGCAAGGAGTGTCTGGTACAGGAAAGCAGTAAATTACAGGAAATGGTTTGCTGACATTTGCTTGATATGACAGATATGCTTCTTTTAATATCACACACATTGAGAAACAGGACAGTATTGAAGTAACTTAGCATCACAGTAATCATATTCACGCTGAGAAATGTCTTTTGTGCAATATTTAAATTTAATTATGTCGTCATCAAGTCTGTAGTAACACAAGTTATCCAATAAAAAATTACTGAACAGTTATTCTGACCAATAGCACAGTATTTAATACAAAATATAAAATCAGTTCAAAAAATGAACACACAGAAATTCCTTTACTTTTTAACCAGAAAAAGCCCACTAAACGTCACCATACTATACTGAAAAACATTTTCGCACAACTATTTATATGAGTTAAATAATTAAATTACACTAAGGTGAACGGCAGTATTTTCTAAAGAATTGCACTTCTCTGGGAACACAACAGATTTCTTTCTGCACTTCTTCGCAATGGCTCAAATTCGGTCATTTTGAGGGTGGTTGTGATATCTCAGGGTGAGCAACCCTTTTTTTACAGCTTCCAAAGGACATGGCGTTGACATGGAAATAGTTTTCAGCATTTGAACTGGACCTTCCTTGCTGGACATGATCCAAGCCTAACTGCCGCTCTTCCAACACAGGGGAGCAGTGTTTTCATTGTTAGCAGCTTGACACCACACACCCTGTCACCGTGTCCAGTCCTCAAGAAAGGATGCAGCTGCTCCCAAGTTAATCACAGTCTTTCAAAAGACAAAAAAATAAAGAAAATCACTCAGGATGTGTGTCATGCAAAGACAAAAATTGGGGTCTTAAAGGTTTTGCTCATAAACCTCACTGGGGCCAGAGCTGTGAGCAAAAGTGCAGGATAAGACAATGACAGATTGGTTCCACATAAACACCAGCAGGGAAAAAAAGAAAAAAGAAAACAGCAACCAAAAATGAAGGATGTGCAAGAAAAATAAGATTGAGTTGTGTACAATAGAGCAAAAACACCATGACATTCTTTTCGGTACAATTAATGTGAGTGCTACATTTGCCATCATATGCAGTCATGAAATTCCAGATTTTCTGTTTTTCAGTCTGAATAATTTGATCCATATAACTATGTACAGTACTAGTTTAAACTTGCACAGGAATTGCCATGTACATATATGTGAATTAAACACGTGAACCTGTATGTACTTCCACGTTATATGCACTTCCCATTGGATGGTACGGGCATTTAAGTACAGAAATATTCAGCGTACTCTTGGATTTTGTATTGTGTAATACTTTCCTTTTGTGAGTCATTTAAAACAGTTAATTGTTTATGCAGTGTGTTTGTATTGAATTGTTCATTATAAGGAGTGTTATGTGAATGTACGTGCCTTTAAGAGACAGAATCTTCCCCAGATAATTTTGCTCGTCACCAATGTTTAAGGCAAGGGAGAGAACCAAGCAACTGCAGTAAAAAAGTCTTCCATTCAAGATAATCACATCACAAACATCACTTTCATAAACAAACTGATATAACTGCTTTTTCACTTCTTAATAACATTTAAAGTTCTTGGGTCAGTGAAATGAGTGAGAAAAGGCTGAGAAAGAAACCATACAAAATAACTATAGGGCAGAAGACGCAGGAGGAATCCCGTGATACTAATGAATGAATACATGAATAACTTGGGACTTCCAGGTCTTGCGAATGTAAACAATCTGACAGATTCAAGACTGTTTTCCTGTGTATAAGGAAGTGGAGTGCTGCCCCTGGACAGCTGCATATGCTGTGTGAGCTGACCGTTGCTTGGTAGTTCCAAAGCACTGGAGGTGTTTCCGCCCTGGTCCTCTGCTTTTCGAGAGGGCCCACAGCTTGCCTGGAGGCATCCACTGCCCGGAGGAACCCAGCACCACACAACGGCTAAATAAAATATTGCAGAAGTGTCACTCCAAAAAGGCCCTGACCCCTGAATCAGGGGAAATACATCATTTAGTAGCAAACAAACAAGATGAATTCAAAACTAGAGAGGGGCCAGTTCTGGTTATTGTGTCTTGGATCTATATAAGAAGTGCTTACATTATATGTAAAATCTCTCTGCATTTGGCATTATTTTCTTATTTCAATTGTGACAATAAATCACTTCTTTTATTAAAAGTATGTCAATGTTTTGGCCTTCTGATACAGTATACTGTAAGGTAGGTCTAGCATTTTTTATCATTTCCATAATTTCTGAAGAACACATCCAAACTTCAAGAGAAGCAATGCATTAGGAAATAATTTTGTCTTCCCGCTAGATCTTTTTAGTGATAGGAATTGTTTCAGAAATGTAAAACAAAAAAGTGTCATGACACTTTATAGGGGAGTTTAAATAAGCATTATTAATTTCCCTCCATCCACACATTGTATCGTTATTTCCCATATTTTATGTTTGCATAATTTTTTGCATATGAAAATTGAGTTCATGAGAAATGATAACAGATGATGAATTCCCGAAAAACACTAGGCACAAGACTCTTGAGTTTAATTTTGACTCAAGTAAATATGTGTTGGTTTAATCTTCATCAACATACACTCACCGGCCACTTTATTAGGTACACCGATATAGTACTGGGTACGACCCCCTTCTGACTCCAAAACACTTTTAATTCTTCACAGCATGGATTCAAAAAGGTGCTGGAAAAATTCCTTAGGGATTTTAGTCCACGCTGACTCAATATCATGACACAGCTCCTGCAGATTTTTCAGACACACATTCATGCTGTGGACCTTGCGTTCCACCTCATCCCAAAGGTGCTCTATTGGATTGAGATCTGTGGATTTTGCAGGCCATTGGAGTAAACTGAAGTCATTGTCATGTTTGTGTAACCAGCTTGAGATGACGTGTGCTTTGTGACATGTTGCACTATCCTGCTGGAAGTTTCAAATTGAAAAAGAGCACACCGTGGACAAAAAGGGATGCTGCGGCATTCAAATGATGCTCTTTTCGTATTAAGGGGCCTAATGTGTGCCAAAAAAAACATTCACCACCACCACCAGCCTGCACCTTTGATACAAGGCAGGATGGATCCATGGATTCATACTGTTTATGTCAAATTCTGACCCTACCATCTGCATGCCACAACAGAAATTAAGATTTGTCAGACCATGCAAAATCTTTACAATCTTCATCCAGTTTTGTGATCACTTGTCCACTGCAGCCTCATCTTCCTGTTCTTAGCTGACAGGAGAGGAACCCAGCATGGGACTCAGCATGTCCCTGTAGCTCATCAGCTTCAAGGCTCAATGCATTGTGCGTTCAGAGATACCCTTCTGCACACCACTGCTGTAAACAGCCATTATTTGAACATTTGTGGCCGTTCTGTTTGCTTGAACAAGTCTGTCCAGTCTCCTTTGACATCTCTCACTAACAACTGTTTTTGGCCACAGAACTGCTGCTCACTGGATGTTTTTGTTTATTGCACCATTCTCTGTTAACTCTAGAGACTGCAGTGCGTGAAAATCCATGTTCATGTAAAAATGCTCATTAACTTGCAGGATAGCTAGTTCATTCAAAATGTCCATGTACAGGTAGTTAGTAATCTAGTTACAATACTGATGCTGTTTCTGTGAATGCATTATATTTGTGGTCATACAAAAACTAAACTATGAAGTTTTATCAAAATCTGAAATATTTAAAATACAATTTTATCCACCAAATTCTAACCATTGTTGTTAAAATTTGGTGGTTAAAAGTTAAGTAATAAAGGTAGGTAGAAACATTTTTATTTTTTTATTTTTTGGTGAACTGTAACCTATCAAGCAATAAAGAAAAGGAATGATGTGAAATGTATATTCATTTTATATAATGTATTATCGTAAGTTTGTGTTTACATTTGTCTGTGTGTTTCATCTTTCCGATTTGTCAACTGATTGGCTAGTTACTCAGCTTGAAAAAGCCACCACTTGCCACTCACCAGTGGAGACTAGCTCTTCGAACTTGTGCTTGGTGTGTTTTGTATAGTGATTGCTTACTTTGACTTCATGTATTTGATCCTATTATTGTTTGATTCCGATTCCCAACTAGCCCTTCTGGTTTTGTTGCTTAGATCTTGTGTATGACCACTGACTTGCTCCCTTCGACTCTGATTCTTGCCTTAGCCCTTCTACAAAACCATTCGGTCTTGTATTCAAATCGATTCTCACTTACTCTCTTTGGATTTTGTGTTTTACCATTTGCTTGTTCTCGACCTCGACTCTCGTTTTGCCCTCTGCTTGCCGTGTAGTGCTCTGGTTAGTTAGTGTGTTTCCAGCTGGACTGCAAATCGTTCCATCAGGACACAAGATTGTTATTAGTGGGCTTGCTTCTGATATCTTTCATATTTCTTATTATCTGCACTTTCCACCCAATTTTTCTAGCTCTTACCAGTCCTACAGTTTTTGCACTACATTCAAACTTTTTGCTCCAAAATGACCGGCTAGTTCCAGACATTTGTGGCCGTTCTGTTTGCTTGAACAAGTCTGTCCAGTCTCCTTTGACATCTCTCACTAACAACTGTTTTTGGCCACAGAACTGCTGCTCACTGGATGTTTTTGTTTATTGCACCATTCTCTGTTAACTCTAGAGACTGCAGTGCGTGAAAATCCATGTTCATGTAAAAATGCTCATTAACTTGCAGGATAGCTAGTTCATTCAAAATGTCCATGTACAGGTAGTTAGTAATCTAGTTACAATACTGATGCTGTTTCTGTGAATGCATTATATTTGTGGTCATACAAAAACTAAACTATGAAGTTTTATCAAAATCTGAAATATTTAAAATACAATTTTATCCACCAAATTCTAACCATTGTTGTTAAAATTTGGTGGTTAAAAGTTAAGTAATAAAGGTAGGTAGAAACATTTTTATTTTTTTATTTTTTGGTGAACTGTAACCTATCAAGCAATAAAGAAAAGGAATGATGTGAAATGTATATTCATTTTATATAATGTATTATCGTAAGTTTGTGTTTACATTTGTCTGTGTGTTTCATCTTTCCGATTTGTCAACTGATTGGCTAGTTACTCAGCTTGAAAAAGCCACCACTTGCCACTCACCAGTGGAGACTAGCTCTTCGAACTTGTGCTTGGTGTGTTTTGTATAGTGATTGCTTACTTTGACTTCATGTATTTGATCCTATTATTGTTTGATTCCGATTCCCAACTAGCCCTTCTGGTTTTGTTGCTTAGATCTTGTGTATGACCACTGACTTGCTCCCTTCGACTCTGATTCTTGCCTTAGCCCTTCTACAAAACCATTCGGTCTTGTATTCAAATCGATTCTCACTTACTCTCTTTGGATTTTGTGTTTTACCATTTGCTTGTTCTCGACCTCGACTCTCGTTTTGCCCTCTGCTTGCCGTGTAGTGCTCTGGTTAGTTAGTGTGTTTCCAGCTGGACTGCAAATCGTTCCATCAGGACACAAGATTGTTATTAGTGGGCTTGCTTCTGATATCTTTCATATTTCTTATTATCTGCACTTTCCACCCAATTTTTCTAGCTCTTACCAGTCCTACAGTTTTTGCACTACATTCAAACTTTTTGCTCCAAAATGACCGGCTAGTTCCAGACATTGTTGCTTGTATTCAGATTTTTGAAATATTCAACTTTTTTTGTGGTCACTCTATAGAGGGTCAATATGGACGTTTAGTGGGACGTTTAGTAGGATGCATGCGCAGGTGGTCACTCACTCACTAGCCTCGCGAGCCAGTCTCTTTTTTCACTTCGTTCAACACGGACGTTTAGTAGGACGCACTTCCAACGGCATGACATTTTTAAGCACAGCTTTATCGCCTAACGTTACTTTAGCTAACCTTAACATGTTAGCGTTTCACCTACTTTAGTTAACCTAGTTAGTGCGTACGGATGCTATCCTGCACGCATGAGCAGGAGCTACGGACACACAGCTACAACCTGCGTACGGATGCTATCCTACATGCATGAGTAGAAGCTAATAACACACAGCTACAACCACCAATACAGATGTATGGACACACGGACGCTCCACCACCGATGTATGGACACACGGAGGACAACAAATAATGTTACAGAGGTGAGGAAATGCCATAGCTAGCTAGCTATATAGTTAGCCAAGTTTTACTCATGACACTTTTAGGATATGACTAATCCCTCGAACATAATCACTACTTGTTGATCCCCAGCTGTATATGTAAAGCTACGGTGCGCCGTGGGTCTGGACGGTTTCATGCTTCTTCTGAGTTATGCGCCCTCATTGAAATGCATTAAGGTTTCACTTGAGGACAGTGCCAGTTGGAATTTGAAGCAAGCCCATATAATTCCTTCAGGAATTGTAACCTTTCTAGTTGTGCTTTGTTATTTTTCTCTATTTTTTTGGAAATATTCTGGGTAAAGATTTAACACTCCATTGGGAGTACGTTAGTCATACTTTTGGTTTCAGACTATCCATTACCCTTCGAAGACTAGCCAGCTATCAGTTAGATTTGATTCGGCAGATAGGGACCGGGGTTAATGGTCGGTTTGCAGAATGTTTCCCTTACCTATTCGCCACTAATTTCCCTTATCATTCACCCTGTTACGGTCTGACCATAGATCAGGTCGTAACACATGTGACAATGGCTTTGCAGGGAGTATATAGCAGAAAACACGACCATGTAAGGATATTTCAGGCCATTCAGTGGGGGGGGGGCATTAATACATTTGGTCATGTGCGCACAATTTTAGGATGGTTTGTGATTCATAAGCAGATCATGCATAGGAAGGATTTAGGAACATTTATTAGTGCATATGGACATTTTATAAATTGTTTAAAGATCACACGCTCACATTTAGGTTTAATTCCAAGATGATTTTATAAATGAGGCCCCAGTACTCTAAAAGAAGCAGAAGGCATAATTGGCACTTGAGAAACTGTTAAGCGTTACATCTCAAACACAGAGCAGAAAATGTACTATTTTAACTGCATAAAATTACATATCGATTATGAAACTCACTGGATGTGCTTTTCCTCATTTACTGTACTTTGTGTTGCTGCAACTTCATTGTATTTAGATGAATATAAAGGCTGAAAATATTGTCTGCAATTGTAATGCATTACATGTATAATTTTTCTAAGGGAAAAGTATCATTTTTACTGAAGTAAATCTAATATTGTAATTCATGATCCAAATGCGACACTTAATTTAAAATTTCAGAGCATTCTGATGCACTGCATATTAATATTAAGTTAAAGCTGCTTTCGATTTTGAATGGGTGTCCACATAACCTTCTGATAAGAAGTGGTAATCTTGTAAGCGATTTTGTGACAAAATATAAAAATAAAAAGCAATATCAATTACAAAATTGCTTCTTAATTTACACTTAATGTACACAAGTTATATCTTACTGAAGCAAAATACGACTGAATAACAAATATAGCCTACTAGAAAACCCACTGGAGAAAAGCTGAAAGAGACAGGAAGCAGGAACTATTAGAAACACACAGCCGTCATGCTGTGCTGCTTCTACGTGCCACTTATGCTATTTATTTTGTGTAGACACTGCTGGAGGAAAAATTTAAATGAAAATGTAATTCAGAGAAACACTAAAAGTTTCCACTTTGTAGCAGGGGTTAAAAAAAAGTCCAGCCAAGGACATTGCCTTCTCATATTCCCAGCCATTTGTTAGGGTTTCCTGACCTTAACAAAAACTATTTTGCAAAAAAAGAAAAACCTCCCTAATTTTTGCTGACATAAAAAACCCATTGAAATGGAAAAAAACCTTGCAGGGTCCGTTTGCCCTTCAGCGTGACCGGTTCCACGCGCAGACTCTCGTCTCTCCGTCACCCAAGAGCCTTAGCGTTCAGGACCATCGAACTCAAGAGTCCGTTTCACGCGCCTGTGCTCAATCGGCTCCGATCTCCGCCGTTAAGGTGTAAGGTGCATGAGCTTGCCTTCCTTACCCTGCTGCTTAACTGCAGTTAAACAACTGCCTCACTCCTCGTGCCTTAATTATTCCTGTCCTTTACAAATGAACAAACTAATTTCCTTCACAGCATAATTACTGTACAGCCTGTGTGTGTGTCTGTGTCACCTCAATTCAGTTCTAACCATCTCGATTTCCTCATAAATTATTTTTATGGCCCGCAGTAAAACACTGCTGCTCAGCCTGGGGTCATTACTCATCACACCACAACAATATACTGCTGGAATTTTAGGGTTACTCATTTTTCAAAAAGAAAAGAGATTACAATTCCTCGCTCTCAAGTAGGATAAATTTGTATTTATTATCAACCAGAAAAATGAATATATAACAGTTTTATATAGTTTCATGCAAGCTACTTCCACTGAAAATGTATATCCACATTTCCAACTTGGTTACAGCGCATAATGACTGCAGTTTACCATAACTTACTCGTTTAGTCACCCCACCCTTCAACAGCAGTCTTATAGTTGTGATATCATTTTTATGGCAACCAATGAAACCGTAACACAAATACTACATTGCTTCAACCTTGCCAATGAAAATAGGTTACCTTGATACATCTACGCCCTGAGGTTAGTTTTGCTGGTAGTAAATTTTCTTTGTTCTGTAAATATTTCTTGGTGAACAACTACTGGATAGCAGAAAACAAAAAACAGTATGTGGTTCACCTTCCCTGAATAGTATAACATAAAGCTCAAAATATTACCTGTGGAGTATGCTACAATACAATAATTTTATTTTGTTTTAATCTTAATTTATAAAAAAGTGAACTAAAGAAATATGTCACAAGACAATTTGTTATTGTAACAAAAGCCAATGGCACATTTGATAAACATCCTATGACTGACACAATAATTTTTCTGAAAGGGATTTATTTTATTTTTTTTCCTCCTGTTTATGACAGTGGTAGTCCTGGACTGCACTGATCTCAAGCTGCCAAAAGACAGAATCGGAACAAATGTTTGTGAAACATAGGGAGGCATTTAAGATACGAAAGATGACTAACGTCTCAGTCGGTATATCTGCATTTCTGTGTGGAGTTTGCATGTTCTTCCCAAGTCCGTGAGGTTTTCCTCCGGGTACTCCAGTTTCCTCCCGCAGTCCAAAGACAAAGACCAAAGTTAGGTAAACTGTAAGTGAATGGTGTGTGTGCCCTGCAATGGATTGGAGACTTGTCCAGGGTGTGTTCTTGCCTCTTGTCCAATGCATGCTGGGATAGGTGACCCCTGTGAGCCTCACCAGGAATAAGCTTGTTAGACAATGGATGGATAAATAAAAATGAACATCCCCAGCTCTTTGGTTCTTCTCTTTGGTAGGCCATCAGCTGCACAAATAAAAACTCCACATGGCATCCCCTTGCTGACATAGGGAATGACCTTCAAGGTATGTTCAAGCCACCCAAGTGTTCACAAAAAATAGTGTGTGCATAAACATTGTTATTGATGGTGATGTTGTTGCTTTTATTCAATATTGCGATGCTTTGTGTATATCTACTGTTCTTCATAACTGATTTTATAAAGTATGTCACTGTTATGACCCCAGTTGTAAGTTTGTGTGTACATTTGTCACTGTTGTGTGTGTTTCTTCTTTCTGGGTGTCATCTAATTGGTCATTTCCATATCCGGTTGCTCGGCTTGAAAAAGCCGCCGTTTGCTGCCTACCAGCGGAGACTAGCTCTTCGAACTCGTGGTTGGTGAGTTGTGTTTAGTGATTGCCTCACTTGACTTTGCGTATTTGACGCTATCTTTGTTTGACTCTGATTCCTCCCTAGCCCTTCTGGTTTGTTTGCTCATTAGATCTCATATATGACCACTGACTCGTTCCCATCGACTCAGATTCTTTCTTTAGCCCTTCTAGTTTGTTTGCCCTGTGATTTTGTGTTTCTGACCATTCGCTCACATATTTGTTTCCGATTCTGTCTTAGCCCATCTGCTTTGTTTACTGATTGGATTTCGTGTTTGATCGTACGCTTGACCTCAACTCACGTTTTGCCCTCTGCACACCGTATAGTGCTCCGGTTACCTGTTCCCAGCTGGACTAAAAAAATTTCCATCGGGACATAAGTTTATTATTTTGCTTTGTTATTTTTTCCTTTATTGTTTTTGAAGCTACTCTGGGTGGACACTCCATAGGGGGTACGCTATTCAGGCTTTTAGTTTCCAACTATCAGCTAACTGTCCGAAGTTCAGTGTTCAAAGCCGCCCCATGCCCAGTAACCTTCGAAGACTAGCCAGCATTCAGACAGATTTGGATAGGCAGATAGGGTCCGGAGTTACTGGTTGGTTTGCGGTATGTTTCCCTTACCCATTTCCCATATCATTTATCCTGATACAGTCTGACCCTAGACCAGGTTGTAACAGTCACATGTAGCAGACATTGTTATAACAGCTTACATGCTCATCCATTTACAGTAAGTATGTGGATTTACATAGTCTCCGGTGCCATTTCTGTACTGCTGGGTTTCTCTTCTCTAGTGTCAGGTAAATGGAAAGGAGAAGTAGCTTCAGGTGGCTGTCTTGGGACTTGGCAAGTGTCATTGTCAGCAACACACAAAGGGACTCTTCTCTCTTTAAAAATTTGCTCAGTGGATTAAGGACTCTTGGCTTGGACTGAAACCCAAAATCTCCAGAACAACAGTGATGGCCCTGCATCAGAACCTTTCCCAGGTGTCCATTTGAAATAATTAGGATGACTACTTGAATGAGCAGCTCCAAGACTTGTTCTAGTGTCTCCATTCCCTGTGAAGCAACACGTCCTGTCCTATTAAATGGTTTTCTGCAAGTAATTGTTTTTCATAAGCATTCTCCAAGCGACATTTGAAAGGCTCATTGTTTTCTATCTCAAAAGGATGTTTAACACAGAGTCCTAAGCAACACAGAAATGAGCTGTTTCCCAGAAAAGAAGATCCTTGTGTATATTAAGTGTCATTAATGAATCCTTGCTATAATAATGCAAATCTTCCTCCATTCCTTAACTGTTTTCTTATTTTTCTCTGTAGGAACTACGAGTATTTGTTGCATTTGTTCCTCTTCCCCACCGGTGCTCTGTCCACATTGTTTGCTGAGCTGCAACTAACCCGCATGTGACAAACCACCACTTCAAAAAGAAGTAGCTAGAATCCATCTTTCAAATGGGAAAACGGCTATTTAGCAGAACACATTTTTTCCAATGACCCTTGAATACAAGGAGGGATTCTCACATAGGCAATTGCTCAAGATTACCATGAAGTCTAATGATAATATAGGGTATAATAATATAATGCTAGCCAGCCTGCCAAAAGAAAATGAATGCTATATACTATAAATATATACTACAATAAATATATAAATAAATATTGAAGCAATCCTGTGAATTGCATTCAGGGATGGGCAAAAAAAATCTATCATGCCACAAAATACAAAATTACTCCCAAAATGCATCTGTTAATAAATTATCAAAATGGTCGAGGTGTTTGTTTCTTTGTAAATGGCAAAGAGGTACAGTCCATACAAAATAGGAGGTTATCAGCCAGTATTACACAGTATAACACAATTTAAAATTCAGGTGAGTGTGCAGTCCATTCTAGACCGTGTCCCCATGTAAGTCTGTCAAAAGTGTTATATTTGCGTATTTCAATGCAGCACAGAATAGTTTATTGCAATAAACCCTCCTACTTTCAGGACATAACCAGTACATTCAACTAATCACATCAATGCAGGTCTAGCATTATTACAGAGATTCAAAGGAAAACTATAACACAATTGCTTGCATGAAATACGTTACACAAGTTGCTGCCCTTTGAGAATGTGACGAATGTCTATGAGCTGGCACTTCCCTGGTATGCCTATCCTTGCTACAGTAAGGGCTGTTACCAGACGGTAAGACAAGTGTCTTAAAATCTCTAAAGATCTGACCATCCGGGATCTGAGATTAGTATATATAGCTAAATTATGCACCCATGTTCCGTTTATTTCATCCAGTAATGCATTAATCTAAATCGTTACAAGCCTGAAACACATTGGGCCTCATTCACGAAACATGTGTATGATCATATTTCAAAAAACATTTCAGCATTCTTCATTTTTTTTTCTCATCTGTATTTATTCATGGCTATTTCCTTATGCTAATCATATGAACAGGATTAAAATTCACAAACAGCTAGCATTCATCATCTCATACATCTGGGATATACACAAAAATAAAGGTCTGTACATGTATCATTAGCATTTTCAAGAACAAAAGTGAGAATAATTTAAGAAAAGTTTTGTGAATGAGGCCCATTGTCGTTAAATTGCTCAGTTTGTTCATTAAAAATCAACTTCTGTACTGCTGAAACAGAAGAAGCTCATAAACAAGCTCTATAAAACAACATTCCTTCTGCTTGCTGAGCAATTTGACTCATTTATTGGCTGCCTCAGTTTTAAGAATGTGCAGCAAGCTCAGACAATCTGCCTCCCTAATTTTAATAGGAGAAACACTAAACTGTAAATCTTGCACAGTAATTGATTATTAAATGTAGAAGTTGACATAAGAAACTATTAATACTATGGCCACACTTTAATTAATTTATTTTGGAGTACAAAGGTTTGACATATTCATTATTGCATGTACCCATCAATTTTATTAAAGCAGTGCCTTATGAATTATTACAGAAGGTTATCCCGTTAATGTGACCAATAAAAACAATTTAAGACAATCCAAAAGAAAAAAAAACTGCCATATTCCACATTTAAATGCATGCATTTTTACCCATATATCATTAATGAACATCTTCAGGTTGAGTTCACATGGCTTTGTTTTGTTAATTAGACAATGATTAAGTATCTCTTCTCCTGAGACCTTATTGTCCTCATGTGCATTTTTCCCTCTGTGACCCAGGCCTTTTTATGCACCAAACCCAAGCACAAGATTTGCAAGTATGACATGATCACTTAGAACAAATGGACGTGCTTATAGTTCTCAAGCGGAACTCAATGATTGTTAAAGTGATTTTATTATTTTACAGCTGTGGATTTTGAATATCAAGCTGCAGCTCACAATGATCTGATTTCCTAGAGATGCTCATTAGCCCATCGGCCATTCTTCCTCGTTGTTCAAGGAGGCCTGTGTAATGCTTTGCAAGATCTTAATGCACAGGCACATTGTTGTTTAGTCTGAGGACACATTAGCAAGCGTTCAGAGCAAACATATAATGGGAGATGGAGAAGGAGAAAGTGACATGAAACAAAGCGAACAAGGGGCTTCTGTCTAGTTAGTAATTTGCTTGGGGTAACTAAACTGGCCTTAGTGGTACATTTGACCATTGTTCAGCACAAAGACTGTCTAAAATTACCCACTGAAGCATTATGCATAATAATACCTGTGCAAGAGTTACATAATAACAGAATAAGACCTATCAAAGTCACTAATATGTCCTAGAGAGAGAATTATAGAACTAATTCATGACAAATAATTATGCCTCATACAAAGTACAATGGCCCATATTCAATCTAAAATTCATCAGGTGCAGTTTATTCTTAACTTTGTGAAAGAGATACAGTATGAGCAGGTGTTACAAAAAATGAGAATGTATTTTCTGTATTTTTCTGTCGCTTAGCTTTTGTTTGTTCGTAACTTTATTTTATAGGTATTATTTTATCAGAGGTGGCCTATGAATAGCATACTGTGAGTACTTTGTGTCATTACCAATGGGGATTGGTCTCAGACAATGAACCGTAAACAAATGTTTGGAAAATTTGCATTTCTTATATGCCATTTGCTTTTTCTACTGTTTGTTTATGTCAAGAGGAAGATAATATTACATAGTGTTGCTGTGTAAATCCATTACTAAAACTTAGAGACAAAGTACATTGCAGTCTGAATGACTGAGGACCTTTGCAACATAGTGTGGAAAATACAAAACATTGCCAGACTGTTCAAATCCAACTGTGCAACTTTTGTCATAAAAAAGAAAGTTGATTACTTTCAGCCACAGTAATCATGATTACATAGCATTCATTATGGCTTTGAGAAGACCATAATGTTCCAGAAAATGTTGTGGGCAGTCAAAACACATTTGAGACATACCTTGGATTCACAGGAAGAGCCTGGGTTACTTTGAGCTAAAAACACTGATTAGGGCAGGTGATTTTTTTTCCCTTTTTCAGCTGAATTTCTCAGAACAGAGCAGCTCTAAAAGGCTTTGGGATTTTTTTCTGAGTCTATTTACACTGCATTTTGAGTTCTGATTACACTGGCTGGTGACAGGGATACTTTGAGCCGGGGCATTATTATTTCAGAGCGGAAGATGATTTTTGCATTTTGCCTCCTCAAGCCATGGCATTGTGGACTGTGACGACGATGGCAATGATGGATGGGGGGAAAACATCTCGTTAGAAACCGCCGGCTTTTTTGAGAAGGGCCACATCAGCATTGGTCAGATTTCAGTAATCCTCGACTTGTGCCTTATTGTACTGGAATCTGCATGCCAACAGATTAATATAATAAGCAAACATAATTCAAATGTTCTAAACAGTCATCTCTCAAATGCTTGTGGAAGATACCTTCAAAGCCCCAGATTAAGTCAAGGGATCTGGTGCCTTAGCCCTTCTTACTGTATATATTAGCACTACCATTTAAAAAAAAATTTAGCGGCTTGTAGCGACATCCTCTGCGTGCTGGGAAATCTGCCTTGAATGGATGAAACAATATCCTACATCCAGCTTGAAAACCCTGTAATCTTTATTATGCGGTCCTCTTTGAAGGTCAAGTATTCTAAGAAGAGTGTCTTTACTGAATATGCATATGGGCTGGTGCAATAGATCACACTCAGGACTGTTGCATTTCAAACTATGATTGTTCCTGTTGGGGAAATGTATCAATTAGTGAAGAGGATCTACACATTGCTCTTCAATCAGACAATTAAACCCAGGGAAATTACTGTATTTGGTTGGGTGAACCAAATATTTATAAAGCTGCCTTACAATGACCACAGTGTATGCTGGGTGTGTTCATATAAATCTTTGTACAAGGGTTTCTTTTCTTTATTTATTTTTTATTATTTTCTTCAAGCTCTCACATTAAATGACAATATTGTTAAATTATGAAGTACTCCAGAGAACAACTACAAGTGCCCAAGGTCTAAAAATTAAATTAATTTTTTTCTCTCTTTTTCTTTGATTTCATTCTCAGTGAGTCCCAGATATTAAGAGAAAAGAACCTACAGTAATTCTAATGCTCCTTTCAACTTCCTTAGGAGAACACAGGGCATATGTGTGACATTTTTAGTAAACAAGAACAGAGATTAGATAACAAGAAGAGATTCATTTTTCATCTTACCTTTAATTCAGTTTTACTTGTTTAAATATATTTAAATATATTCCTATAATCCAGATTTTGGATGTACTAGCCTTTTTTTTTTTTTTTTTTTTTTTGATCAACTACAGACCTTTGTAAAATCGTAGGTGAAAAGTATGTAAAGCTATTTTTTTTATGGCAGGTTCAAAACTTATTTTAAAAAGTATTTAATTATTTTCTTAGCTGCCACAACTAACCACAGCTCCCACAGTCATATGGCCTTACATTTGTATGGTTTTATTGAGATTTATACAGCTAGGCACTGACTTTTAAAATAATTATTAGTTATTTATTAAATTTTGTTCTCCCCAAGTGTGTATTAGGAATTGTGCCCCATGTGTCACTGTAGTGTCGCTAATATCTATACTGCAGCTGGAGCATCAACCCTTCTCTCATGCACTCACCCACGGGCCAGTGAGTACTACCCATACTGCAGAGCCTACGCAATACTATGGATTACTGGAGAGGTTCAGCTCTGACTGATGACAACTAGTGGTCTGTGTGTGCTTGTTGCATCACTGGGAGGAGCTCATGCAACGGTAACCTGAAGACCCCTGTCTAATTTAAATGTACCGTACCCTTGGTGGGACAAATCAATTCTGTCCTGTCACTGTGAACATTTTGTCATAGTCAGATAATGACATAGTCCTGACCTGAACATGTTATTTCCAGACTACAGGGCCAATCTGCTACTGTGGCAAGCGCCCTCTGACCAAGACACTCAAGAGCCTCTGTTTTGCCCGCTTTTAATCTCTTCAAGATAAGACCCTCCCTCAAATCTACAGCAGTGCAAAGTTAATTTATCCCAAAAACATTTTTAAATGTTAGGCTAATTATACTATTAGCAGTTGAAATAGTGTTTACTCTGAACAACGTATATGACTTAATAGTACAAGTTCTATTATTTCGTTAAAATGCTGCCTAATGAGTCAGACGGAACACAGCCTATATTTCATATAATGATTATGCACATTTCACATGCATTAGTTCGATGAGTTTCTTACACGGCAACGGTCATGCCAAGGCCTTCAGAAAACGCATTGCACGTAATAAGATGAGGACTGCCGAGAGAGTCTGAGGCCATTCCTTTAGGTCTAGGTTAAATTGTTTTTGTATACATGAGATTGACAGCATAGGGTCAAGACTTCATACCAACTGCTGTAATATTCTTCCATATATCTATAGCATCATGAAATGAACCACGAATAATAGAATTACACACACCTATTCTCAATTTGTCAAAGTTATTAGTTATTGTTTCCTTCATTTACTGGCCTATTAGCAATTAGCACTTGTACTGATTGACTAATTAGCAACATGTACTTTTCATGTTCACACTATACTGTATGCTGCTTTACAGGCTCAGTGTTGGTGTATTTTTTATGTGTTACACTGTGCATTGTCATGTAAGTTTACTCTGTGGCTTAGTCAGGTTAACATCATCAGTTCTTTTAGCCTGTCACCCAACTGCAATGAAACTAAAAATGACAAGAGAAATCATTTTCTACCATTATGTATACAGAGCACACCAAAGCAATCGATAATTTAAATATATCAAGTATATAATGGGATGTATTTGGCTAGTCTGAAGAAACATGACTGGCATCTTAATGGTATCTTACAAAATAATGCCTTGAGGTCAATAAAATTAAACTCATTTGGATGAGCTGGATGCAAACATACATCAATTTTGCTTTTTAATAAAATCAGTATCAATGCTTGAGGCATTGTCTAATTGGAGGATGAACAACCATGGCAAAAATTAGAAGTGTATTTCTTATAATAAATGAGTACTCTGTATATACAGTAGTATTAAACATGGATAGTGTAAAAGAGCAATAATTTCATTTGGTGATTGCTGAACATGACTTATTAATGTGAAGAAAAAAAACCAATTATATCTATTTGTAAGCAAAAGTTATGAACAAGCGAATCCAACATTTCACTGAAGTACGAGATTAAATCCAGTTAAATAATCTATTCTGTGGTAGACTTAAAACTGAGAGCCGACCAGATCACATCAACTATAGTAGGGCAGGGGTTCCAATCTCTGGTCCTGGGGAGTCACAGGGTCATCAACCAATTTCGACCCAAGAAACCAGGTGAGATGAGTAAGCCTGTGCAATAAAGTGGTTAAATTAATCTACTTAGGGTGCATCCCAATACTCAAAAAATGAAGGATACTTGGAGGAAATGAGTGAAGCGCACAGAACTGTATTGGCAAATCAGCTTCAAACTCGTCTCCTCCCCTCCTTTCTTCCACATACTTCCAGGTAGGACACAAGTGGTAGTAGGGGAGTGGAGGAAAGGAGGTGAGCAATGAAAAGTAATGGGACACATCCTAAGAGTTGAGTAACAATCATGTGGCTCACCAGTAGCAGGGTTGGGATTGAGTTCTGCTTCCGATGAAATACTATTGAAGAAATATTTTATAACAGAATACTTTTAATACTGTGTCATGTGTATCAGATAATTTATAAAAAGCTAAGCTGTGCCTCTTTGTGTTACAGAGTATGCATGTAGAATGGGATTCAATAAACGTTTGTCAATAAATTTGATTAACAACAAGAATGAGTTCTTTTCTTGAGAAACGCAGTTTGGGGAGTTCTAAAACTATGTTGCCAAACTGAGTTTGTAAAGACAAACTATAATGCTTGCATTTACCTGTAAATAAAAGTTAATGACAAATGTTGATTGAATACAGGCCATGGCCTGTGAGTCCAGCAAAGCACTGAACATGCAGCACTTTAGAATGTGTGTGATAAGATAAAATAGATAGCTTGTAACATAGCTTTGTCTGATGGCTTTTTGAAAAGTTAGCGAAGTTGCTTCAAAAAGCACACCTACACAGTGAGTGAATTAATTAGCTCATATTTAAGTCCAGACCCTTCCTTATACCTCCTATACCTTTGGTGTGATCACTGTTGGTGCATTGCACCACACTGCCACCACTACACCCATGGTTCTGCTCACATTCTCCTCAATTCCTGTGTTGGATTACAGACAGAAAACCCCAAGCCAGGCTTGCACTTTATTCAGCTTGTATGAAGCCAGACCACCTCACCATAGTGACTAAACAAACCTGAATAGGACCTTAAATAACTCACAGCTTCAGTGAGCGCAGCCTGGTCCTCAAGCTTCAACAAGGAAACACTGAAATGCTCAAGACACATCTGCAATTTCTATTTAAATGAAAATGAAAATATGAAGACAATGGAAAATATCTATTTCTCTATGATAAATAAATAATTTTCTTTATTCCAAACCTGTCAGATTTGGAGGGAATCCCAATACTCCAAGGGTAAGATGCGTACATCATTGGCAGCGCAATACAGCTGCCTGTCACAGCCTAGGGTAGAAAGTGACCACTGATGTATCACAACAAAAGGGAGGAAGGGGGAGGGCAAAGTGTCAACTAAGTTATCTGATTATTTTAGGCATGACTGATGTATTATTATTACTAATTAATTGAATTGTTAGTCCAGGACTAACACCAAAAGCCATGCAGAACTTGATTATCTCTAAACATTTGTGCCGCATTGATGGCATAGAGAGATTTTATCGAGAGAATTAAGCTGCTTGAATTGCACTTTAGTGAATGTACATTACAGATATGGGAAGCATGTGAGCAGTGGTCATGGTAAATAATGCTATCTAACAATGTGGTGCTCAGTGTGTATGTGTGCTTGCTGCAACTTAAGAGAAAACAAGTGGGCATAATTGAGAGACCATCGCTAAAACCCTTCGAGAAGGGATTATGGACATGGATGCATTTGTATTGCCTGTTCAAGAGGCTCACTTGGGTGAAGTCCACCTCTTATTCTCTCCCTACCATTTGCAGCAAATGGACACTTGTAAGGAAAAAATGAAGATTTAAATAATTGCATATTGTTTTCCTCTGCTGAACTGATGTGACTGTGGAATTTATACTATAAAATCCTCTAATTTGCATTTTGATGAATAAGGACACTCCTGGCTGATGTCATTTATATTCTAAATAAAGGGGTATTTAAATTATGAATATCTGTATAGCATTTGTAGCAACATGCTGTTTTTTACATTTTAAATAGAAATATTGTTGGTTGGAAAAAATAATTCATAATTTAATTCCTGCCCTGCCAGAATTCCGCATGGATTCTTCAGGAAATTTGTGGGAAGCAAAAAGCAGTTTTCCTAACCAAGATACTGCATCTCCATAATCTCAATTGCAAGGTTCACAGTGATAATTGACAGCAAAAAAATAAATAAAATAATTAATTACTTTATCCATTAAAACTATTTTTTAAATGCTTTATATCGCAGCATAACAGTAACCACATTCTTGGATCTCTCTAGAAGCAAATATTTTGGGCCTGCGCATGGTGTATTGCAAGCCATCACACTGGCGAAATTGTATTTTTGTCATGGATTTTGATGTGCCTGAACCGTTCGGTAATTGCCTGACTCCCTGTGTGCCAAGGTGGGAGGAGAGTCACAGTTGGGGTGTGTCAATGAAGATTGAGCACCGGACTACAATTCTGGTGCAGCTCATTGCAATTATCTGATCTGCATTTTGTGCCTTCGCCACTCACATGCTCAGGCCAGGTCTATGGCGTAAATCACTACCCAGCGTAGAGCAGATTGCTCATTTCGGGGCGTTCCCACGCAATGTGTGCATGATCACAGCCTAATAAATCCAATCAATGGCTTTCATGGATCATATGCTGTCCAATTTGATATAATCCACTTTGATATAAATCCTACAGGCAGGAAATGTGTATACTTTGCATATATTGTTCATTGTCTTTTTTATCATTTTAATTCCTGTATTTCCTTCTGTTTTTAATAGTTTATGGCTGTTCTTATACTGCACTATGGTCCCGGGGGTACTGTTTTCCATTCTTTGTCTTACACCCATCTGAAATGAGAAGAATGACCATAAAGGAAACTTGAATGTGAACAATCTTTTCATTTAAATTATGTGCCTGTAGTTGAAATGAATGTGTGCGCCATGATGCTCCATTCACCTGAATATTTCCAAGAAAATTTTCTTCATAAAAAGGTTAACAATTGACTAATTAAGTTGGTTATACCTACATATGTATCAGTATCAGTCCTAATATAAAATTGGCTATGATTAAGTGATTTGTGCATGATGCTCCTTCAAATTAAGGAGGTTATTTGCAGAGATGATTCAAGGAAGATCTGACAAATCGCTCAGGAGGAAGATTAGCCTGTTTGGTAAAACGGAAAAAGCTCTTTTATATTTCCTTGATTTCTTTGTTGGTTGGTCATATGTCTATGTGGATGACTATTCTTTATTTATATTAGGTATAATGGAGTACATAATTGCTTACTGAAAGTGCAGAAGGTATAAAACCAGGATTTTTAAGCGTTTTACATACCTTCTGTGACCTGACTGAGGAAGAGTGCTGAAAAAAGCTGTATCTATCCCGTGCTGTGCTGCAGGAAGTTTGTGGGATAGTTGCAGCTGACATTGAGGGCAACACAACAGCTTCCTGAGCTCTCCCAGTTGCGCTCAAAGTAACAGCAGTCCTTACATTTCTGGCCACTGGTTCATTCCAGTGTATCATCAGTTTGGTGGCTACCATGAGCCAGAGCACCGTGAGTTCGGCAATTCATGGAGTTTTTCCAAGACTAGTCCAATACACCAGTGAGTACATTATGTATCCTTCATCACCCGATCACCAACTCAGAATTAAACAAGAATGTCTGAGCAAATGTGAATTTTCCCAGGGTTTTGGGTGCCATCAATTGCAGACACGTGCACTTGTATGCACCTTCTAGCCAACCAGTCACCTATTTGAATCGAAAGGGGGTCCACTCCATTAACATTCAGGTAATCTTTGATGCAAATTACCTGGTGACACCTGAGGAAAGTATCAAGACAGTCAGGTCCTGTTCCTTTTTTGTCTGCAGCATCAACTATGCGCATATGTACAACACTTGTGCAAGGTGAAAATAAACTTGGCATATGCAGACAAATTAAAGTAAAAACCTGAATAAATGAGTGGAGAAACATAACAAATGCAGATGCTTTCATATAAGTGTACTGCATGATACAATTAAGCAATTGACATTCTATCATGCTCTGTGGCAGGTATAGAAATTCTGAGCAGGCCCAGTTGACCTCAATTGTGGATCAATTGTGGATGGTAAGAGGAAAATATCTAAGTGACTTCATTATTCAGGCACGGATTGCAGGAGCTTCAGTCACAAAGACTGCACAACTGGCTTGTGTGTCAATAGGAACAGTGACTAAAGTTGCATCGGCATTTAGATTTATGTGTACAGTAATTGGAGTCAGAAATTGTGGTCAAAAGTGCAAAACCGAATGTCAATGCAGGACGTTATTAGACTGTGTCAGCAAGAACAGTCCATTAACAACTACATAGAGAGGGATACTATAGTAGGGTTGCAGTGCATAGACCCCTCATTACAAAAATAAATGCACATTTGAGAGTTCATAGGTACTAAAACCATAGCCACTGGTCTACTGAGGTCTGGAAAAAATGATAGGGTCAGAAGAGTCATTCTTCACCATATTCTCGAAACAGTGGAAAAGTGCATGCGTGGCATACACCAAGAGAACAGTACAGGCCTTGACCCTGACATCGAGGAGATCTGGGGGCCCTCTTATGCTGTGGGGGGCATTTTTTCTGGCTTGGTATGGTAGAGGGAAGGGTCACTACAAATTCTCAGTGATCACCTTTGAAAATGTTAGAAAATGATGCGAATCATGTGCTATGGCCTTTGCAGTCACCAGATCTTAACCCAAATTGGACTGATGTGTTAGACAGCGCTCTTCACCACCATCATCAAAACATCAAATGAGGGAATATGTTTTGGAAGAATGGTGTTCAGTCCCTCCAGTAGAGTTCCAGAGACTTAACACCTTACTTTATGTTGGTTTTTCCTTTCATTTTCACCCATCTGTATATTCACTCTTGTATACCTTGCTAGTTTGATATGGTAAGAAATGTGTCTTGAACTCACTTACATTGACATCTGCTCTAGCAAGCTAACTACTATATGGCAAACAAAAGATTTTTTAAATTTACACATTAAAAGCATTGCTGAAGTGGCTGTGTTTCCTTGGACAGTCTGACATATGTCTTGAATTGGCTTCAATTCATACTAGTCTGGCATTCACTCTTATTGTACGAGTTACCTAGTTACTTATTGATGGCACAGCGTGACTATTGGGACAGAAGCATGTTATGTTACTGTATCTAATCTCACATCAATGTTTCAATGCCAGTGGACAATGTAATAGCTACTTCTCCACTTGATCTACTTGTCATTAAATATTATGAAATGCATCACCTTTTTAGAAGTAAGATAATGCCTCTAATTATAGACCTATCAGGGGCTTATTTGGGGATAAGCCCCTCATATAATCAGGACATTTGATCTCAAATCTAGCTGCAAACAAATGTTAAAATGAGATTCATTCATTAGTTTGAAAGAAGGAAATTTCATCACTTGAAAAGATGTAGACTACTCACTGTAGGCAACAGAACTGTAAATAGTAGGCTTGGCAGAGCTTTGCACAGTTCTTATTATGATAATCAATATTCTTGTGTTTATGAATAAACACAACTTTGGTAAATGGATGAACTTATATTTTGTGATTTTTGTTTATTCACACATAAATTTGTCTAAATGCATGACTGAATGCTTCATTATTAAAAATGTTTGAGTATAATATCAATGCATGTTGCTGGGTTAAATATTTGTCATTGTCTATTTAGTCACATAATATACAAATAAACTAGTTTCTTTATCGACTTTTCAGTATATGGTGGTATATTCATTATATTACCCTACCACACACTCAAAAAAAATTGGATTTCCTTTTAAAAATACAGAAAACAGTTGCACGCAAAATTGTTAGGTAAAGCCATAGGCCAATGTGAAGCATTGATTAAGCACTTGGTACAAGTTTCGTTTGCCATTTTAGACATTACCTTGTCAAACAAATGGAGTATTAGAGGAATAGTTTACATTTTTTAGCGATAGCAATACAAAATTGATGTGCGGGTGGCAGTTCTTTCAGTGTCATTTCTTTATTAATTTAGGAGAATATCTTTAGCAATGGTGACCTGTGTCCTGTAGCATACGCTTCACATATGAGGGGCGACATAGCTCAGGAGGTAAGAGCGTTTGTGTGGCAGTCGGAGGGTTGCCGGTTCGATCCCAGCCCTGGGCGCGTGTCGAAGTGTCCCTGAGCAAGACACCTAACTCCTAACTTCTCTGGTGAATGAGAGGGATCAATTGTAATGCGCTTTGGATAAAAGCGCTATATAAATGCAGTCCATTTACCATTTACCACAAGTTACTAGTTCCAACAGCTGAAAAATCCCTGAAGCACCTCAGGTTAAGTATTTTGTTCAATGCACAACAATAAGGTTCTATCCTGCATTCAGATATGTACTTGTTAATTATATAAAAATAACTACTGGGTATAAGTGGGCATATAGTACTGAAAAAGAGGGATTTCAAAGAGATTGACTTGTAGACCTTTTCTTTCCCATTATATCATGTACTGTAAAATATATTTAAATATATTTAAGAAAGCACCAACAGTGAAGACTGTAGTATTAACACCTGAATGCAATGCAATAAACTCACTAAGCAAGTATCTGATATGCAGTTATAGGGACTTGACTATATCTGAAACATTGTTCCCATTACCATAGTCGAATTACAATACAGCTGAGCTATTGTGACAATAAATAATGAACAGTGAATAGTACACAGTATCTTGTTTCAGGACTGAAATCTTTTTCTCCAAAGATTTGTAAAAACTGCAAGAATATATTGTCTGGCAATGTGTATATATTCACAAATTATATCTGAACAAATTTCTCAATGTATAATCTTATATTACTCCATTGCCAGATGCAATTTTTTTTTACAAAATATCATCTATCTATCATCATGATTTTGAATAACATTATCTGATACCCACCAATCCAAAAGAAACACACAAATAATTATGCATATGGTGTGAAATGTGATGACCCCAACAGTGAATACTATTTCCATTTGCAATTAAGTCATGACACTCTTATCCCACTAATTTTTCATCTGTATAGCATTCACTGGCGGTAATTAACTTCGAACATAATAAAGGAATAAAACTATTTTTACCTGGTTCACAGCCAGATTAATCTTAATACTACAAGAATAATCTTTAAAGAGACCACCAGATGCAGCTTTGGAAAAACAGAAAAGAGCAATTACTCAAATTAGTAGTTAGAGACAAAGCATCGTACCCATTTTCCAAGGAAAAGAAATGAATATACAGCTCAGAATCCCCTGGTACATGTATGAATATCTCCATACTGTCATAAACTGCCTGAATCTTTCATTCATGGTGTTCATTATCTTTGAATGGTGACTCTAGCTTTCTGTGTTCCAAAATAAGAACACCAGCTATTTGTGAGCTCAAGCTGTACTATGTACAGATAGTATAATTTTCATTAGAAATCTTTAGAAATCAAAAGATTTAATGAGAATGTTCAAGTCCAATATTGTATGATTGTTTTGATTTGCATATGCATTATTATTAACATGTTTTTCAAAAGCAGTTACAGGCATCTTTTGTTTAACAATTAAAAAACAACACAGCAAATAGCAACCCCATGTAAATAACTTCTTCAAAAATATGTCAGATATAAATACAATTCTCAATTCTCAAATTTTGAGGTTTGTTCTGAAAAACACTAACTACAGATTTTGGAACGTAATCCTGCCCATTATTCTCGTGTGTTTCTATTCAGTGCCTACAATACTGCAGTACAGGTGAGTGGGGTGGGGGAGAGGGGGAGGGGGTGCTCAGAATTATGTTCTGTGTTAAAGTAAATAATTGCATAAACTCAATTTGGCAAGTTGGCAAACTCATGCTAGGCTGTGTTTTCACCTCCGTGCTGAAATAGTTTGAGGCTGCATCCCCCAACACCAGGCTGGTCTTGTCGTGCTGGAGAGCCCTTGAGTGAGTTATTAGCTGGGTGTTCAGCTTGCCATTCTCCACCCGAGGCAGATGGGTAATTACCAAACTAATAGTCTGATTGAGAGAAATCAGATGCAGTGGCTTGCCCAATTAGATGATACATTAGCTTTCTTTCTTTGTAACCAGCTAATGTGTGAAGCGAAGTGGTATTTCTGAGGGGCAGAATCCTCAAACAAGCGACGAGATGCATATTATTGCGGTGTTTTTTTTTTTTTTCTTCCAAGGTGTGAATTTGTCATTACTGAAAGTAAGATCCCCCCCCCCCCCCAATACAAGTAGAGGAGACTGCCTGGGATATTCATGTCTGATGTGTCAACCTACAACATCAATTACATTAAAATGCATGGGAGCTAATGAAGGACAGTATAATGATTGTGTTGGTCTTTTGTTTGAGGAGTGCTCCTGTTGTTGTGCCTGACAGTCATTTGGGTCTCCCTATTATCAGCTAGGATATGAGGGGAGAAAAACCCAGTGTGAGGAATTGGCAACATAATAGGTTTGATCAATGTTTTCTTTTTTCTCCTTGGCTCCATTCACACACACATACATACACACACACACACACACACACAACAGACACTGACACACACACATGCATATGTACACACACACACACACACACACACACACACACACGCACACACACACACACACACTTACTGGAGAGTTACTGGTTACTCAGAAGGGTTACTCTCTTTGTTACACATTGCTTCTTCTATCCATAGCCTTTTTACACCATTTCATCCATTGTAATCAGCACACTGATTATAACAGCATCATGTTGTGGGCTGACCATATCCCCTTACCTTTGTTTTCAAGTGTGTCTCTGTGGGTGCACCCAGGCCGTTGAGCCAATTCCAAAACACATTAGAGCACATCTGTCCTCTCCGATCTTCCTTTGCATCCAATTGCCATTTGTTACATTTTCAAAGGCTCTCAAGGCCATAATTGTTCAGTTTTTGAAAGCATTCACATGTCCTACCAATATTACTGCACAATTTCCATGGACTGAACATATATTTTTATTCATACTTCTCTAAAATCTCCATATAGTGAAAATGCTAATAAATAAATAAGATGGTCAAAATGTTCAGAAATCATAAAACAAAAAATCTAAATATAAAATATTTTCAGATTTTGAGAAAATGGCATGCTAAGCTAAGTCACACTAACTTCAACAGTGCCATGTATGCCATAACCTTACATGATGGCAATGCAAAACCAAATCAGCTACATTGTTCTGCAAATATAGACATAATCCTGAAGCACTTTAAGCACCTAAGCTTCTGATGGACAGCTGTTTTTGTGTAATCTTCACCAATCTTAAACAGAACATGAACTTTATTCATGTAGTCCTTTGCATGACCGTTTGTGCTCATTGATTTTTTAAAATCAAGTTTTTGTTTTTTTGTTATTGTTTTTTAATAAGTATCAGTGTTATTATCTGCTGGAATGTCTTCCCAAAAAATGATACCAAGTTCCAGTACAAACAGGCACTGCAGTGCATCCCATGTTATGGAAATAATGCCCATATCAAAACTGTGCAGGTCTGAGTTTATAGAAGTAACAAGGCTCCTTTATCTAAATTAAATTCAATGATTGAGTGTAGCTGATATATACAAATTATAGAAATATCGCAAATATTAAAATTATTCTAATGAAAATTATAGCTACATCAATTCCAAGCAGCTTGGCTAGTAGGGTAGTCTTCTAACATGAAGCGATGAAATAGTGACTAGCACTCGTTAGTTAAATTAGGTACAGTACATTTTAAACATTTAGCAAACACTCTTACACAGAGCCACTTGCACCACTCAGTTAGATAATTAGTCTTTTTACTGTTAGCTGTATAAACTAAAAAAGGTTTGTAATTAGTATTTGTCTAATAGAAGTTTAATAGCTATTCATCTGGCCTTTACAGGTCCCACCAATCTGAATAGTTAGCAAGTGTTAGCAAATGTAATATCAGTAATTTAGCTACCCAATGGTAGCTAGCTACAATATGAAACTGAGCTGGTTTGCTAATTGGTACAACTGACAAAGTAATTAATGAGTAGGCAGTTCCCTACTCATTAATTCCCTACTCATAAACCCCTAGCTATCTCTCAGAGTGCTTCAGGCAGTTTTCAGAGCACATAGGCTGTTGTGTGCCTGGAGCAGGCAGTTCTGTGCATGGAGATGTTTTACAGAGCGTGTAGGCAGTTCTGTGCATGGAGCTGTTTTTCAGAGCGTGTAGGCAGTTCTGTGCATGGAGCTGTTTTTCAGAGCGTGTAGGCAGTTCTGTGCATGGGGCTGTTTTACAGAGCGTGTAGGCAGTTCTGTGCATGGAGCTGTTTTTCAGAGCGTGTAGGCAGTTCTGTGCATGGAGCTGTTTTTCAGAGCGTGTAGGCAGTTCTGTGCATGGAGCTGTTTTTCAGAGCGTGTAGGCAGTTCTGTGCATGGAGCTGTTTTACAGAGCGTGTAGGCAGTTCTGTGCATGGAGCTGTTTTTCTGGGAGAAGAAGCATTGCCCTTCAGGGCCACTATAAAACTGTCTATATAAACCGAGTGAAGTTTTCCAAGGACCTTCTTTTGATTAATTGAAAAACACCAATAATGCATATAAAATAAAGTTTTTTATTGTTAACTTTAGTGTCAATGTAAATTTCTCATCAAGGTTTACGTCCTGGAAAATTTCTAACTTCTACGGGAGTACAGAAATGGTATTTTAACAGTACATTAATACTCTTGGTGCAGATATAGATACAATATACACAAATACAGTACTGGGACTCATTATGGGAACACTGTACTTAAAGAAGTCTAGTACTCTTAAAACTTTCCTTTCTTTGTATTCGGAACAGTAATACGAAACAGAACAGAAATATTCTTCACCAAAAGTGGGAATGACATTATGTGACCATCAGTAATGCATGTTCAAGCTGATTATAAAATTTCCAACAATAAGGTACATTGGACTGCTCAAGCATGTATACTTATGGACTTAAGCACTAATACTTACGGGAACGTTTAATGATTACAACATGTTTAAACAAATGTTATATTTCATGTATTATGCCAAAAACATAAATGGTTGCAAAATATTACATTAATTTTCTAAATCTGTTCATAAATGCAACATTTCCATAATTTGTGCCAGCACTACACAGTATATTTGGGCTTTCTAACAAAATAGACAGTGTTATGCCATTTGAACTGAAGTCCAAGCTCCGTATGTAAATGTTCTTGCTTTCTAAATATTTTCATATTAGCCAGTGCTACACACAGGTACTTTTTGCATAATTCTTTAAGACAATAAATAAAAAAGTATAGGTTTAAGTCCTAAGTATAGTATTGGTATATGAAATTGAAATAAATATTGCTAAACCTCTTACAACAACAAAAAGTGAACCCAACTCAATGTTATTTTAATATCTCATCAGTTGGAAGAAATATCTAAACTATTTGGGTTTTCCAGAAGTTTTCCACACTTGAAATCAAATCAATCAATGATAAGCTTTACTACCCACACAAGGACAATTGTTTTGTTTCTCCTCCCAAAGAAATTCACCAAAATCACGCCAGCACTTCATCAACAATGTCCGAATGAAGTGGGCTCCATTGTGCGAGACCTGGGTTTGTCACATAGAAAATGGCCCTCAAGCAAAGAGGGTCTGAGTGTGGAGACCAACAACATACTCAACATGTTTATTGTGCAGCCATCATAATGAATGGTCAACTGCAGGGGATGCTTGTCTGGTACTCCAGACAGCCAGGTTGGCAGAGTCATGGGTCATATCAAGTGAAAGGACAAGGTTGCAGACCCCATAACATAGGGAAATGACATGAAACTGATGTTAAAATTTTTTATAATTAATTGATTGGAAACCTTTCATTATGATAGCTTTATATTTTTCAGTGGGCTACTTCCATTTTGTAGCTATAATCCTTAGTCTAAGTAACAAATACATAATCAGACTAGCCATAATCAGGATCTCATTAGGACATGTTTATAATGCCTTATAGGGGCATAGCAATGTATGAAAATTGCCATACCTCAACATTATAGTCAAATCTTGGAGCTATCTTTGACAACTTACATTTGAATACATTACTTTATATCATTGCAATAGGTAAAAAAAAATAATAAAACATTCATTTGCTCTAATGCTGCTAAAAATTTTTACTTACTCCTTCAATCGTTCATACTCAATGTCTTAAAAATGTCCTGGCTGGATGTTGCTTGATCATTTTTGTTTGCTAAAGGAAAGTAGGTATGGATAAATAGCATTAGCTAAATGGCCAGCTAACTACCGAGCTATAGTTTAAGGAATGCCAAACACATTTTAAGCAGCATTACTTCGAGCCAGGTTTCACGTTATCTTTGTGCTTGTGATATGATGTGGACAAGAACAATAGTTTTCTAGAAAACAGATTGAAGGTGAATCCCTAGAAGAATACTCACATGCACTGTCGCCATTCAAGGAGAAAGTAATATTAGTGGCCCTAATAGAATACCTAATTCCACCATTTTATCAAGGGACCAATTTGTTAAACATGTTAATGACTGTCCATCACCATCCACAGTACACTCTATTAGATGTCCAGGGTGAAGACATCAGATGGGAATGGGAAGGTATGCCCAGTGAAGCAAAGATATGGTGTTATTCTAGTCATTTGGTGTGTAGCAGGCAGTATAGGGTTCAGGGGAGGTCACAGGTTATGCTTGGTGTGGTGCAAAGATATGAAATGTCAGAATTGAGACAAATGCTAAAACAGCAGCAGGAGCAAATTAATCAACTGTCACAAGTTGTTAGTATTGCAAAACTCTCATAGGCGATACAACCCATCTGCTGTAGGAGGTGTGGGAAGCCAGGATACTTTGCACGTAATTGTGACAATGAACGTATAGTCCCACAGGCCCAGCCGACCTCCAGCTTACCAGATGCCCAAATCACTTGTCAGCGATGGAGAAACTGATACCCTCTGTCCTGCCAAGCCACGGTTCAGAAGGGGCTGTCCTTGGCTCAAGTCCCACCGTCCCGGTGAGAAATCAGTCTGCTTCAAAGTTGTTGAGTCTCAGTCCACAAGTAAGGGTAAAGATTGGAGGGGTGAGTGTTTCCTGCCTCTTGGATATGGGTTTTATTTAACTTTTACCAAAATCTTCTTCTTGCAGCAACTGAAACCTTAGGCTAGTGAAACAGGGTACTGACAGCACCAGAAAATGGAGGACCTATGCAAATAGTTGCACAATTTGACAACCTACAGCAGGTAAAAATGTGCACAGAACTATGTCAAAATTAGTCTCCTCCAACCTTACTTCTGATCCTTCCCTTCCGAGTGCCAATGACAAAGACTTAGCACCAGTAGAGGACTCCATGGAGGAAAAAGGAATCTCTGGAATGCAACTGAGACTTTGGCACAAGCAGCACCAAGCATAGTGGCTAACCCAACTCTTGTGTCCCCTGTGTCTTCCAGGGATGGTCCCACTGCAAAGAACAACCCATAAAACTAATATCCACCACCTGCCAGCGTCAACAGTGGGGAGAGTCAGGGGCTCTGGAAATTTCTGCCTGATTTCAGCAGCATGATTTCTGCTATATTTAGACCCTGGAGTTAGTTTGTTTTATCATCAGGATGACGATACAAAATCCAGTGGTAGATTGTAGCAGGGCTAGCTGGTTGGGTGCATTGGTGGGCAATCATTTAGTTACCTGGTTGGCTGGCTAGAAACACAATTGTAATGACAGCCTATAAATAGGCTGCAGTGACCAGGTAAGGGAAAACATCTTACCTGCTGCAGGTATGGGTTCTTCCTTGGGCTTTCTGGTGGAGGTAGGCTAGCTTTTCCCTTCAGATTCAGAACGATTGTGTCGATTCTGGTAAAGTTGATGAGCCTGGTCTATTGTAAGCTCCTATATGTGAACTGTAAGGGAGCCCACTCTATCAACATCCATGTGATTTGCAATGCTATGTGTAAGGTTACATGCATATTTGCAAATTATCCTGGATCAAGAGATGACTCTTTTGACCAACTCTGTCATTCCTGCTGTATTCCAGGGGGATCCCCCCTGCAGGGGTGGCTGTTAGAGGACAATGGCTATCGTTTAAAGACATGGTTCATGACACGTATAAAGCATATGAATAGTCATTCAGGCAGAAATTCATGAAAACCCACACAATATTGCACCTTCACAGCAATACAGAGTCATTATACTGGCATGTTTTATTATTATTATTATTATTATTATTATTATCAGTGTTGTGCATGAACGTGCTAAAAGAGTGGCGTTCATTGAATGTGCTCATATTTCTGCTGAACGGTGAACTGAACGTATCCTTTTGCAACTAATGAACATGAACGTGAGTGTCGTTAACTCTCGTGAGAGTTAACAACGCTCTCGCGAGAGTTAACGACGCTCACGCACTGCTTACCATAGACTTATATACATTTGTTCATAAAAGTCTTTCAAATATTCATATGAACTGGCTTCAGCAGTACTTGTAGCTGCGTTACTAAAATTAGAGCCGTTTTCACTAGCCATGCTGGCATGCCAGTTGCCGTAAATCCTCGTCGGGTGCCGTAAGCAGCATAGACATATATATAACATTTCTCATAGAAAACGTAGTTTCCAACTTTCACGTCACAGCAGTGGTGATAAAATTAACAAGAAGTAAGTGCTAGTGTGTTGTTAGCTTTTACTGATCCCCGTATGAGGTTTATATGATATAGGTAGCATAAGCCAATAGCACTAACCCATAAAATTAGCTTTTTAATGGTACTTAGTCAGTCAAACTATAAAAATGAAAGCATTCGATTACGGTCAACGGCGCCAAAAATTTCCTTCAATAAAACCTTAATAATAAATGGCAAAAGTCCCACTATAGGATTGATTGACTATAGGATTGATCATAGCACATCTTTCAGCTAGCGACTGTAATGAAGCCAGTGGTGGAGCCTGTACCAGCTCGCTTGGAAGCATATGAATCTATTGAATGTTTTTGAACTTCTGCATAATTTGGTTCATGCAGGCTTAATAAAATTTCTATTGCATATACAGTATACCTTTACTGCACCTCTTTTTTCACTTTCTGCATAATATGACATATTGTTTAAGTGGTAAAACATATACTCACATTGTTTTTTCTTGGCTTTTAAAAGTTGATTCTATAGTAGTATACAGTAATTCATTTAGTTTGGGAAGTGGGCAGTGGCAATGATTGGGGGCTTGGGGTGGATGGGTAGGAGGAGGTTCTACTGAAAAAGAACAGAATAGAATTTAAAAAACAGAAGAAATGAACGTGAACTAGTTAATTTTTTGGGACTGTGAACTTAGTTCAAAATTCAAAATTGTGAACTATGAACGTGAACTAGTTCATTTTAATCTGTGTGAACTGAACTTTGAGCTTGCTCTTGTGAAGTGTGAACTTGCACAACGCTAGTTAAATTTGGTGTTTAAAATGTTATATTAGCAGTATTAGCAGGAAACTTTAGATTCAGGGTGATACAAATATTCCACTGTTTGCACTTTTTCCTCGCAATTTTCAGTGTTGGGGAAACTACTCTTAAAAGTGTAACTCTGCAAAATTTAGATGGCAGGTATACTATCCTGCCAAGTTATGCCTTGGCAGGGCAGCATGCCCCATTCCTACACTGCACTGAGAGTGTTGCCATTTTCAGGGTTTCCTACAGAAATAACCACAATTACCACAGACTCACAGCCCTTAAAAACATTCATTTCTGTATCTTCTGACCTCTTGTCAACTGACAGAATTCACAAACTTCACACGTCTGCATGATAAAGCCCCAAACTAGGGGGATTTAGTGTTTTTTCCTTCTTTTTCTTCTCGCAAGAACATGTGCAGCCCATCAACATCCGAGAATTTTCACCTGCACAACAAAAATGGAAAACGCAGGAGCAAGCTAAACATTCTGCTCTCACAATCAAAAAGGGTACACTAGCTAGCTAGCTAGTAAAAAGCTAAACATTCTAGGCTACTCATCAGGTACTTGAATGGTCCCAACTATCTTCACCCAGCTCTTTTCCTTTTCTATTCTGTTGTGGTAAAGTTGATCGGGTGAGTCTCTGGCCATGTCACGTTAAAAGACTGTTGGTCACAGTCGCGCGCACCAATCAAGCAAAGACTGGGGATTTTTTTTGGGATTCTCTTAAGACCTTGAAAATTGGTCTGCAACTACAAAAGCCCGGCTAAATGTGCACTAGGCATAAAGCTCATGCAAATCTCTAATTCGTTATGCAAGCTTATTTTCTAACTAATAATCGCCAATTATTTTAAAACTATTGCTTTTGCAACTGTATAATTCTTCTGGGAACTTTAAAAATTTATATTCCTGAAATCCATTCTCTATCATTTCACATGAAAACTCCACATAGTATTGTTTCATGACTACATATGACTATTTTTTCGTACTCCCAGTTAGCATAAGACCAAATACAAAAGGTAAAGCTCTGAAAGGATGTAAATAGTTTGACAGATGTTTTGAAATAAATGCACTAGGTTTGCTTTATTTACCATTATTTCGCTCATGTTTTACCCCGATATAGCTGCCTATGTTCTAGCTGGTTAGAAAACTATCACATTTCAACCAAATATATCCAGTCTTTCACCAAACTGTATTACTGTATGTCATACCTGCTAGACGTCTGGTTAACTGGCTAGATTTGGTTGTGATAATTTTCTAGTCAGCTAGGATATAGGCAGGCTATATGGAAGTAAAACCTGAGCTGAATGGGAGTTGAATTTAGCTAACCTAGTCCTTTATGTCGAAACATGTCAACCTAGATTTCCTTTGAAACATGTCAACCTAGATGTCTACATTCCATCTATATTTGGGCTTGTACTTACTGGGCTACCTTTTTCCCACAGCGTGCAGGAACTGCCGCCGTGGGCTATGCATGGCAAACTGTGGTCACTCACTCACAGACGACCTGAGAGGGACGTTTTGTGGGACACATGCACAGGTGGTGCTTCATTTAGTAGGATGCATGCGCAGGTGCATCTCCCAAAATCACCACCAATCACAACGGTATGAGATTTTTAAGCACAGCTTTATCGCCTAACATTACTTTAGCTAACCCTAACATGTTCGCGTTTCGCCTACTTTAGTTAACCTAGTTAGCGCGTACCACCAATACAGATGTATGGACACACGGATGACAACAAATAATGTTACAGAGGTGAGGACATGCCATAGCTAGCTAGCTATATAGTTAGCCAAGTTTTACTCATGACACTTTGTACAGGTGTGCAGTGGGTCTGGGTGGTTTCATGCTTGTTTAAAAGCATGAGCAAATGACGCCATTAAAGAATGTCTTCTTATTGCAAAGCAGTTCATGGACATTTAACTAAGTAGGTGTTTATAACTTTATTCCCTTATGCAATATTGACCTTAAAATTATATCAAAATTCTATCAGAATGTTCAATGCATATGTTTAGCAAAAGTCACAAACAGGGAGCCATATGCATTTCATGATTTAAAAAAAAGAAGTTACAACAGTTGACCGCTGTGGCGTTTCAACTGTTTAACTTTTTTTTTACTAGGCTACTAACGTTACCTGCAAACTCCATGTTTCTAAATTAATGTTAGCTAGCCCTACTCTCTACCGACATACAAACAATTAGTCTGTTGTGTTTACAAATATGTAGTTCAAAGTACTTTAAAAAAATAATTGACATGACAATCATGTGACCAATTCCTTCATTTTCACACAGGGAGAACTACTACTATATTGCTCAGTGGAGAGAACCAGCAATATCTGGCTATTAGCAATAAACCGTTACAAACTATGGTGGAGTGGAGTGCTTCTCACCAACCAAAATTAGAGGGAGAAAAGAGAGAGGTCAAAGGAGCTTGGAAAGAAAATTTTACAGATAAAAACCAGTTGGTAGTTTCTGTAGTTACAGTAACTACACCTCAATGCAGAATACAGTTGAACTACCAGCAAACTCTTGCAAAATGTAATCAAAACTAGTGTAATTACATGTAGTTAAACTACTCCCCAACACTGACAAATTTAATCTTTTCTTGTTATAATTATTGTTGGAAGGAGTTTCAGTCATGTCGGAAGCTGCAATTGTAATATGCTTCACTATTATACACTGTGGCTTTATTTATAGAAGTGAGCTTGTGGGTATCATTTATATCCAGCTATCATTAGTAGCTTGTTCCACTGTTATTTTGAGTGCAGTGTAAAGACACCCATTCAAAACTAAGGGCTTTGGTGTTTTGGTAATTTTCTAGTATCACAGCACAAATACCAAGGTGCTTGAAAACTTACAAAAACATGTTAAATCTATGTTGTAAAACAGTTCTTTCACAACATGGTAACGTATATCCGTCAATGAAATTCAATAAATGAAATTACCATTGATATCAACATTTTTATTGACATTAACCAGATAAATTAACAAGAATTGAAAAGAATTGATCATTCAAAACTGAGCTTCCTGTCTCTATCCATCCAATCTGTCAATTCTAGAGTTTTCCCACATCAGGCCTGTGTACTTTCATTAGGGGTCCAAGCAACGAAGCTGGTGGAACCCTATTGTATCTGTTAGGATTATTATTAGGGGTCCAAGCAGTGAAGCTGGTGGAACCCTGTTGTATCTGTTAGGATTATTATTATTATTATTATTATTATTATTATTATTATTTTTATTTTTTATTTTATTTTTTTTCTCTGCTAAAAGTGTCTGAGGCTCAGCAACTATAAGTCCTAGAGCAACCAAATTTGGTAGGTGGGTTCCTATGGCCCCCCACTACTCAGGCACTACAAATCACCTATGTCGGCCAGATGGTGGCGCTATAACAAATGGTCAAGTGTAAAAGGCCATAGCTCCCACACCATAAGTCAGATCAGCATAAAACTTAATCGACCTATGCATCTGAACATGCTCTACAGCTTTGCTATTGGGACCACCTATGTCCGCCATATTGTTTGCCCACCATTTTGACTTATTAGTTGGGGCGTGGAAGCTTTGTCCGCTAAAATGTCTGAGGCTCAGCAACCATAAGTTGTAGACCAACTAAATTTGGCCACCTATGTCCGCCATATTGTTTTCCCGCCATTTGGACTTTTTTATTAGTTGGGGTGCAGAAGAGCTGCAGCTCCACATCTAAAGTGTTACGACATCTAGTAAACTTCTTTACGGCAAGCGACTAGAAGACATCCATGGTGACGCAAGTAATCCGACACCGTAGGGTCTAGTTTTTATCAGTGAGGGGAGGGTCTGAACGTCGGGGAAGCAATGGAAGATAGTGCCAGCCAGAGTGCATGCTAGGCTACTAAAAGTTTGTTAGTAAAAGCTTTTTGAGAAGATGAATAATTACTTTTCTTTGGCATGGATCCATTTGAAGACAGTATTGGGTGAGTTCGTTTAGTCTTTGAATCTATCATTATGCTGTTAAATAGCTAAACCATTTTATTGATAGTATTTGAGTTTCTGTGCAAACGCGTGAGAACAGGCTGGTATAATAAAACAATGACGGTAATACATAGTCCGCTTCGTTCTGTTGCTACCATAACATAACAAACTATCTTTTGTCTACAGCTGCAGTTTCTCGCTGCAATTACGAATATTGAATATAAACAAAAGACGCAATTTATGCTGTAGTCTGCCAATGTCTAAATAAATAATACAGTACTCTAAGTGCAGTACGCAGGTAGCAGGGATGACGAGTTGATATTTAGTTTTTTGCTACTAAAAGTTTGTTAGTAAAAGCTTTTTGAGAAGATGAATCATTACTTTTCTTTGGCATGGATCCATTTGAAGACAATATCGGGTGAGTTTGTTTAGTTTTTGAATCCGTTATTATGCTGAGAGAAATCATATTCCGTAGCAACAAGATAAACCCGACATTAGCCCTAAAATATGCCAATACAGCAGTGAAAACGCTGCTCACTGAATAACGAAATAAACCAATCTTTCCATTGGTTTTACACGTAGAGATGTCCCTTTTGAGACTGAGTGGTCATATATTGTCTTGGACAATCCGTTTGTGAATATACGTGCATTTGTGATACCTGGGTAGGCTAACTTCAAAGATAGCTGTGCATAATACCACACCTGTTGCTTGCGGCGTTGTCGCCCTTTTTAGTGCAATTTGGCTTGATTGACAATTCATTTATTCAGTAGGAGAGAGTACAAGCTTTCTAGCGATGTATTACATGTCTGATTTTGCTTTTGGAATAGCGTTTTATCGGTCAGCGTAACCGAAAAACTTCTTATCATAGCATTCACTCTGGGTTAGCAGTAGCTAAAAAAGACGCTGCACATAAAGAAACGTTTTCAACGATTTTTCATAATTTCTTGGAAAATACTATTATTATTGAGGACTTCTGGGCATAGCTAAGCCATATCTTTGCTGACATATCTATCTGACAGTTTTCTGGAGCAAAACAGAAGCGGATAGGACTTGATTTACTGTCTCTGTCTCTATCTACTGAACACAGATACAAATATTACTGCTCAAAATATTTCAGTTCGTTCCATTGCTACCATAATTTAACAAACTTTCTTGTGTCTACAGCTGCAGTTTCTCGCTGCAATTACTAATATTGAATATAAACAAAAGATGCAATTTATGCTGCCAATGTCGAAATAAGTACGGGACTCTGCGCGCAGCACGCAGGTTGCAGGGATGGCAAGTTGATATTTTGTTTTTTGTTTTGTTTTTGGATTGGAATATGTGTCTGACGTAGTGTTGCACAGTACACCGAAACTTCAGCACTTTTTCGGTACTTAAAAAAAAGAAACGCTTTGGTATTAGAATTTTTAATTGACGTTCAACAGTTTTGTGTCAAATGTGAAAGCCAGGGAAATGTGTCTCCCGCATTACTGATTGAGAGCATGAAAGGTGTAATTTGTCAGAATCTTCGCTAGATGGCAGTAGCAACTTAGGTAGCCAAGTCAGGTGACATGCGCTTGTTTATTCAACATCGTTGATACAGCGAAAGCTTCGACTCAGTTCACTTCAGTAGCAATAGGTGTTCTAATTTGGAAATATTTTATTATAGGAAGATGCTGTATTGTTATAAAAATATGCTGTTTTTAGATCTATTTAAAAGTGAAAGACCTGTTTAAATATGATTTAGTTTACAATTGTTTAATTTTTGAAATATATTTAATATATTTTTCTATTGTTTATTGTTGTAACACTATAGGCCTATGCTTATTAATATGTTGAACAGGCTTCAACTTAAAGGTTGTTAATAAACCAGATTGTTAATAAACCGTGAATTCGAAAATGAGGTCAACCCTTGTGGACATTACGTTTCTGATCTATTAAGGTAATTTCAGTATCGTTAGGTAACGAGTATCGAATCAGTATCGTTTCAGTATCGAGTATCGTGATACTAAACCTGGTATCGGTATCAAAGTCAAAATTTTGGTATCGTGACAACACTAGTCTGACGCCGGAGGCGCTGCAGCCCTACATACACGCCGGGCCATCTAAGTGTTACAACATGCCATCTAAGTGTTACGACATAGTAAAGGCCTTTACGGCAAGAGGCCGGGACACATCCATGGCGACGCAACTAAGTCATCTGACAGCGTCTCTTAGCACAAAATTGGTCATAAGTCATCAATATTTTATACAAGCATCATGCTATTCAGTATATATGTTAGGTGAAGGTATGTGATCATTAGGGCAAAACCATTTTAAAATTGCTCCATAGGGGGTGCGATAGTGCCAATGCTTGGACCCTTCCCAACGCCGCTTGCGGCTTTAATTCAGATTTTTGTCTTTCTGGGTTCTGAGAATAAGAAAAGAATGACCAGGCAAAAAATAGTATAATTATAAAATATAATTTAGGTATACAAAAAATGCTTCAAGTGTACAAGTGTAGTTTTTTTACTTAATTTAAAGTATGCTTAAAATGTACTTCCAAATAAAGTAATGCTTCCAAATATATGTAATTAATTTGTACTTCAGTGTACTTAAAATATGTATATTAAATTGCATATACTTAAAGTGATATTTTAGTATACTTATAGAAAGTATACTTTGCTTTAAGTTGTACTTTAGTGTACTTCATGAACGTATACTAAATCACATATACTTATAGTGATATTTTAGTGCACTTATAAAAAGTATACTTTATTTTCATCCTTGGATAGCATGCTACTAGTGTATTTTCTGAAAGTACACTTTAACTTCACTTACCTAAAAGTGCATTGTAGCATACTTCCACTTTATTTTAATCCTGAGAAATGATGCTTTTCGTATACTTACTGAAAGTATACTTCAATTTCATTACTTGTAAGTGTGCTTTAATATCCTTTTTGAAAGTGTACTTTAAATATGATTTTATTTAATCATATTTAAAGTATAGTTTCAAAAAGAATACTAAAGTACACTTGCAATGAATAAAATTAAAGAATACTTTCAGCAAGTATACTATTAGCAATTTGTTTCCATCCCTAGAAAGTGTACTACTATTATACTTTTCTAACACCTATTCCGGATAAAGGCTATCCACTGTTGCTATGTTTGATTGTATTGTTCTAATAATTAGTTTGTATTGTTATTTTGTCTTTAGTCATCAATCATGGTTTCATGTATTCCATTGTAAGTATATGTATATACTGTAAGTAAGTACTGTGTGTGTATATAATATATATAGCACTGTTGCCTCACAGCAATAAGATCCCAGGTTCCCACCATGACCATGTGTGCCCTGTGATGAATGGGTGACCAGTCCAGGGTGTATTCCTGCCTCTTGCCCAATGCATGCTGGGATAGACTCAAGCCCCCCACAACCCCGATGAGGACAAAACGAGTGAGATTATAGATGGATGGATTTCTATTAGGCTTTATATAGTATTTGTGTTATGGTAGCAGTATACTTCAAGTGCACTTTTAACATACAGGTATAGTATAGATTGTGATATTACTACACTATGAAAACACTTCTCTACTACATGTTAGAAGTGCTCATGAAGTACAATGCTATCATAACACAAATACTAAATTAAGCATAAAATAGAAACCCATCCACATATTATCTGACCAGTATATTTTTAATACAGTAGCGATAAACTGATAAATTGTATTAAAAGTGGATTTCTGATTCCTACAAATCACCCATTCAATTAAAATACTGAAATATACTTTGTTTGTAAAAAAAAAAAAAAAAAAAAGTGTCTTCTTAAGTGTACTCTTAAGTGCAACTAAGTACTCTAAAGTTGTACAAAAGTAAAAAGTGATGCGGCTGCTGCCAATGTAACACAAATATAACACATATGTACTAAAAGTATAATCTTTTTTGGTAGAGAGAAAGGGTCATAGCAAATCTAAGCTTTGTAACAAGTACTGAAGTAGTAATTTCTTTTTTCACATGAATGATAAAAAAACACCTCTAAACTGCTGCCGGATTTTTATTATCTTCATCAGTTCATCAGTTTGACTGGTGTATACAGGCCCCCTTCACTATCAATTGCACTGTATACAAATAAACAATGAGAAACAATGAGTCATGAATCAAAACTCACCATCTGCAGAACCACAACTTGTTCATCCAAAGGACGTCACCGTCCATTATTTTGTTTCAGCACAATTAAATGAAACGGCTAACTGGCACAAAAGCGTGAACCAAAGACTTCAAGCGCAAAAAAAAAAGTTGTTAGGAGAAAGTGCGGCAGAGGTGTTATCATGTCCCAAATGGCCTTCGTTCTAATGATTCTTCACAAAAGAGAGAGACCCTCAGGCCCCACTTGAATACAGTTACCGAGAAATGCTCCAGAGTGTCTCCTCACCATCAAAATGTCAACACTCGCACTTGGAAACATATGTGTGTTTTGTACTGACGTTCAGCGCTACATAAAGAACAATTATTAATGCAATCTCCACACAGGCGAGATGGAAATAAGTACTGTATTCTTCACTGCCAGAAAAAAGAGCCCTCATTATCACACACAAAGGATCTGTTACAAATATAATTTCTGCGTATAAAAGAAAGAAGCCCAATTGGGTGTTACGTGGTTGTGTTTTACATTTTTATTAATGTTGGTGCTTTTATCAAGGCCCATCTTCAATATTTACCGAAATGGCGAAGAAAACTTTTAAAAGGAGCTGAAAGATAAGGACTCATCCCTGTTGTGGAGGAATAATTAGGGATAATGGCAGAGTTGTATTACTGTCTATGGTGTTATTTGACGGATGATTATTGATAATGGTGATATCATAGCTGTTCATTGTGCAACTCCCACTGTGCCCAAAGGGACAGGATGCAGCTTCATAGGTAAAATGGTTTGTATTTGGTGAAATGATCTCGATTTAAATGTGAGACCCACTTCAGCAGGTCTGGTAGACTATGGGGAGAAAAGCACCGGACGGCTTTAGCACCATCAGATTTCACCTCACATCAAAATATTTTGAAAATCACAAATGTTTTGATTTGTAACAAGAAAACAATATGAACTGTGCCCTTCTTTTCAAGAGAAAGTATCTAATGAAAAAAATATCAGTCACAATCACATGAAATAGCTCACTCTCTTCAATGTTTGAAAAGAAAAACGTACTCAGCGGAATACCTGTACGTCATAAATGGAACCTAAAACAGAAGTCGCAGCATATAAAATATCTGTGATATATCTCAAGTGTGTTTCAGACTTCAGCTGGTACAATGGCTGGTGATTGAAATAACGTGAAAGGTTGGGAATACGTTCACACCTCGGCCACTTCATTCCCACAACAACCTGGGGTCAATATTCTCATGTTCTGGCTTGAGAGGAAATCAATAAACACTTTTCTCCCTCTGGTGTAATAAATGCAGACAGCGGTGTTTCGCTGGGGAGTTCAGTGTTCATGAGTCAGGTGAAAAGATGGGTTTTTTTTCCTGCACAGGTTGGTATTGAGCTGTCTTATCCATACCAATTTAGAACATTATGTTACATTTTACTCTCTGACAGAGCTCACATACATTTCTTTAGACGAAGTAAAGTTCTGCCCTTAACCACAAACTGATATATTTATTTAAGCAACATTAATATTGTTAAATACATTTAACTGTGTCAGTATGTGGGGTAATTCAAAATATTAGAAATGTTTACATTATTAATTTGATACATTATTAATACATTATTAATTAATATAGTCTAAAAAATGCTCATCATTGTTGAAACTATATTAATTATTTTTTAATTAAAATTCAATGGCAAAAAACTTTGCAGAACACATTTTGCATGCAGTTTTGTAAGGCATAATATAATGTGCATAATAATAGATAGAAAATGTATATACAGACTATGGAATATTTGCAGTAATGAGTCATTCAACTTCAGGACTTTTACTGCATTGAAATGTCTTGGGTGGGCCTATTTATAAAAATGTCTCAGGTGTTTTTTTAAGCCACCTAAAACATGATTGTTTAACAGGTGAAAGAAAAACACCTGTTAAACCATTAGAAATGGTTTGGTCATGAATGATATCAAGTTTTGACTGCTTTCAAGTTTATGTGCAGTCTCAGACGTGGTAGATTAATTACAGTAGAATCTGCTGACTTGCATGAAAGAGTGAGACAGCAGACACAGTGCCAATGACTATGTGTGCCCCTCAGGTGTTTCCTATCAATGTGACCACCTACCTTCATAAATCTTAGCCGTTTTGTGTCTTTATTGGGCAAAATGTCCGTTTATTTATGCCACATCTGCCGTCTTTTCACATACAGCATATTTGTAGATCATTAAGTGACATGATTGGACACAATTCCATGAAAATATCCAAAATTTGTGGTAATGGTTTGTGCAATTATGTGAACTCTTTGCAATGGAATGAATGAGAAATGGTTTGGGATTTGGCAATTCAATGAAAATACCAAAATTATGCAATATTCCATTATGCATTTAAGTGGATTCTACTGTATTATAATTAGGTTACAATGTTTTGCCTATATGTGCAGTTTGAAATAAAATAAAATTCTGAAAAACCTTTAATGTTAAAGTACAAGTAACACCAATGATGAAAGGGACGGTTCCAGCATTCATTGAGTGAATATATAAAAATAATTTAAATACATGAAGATGGCATTTGTGTGGAATCATTAAGTTAAATGGTTAATTAATATTGCACCCTAAGTTTTCAGTGACAAAAATGAAATGCCTATCAAGACATTGCAGTTCCAAATACAACTATTCCTGTAGAAGGACCCCTTACAAATTGCTAATCCTTAAATATATATAGGTTACATCCCCCCCCCCCAATTCTGGCAATTACAAAATGCAACCCTCCATATTAAAATTGTTCCCGTTTTTTTTTTTTTTTTTTTTGTCACGCCTTTCATTTTTTAGCCAAAATCTCAATGCATTGTAGTGGTCTCTCTGAAGAACTCTACACGCTGATGGTGGCAGTAAAGCTGAACCAGCCGCAGTCACTCATGCAGTCACCACTGAAGTACTATTTTGAGCCAGGGAAAAACTTGGTAATAAAGGTTGTATGTAATCTTTACAATATAAATGACAATGACGGAGATGTATTGTTTTTTATATTGATGTGATTAAACATTAACCTTACTCAAATAGTACCTGAACAAAATATTGATTATTTTTAATCGGAATCATCAGCCTTAGGATGGCTAAAAGACAGGGAGTGAGGAAATGGGAGGCTTTGGCTGAGCATATATAACACTTTATTGGGTTTAAAAATAAATAAATAAATCTTTTTTTTAAAAAACATAATGGATCTTAGATGTAATTCTCAAGGTCTCAGAAATACTATGTAATTGCTCATTGGAAAGTGGACCCAGGCAAGCTGAGTGCTTTTTATGGGAAATAAGTACTACAGATAAGCTGTTGTGACATGTCCCTTGCCTTGCACAAAAAGGAATTTAATTAAAAGCCTTGAAGGAACATGGCAATAATGATAATCCTAATAAGTAATACCATGTCCATTTGTTGTTTAAATGTCTGTAAATGGGTTATTTAAAATATGAGTTCTTAAGGCTTTTAATTCACTGTCCCAGTTGTAATTAGGGGCAGTGCGGCTTGCGGTCCACTATTTCTCCTTTTGTGCTCGTCTTTTCTTTTCAGCAATTTACCAGGAATTAAACCTTCAGATAAGAGTATTCAACTAAGAGAAATCTTCAACTAAACATTTTGCTATATCTGGGTTTTGAATGAGATCCAGTAATGTGGTCACTAAACAAATACCAGGACCTCATCCAAAACCCAGATTTTTTATCTTGTACAAATTCCCGTACATTTGCACATTTCCAATATGTTTAAAAAATATTTGTGATTAAATTCAGTTAAATGCAAAAGTATTGGTACAGTGAGACTATTTTTGTTTATTTGGTTATGTACTCCAGCACACTGGATTTAAAATAAAACAATGAATATTAGTTTGAAGTGCAGACTGACAGCTTTAATTCAAGGGAACTTAAATCTATATCAGGTGATCTGTGTAGGAATTACAGCTCTTTTTATACATAGCCCTCATTTTAAGGGGAGCAAAAGTAATGTTTCATGCCCAGTTGTGTGTATTTGCATCATTAGTTCATTCACAAGAAAGCTAGCTAAAGGTCTGGAGTTGATTCTTACATTTGGCACTCGGCGATTGTCATACTGCAGACCATCTCACTGTCAAATTGGAATTTTAGCCATTGATTTTGATACACCTGAGCCATTTGGTCATTGCAAATGAGGAGGAGGAGAGCTGCTGTTTGGAGTGTGGTAGTCAAGATTGAGCAGCACACTGAAAAGTTGGTGCAGCTCATTGCAATTTTGGTGTGAACTTAGTCTGAAATTCTCACCCATGCTGCTTGCCTGGTCAGACCAGGTCTACAGCACAAGTTGCGGTGTATATCCCATGCAATGTGTGCATGATCATAGCCTATTTAAAAGCCAATCAGTTGTTTTCTTGGATCATATGCTGTTCAATTGGTATTTGATATAAATCCCATAAGCAGGAAAATGCATGCTTTGCATTTATTTTGTTTATTATGTTTGTTGTCCTTTTTTCTTCTTTTTTATAATTAATTTTTGTTTGTTGTTTATGGCTGTTCTCATACTACATTGTCGTTCCTGGGGTACTACATTCCATTTTTTCTTACACTCATCTAGAATGAGAAGAATGACAATAAACGCAACTTGAATATGACCGATCATTTCCTTGTAATTATGTGACTGTCGTTCATTTATGTGTTCACCATGATGTTTATTATCCTGTGCAGTGCTGCAAGAGGTCTGTGAAATAGTTGCAGGTGACATTGAGGGCAACACAACGGGTTCCTGTGCACACACAGTTGCTGAAAGAAACAATAGCCCTTGCCTTTCTGTCCGGCATACCATGAACTTGGTTGCCGTCGTGAGTCAGAGTGTTCAGGGCTGCGTTTCCCAGAGTCTCCTTAGCGCTACGTGCGTCGTAAGGTATACCTTAAGGTCTTCCTTTAGGTCTTGAGCTGTTCCCCAGCGTCTCCTCAGCTAAGGTATACCTTATGAAAGGTATACCTTTAAAAGGGTGGTCTGAGGCACTCGTAAGCTGTCCCTTAGCGCTGCGCTCTGCTAATCCTGTCACAGTTTTGCCTTATGCCAACATTTTGCTTTTCAAATCGACAGTTGTACTACAGTGCGCATCTAGTAGCACATCTGCATGGGAAAATGACAGTTTAATATTAACTTTACAAAAAGTAATTATCCAATCAACGTTTCTGTGCATAGCACGTCATGAGAATGTTGTTGTTTTACCTGTCTATCCCCATCATGATGGTAATTAAGTATAGGGCCTATCCATGATACTAATCCAATTTGTGAAAAGAAAAAAAAAGTTTTTTAAATTTATACATAGTGGCGCTAACTGAGGATATGGCTTTTCCGACTGCGTACCCTGTAGAAATTAGTTCGTTTGTGTGTGAGTCAATGATCACACTGACTTGGAACAAACAGCCGGTTTATTAAGAATATAAACCTGTGTGTGCAAAGCCAACGTTGAGTGAGTCTACTTGCATGACCGAACTAGAGCACGTTGATTGGCCTAGCCATAAACACACATACAGGTACGGTGGCTCATAATGAACAAACATAGCCAAATGATCTACATCCCCTTCCTTTAGCTCACACCTCCTATATAAAACAAAATAGCACTGGGTAAATATCAACATTACGGAACATTTTTCTTACCATGTTGTTTTACGATTTTCGGTAAACAACCCAATTATGATATTCTTGGTTAAACTTAAGATTATCCAACAGCAAACTAAGGTGGATGAGCAAATCACTTTAACAGGTAGACCTATTCGTAAGGCACCCGGTAGAGAATTCATCATGATCAATTTCCACAGACGCGCTTTTGCCTTTCATCTACGATCATTTTTGCATTGCAGAGAAAAGTTCGCGGGAATCAGTGGATATGCTGCTACAGTTGCCCATATATTGTGTGACAAAAACAAATTAACATTAGACCTTTGTTTCAATAAGAACAAAATAATTCACCCATATGTAGCCTATATCCTTTTCCCTGGGCTTCCACGAAGTCCCAGACTATGGCTTATATGTCCCGATTGATGCTTTTTATTTTATCCTTTGTAGCCTATATGTACGTATTTATTGAAACTATCACAAGGTCTCGTCTTAACTGAGTCTTAAAGAGATTAGCAGATGATCTCTATTAGGCATAGCTTCCTCTTCTGCAATATTAGATTGATGTAACATGATTATGACAACACTTGTTATATTAAAACGTCATTCACAAGCCTTTACAAGTTAGACAATCGATTTGCTTGGCATCGATTGATAAACTTTTCAGCACCACAGTGAAGGCCAGCTCCAACTTACGATGTACCTTTGAGGTGTCCATTAAGGCAACTGTTAAGGTATAGTCTGGGAAACACTCGTAAAAAAGTGGTTTCCCTTTGAAAGGTATACCTCAGGAGCCTTCATAAAACGTTAAGGTACATCGAAACTCGGAAACGCAGCCCAGAGCAATCAGCTAGTCATGCAGTTTGTTCAAATCTAGCCAATGTGTGCACTGTATTTCCTTCATCACCCAATCGCCAGTTCATATTGAAAAACAATTTGACTGAGCAAATGTAGATTTCCCAGGGTTTTGGTGGTAGCATCAGCACACGTACAGTTGCACACACCTTCTACCTCTCTTGTGTGAATCAAAAGGGGGTCCACTCCATTAACATCCAGGTAATCTGCGGCACAACTTTAGAGACGGTCGGATCCTGTACCTGTAATGCCTGCAGCGTCAACTTTTCGCACTACAGTACTTGTGCATAGATGGCATAGACTTGGAATATACATTCACTCTTGTATACCTAGCTAGTTATAGGTAAGAAATCTATTTCTAGCTCAATTACATTGATGTCTGCAATAGCTGGCTCCAATATGGAAAAAAAATGAAAGTGTGTTGACTAACGCATGAAAAGTTATGTTGAAGTAGGAGTTCTATTTGGACAATCTGTAATATTTAGCTTGAATAGGCTTTATAGTGCATCATGTTAGTTTGCTATAATATTGTATCTAAGCTTATATCAATGTTTCCGTGCCAGTGGATAACGTAATAGCATTGGAGTGTACTTGTCATCAAAGCTTTTTCGGAGTAAAATACTATACTCTGGTCCCTCTCTATTTATACACCAGAAAGTGAAGCTCATTTCATCACATGAAAAGATGCAGACTCACTGTAGGCTACAAAATTGAAAATAGTAGGCTAGGCTATGCTCTGCACAGTCCTAATTGCGATTATCAATATTCAGTAATTGATGGCATTTATAAATAAACTCAATTGGTGACTCAATTACCTCCTATTTGTGATTTTCATGTAGTCACACATGAATTTGTCCCAATATATCCTATATAGCCTAAAACAATTGGACTAAAACACAGCAAATGATAAAGTATACTTAGTTTGTGATTTTAGACATTACCTTGTGAAAGAAATGTATTATTACAGTGACAGCACACATATTTAGGGGAGAGTGGATCGAAACCTAACACAGGGTAAAATGTAACATAGAATATTTAGGTAGATGCAGGTTCAACACAAACACATATTTCAGGTTCAACACAAATAATTACCATCTCAACAATTACCAAAGAACAGTGGAAGAGTTAACTAAATATTTCAGGAGATATTGCCAAATGTCTGTATTGGCCATATGCAAATAATTTTTTTTTTTTTTTACCAGAAGTGCTTTTCAGCTACTGTATTGTACGTATGTCAAGGAATAGAAATGTATGTAATCATAAACAGTATTTTTTGTGACTAACAGACTGCGTAGTTTTCATTTAGCATGCTAGCTTGCTGGGACTGCTAGTCCGGCAAAGGTGCAGACACCCTCCCTGCGAGGTTAAATCAAGTGGCGTTGTTAGCCTGTTGTGTGTAGACTATTAATTAACCAATTGATTGGATTTGTTCAACTCACACCAGATCTTTGTTCATATATTTCATGCAACTTTAACTTTAGGCTACGTGGTGACATGTGACATCGACTGATACATTTGTTTGAATCGAACAGACATTAGACGGGAACCAGAGAGTAATGTATGGTCTTGTGATATGTATGGTCACTGATGTAGGTAGGCCACAAAAAAACATATAAATGTAATCAAAAGATAATTTCAATACAACATGGAATTTTATTGACTTGCCTTTCTTTGTGTTAACTTTTAAACCTATTAATACTTAATACAGTTGTACCCCATGCATCGTTTTTACACCAACCTCAGGGTTAAATATAACATTTCACTCTCAGTACTTTTGGTCAGATTGCTAGTGAATGGTATGTCCCAGAAATTCTTTGTGATGTTTAATCATAGCCATAGGATTACCATCTCAAGTAATATGTTCATAATTGAGCTAAATATGAAAACTGTTAGTTATTTCCCTGCTTTCTCCCATATATTTTTAGTGATATCAATAAAAAAATAGATGTGCAGACAGCGGTGGTAGACCACGGAAATTGACAGTACTCCAGGGCGCTTTGTGCCCTGCTCTTAAAGGGAATGAAAAGAGGTCATTTTATTGGCTATGAGTGAATCCAGCTTCAACCCACTGATAAATATATTCAATATAATCCAGCCCATTTTCCATCTGCACCATGTGCTTTGAGCTGTGCGCTCCTCGCCTCTGGTCACGAAAATACCAACATTGTACGCCCAGTGTGTCCACGCACTGTGCCATTGACTGCACCCATGCGCCGTGTGACATTGATGCCAGAAAATTGAGTCTGTTGCTGTTGTCTCACAGCAACAGGACCAAATAAGTATCAATGGTAGTAATACAGGCCATCATGTGGCTGAAAAATCAGATTAAGTTGATCACAGACCTAGCCAAACCATTTGGTGAGTCAAAATCATCTGTTTGATTCATTGTTAGAAAGCAAGAATGCACTGGTGAGTTCAGTAAACAACTTGGTAGACCACAGGAAACCACTGTAGTGGATGACCGAAGAATACATTCAATTCTGAAGAAAAATCTCTTTTCAACTGTCAAACAGATCAAGACCACTCCATGATGTAGGCATAGATGTGTCAAAGACGAAAATAAAGAGAAGACTGTACCAGCATTATCTTGTAGGGTTTACTGCAAGATGCAAACCACTGGTAAGCATCAAGAGCAGAGGGGGGGGGAGGTTTAGAGTTTGCAAAAAAGTGCTTTAAAGACTACATAACATTCTTATGGACAGGAGTGACAAGTATTAATCTGGACCAAAGTGATGGAAAGACCAATCCCCATCCATGAGTGAAACATAGTGGAGGTAGTGTTATGGCTTGGTCCTGTATGTCTGCCACTGGAACTGACTCACTGATGTCTTCCCTGATGATGGGACTGCTGATGGCAGCAGCATTGTGAATTTTTAGGTGTAGAAACATTGTGGCTGTAGTCCAGTCTATTAAATGTTCTGCCCTCCTGCACTTCCACTCACAACTTCTTCTAGGAGGAATCCCTTTTGAAACCGGAAATTGGGTATTGCCCTTATTGAGTACAGTCCAAACCATTAGAAATGCATGTGTAGTACATGAAATCAGTCCCTCGACCCACTTGGACAAGTCCACAAAACTGCAGACTTTGGGCAGTGAAATTGTCCATAATGCTTTACTGTAATCCCAAACTTCCTCCTTCAGAAGTTTCAATTTAATCCCTAAAGCAGAGGGTCTCCAATTACTTTTCCTTGAGTGCTGACCTTTTGGCCTCAGCAGTCCTTGGCCATCTGCAGGAACAGCGAATGGCTGCCATAGAAACAGGATTTCACCTGAGAGGTTAAAGCTCTCAAACCTCTCCTTGAAATTCTCTGTCAGTCTCACCATGATCAGTGGATCCTTTGGATTTTGCTGTTCTTGCAATGCTGCCACCATTGTGGAAAGTGAAGCTTTCTTCCATGTAGATCTCATTCAAATGGGCCAGCTTTACACAGAAAGCTTCAACTGCCTTATCCATGTCAGTAACGATATGGTTCTTACCCCTTGCAATTGCAAATTAAGGTGATTTAGGTGAGATATAATGTCACTCAAAAAAATATGCAAATAACATTCCTTGCAGTCATTTGGAAATTTCTGAAAGGTGTGAGCCTTAGATCTGTAGGCTACCTGAAGAAGAACAATGTTCATCTTGTAGTTCACACACACTCACCAGCACTCGGTTCTTTTTCAGCCAGCGCACATTGTTATGCAGTTGTAAGTTGTATTGTTCCACTGATATTTATTCCAGCAGGGCTCTTAACAGGCGATGCTGCAAACCATAACTTTGGCAAATGAAGTTTACAAGACTCATCACTGTATCTATGGTGTCTATCATTTTTCCACACGTTTTGGCGCATAGCACTGATTTGTGAAAGATGCAGTGAAATGCCATTAGCACAGGGCTAACAGCAGCTAGCCTGCCCAACCATGGACAGAGTTCCCTCAGTGATGACTCACACAACTTTGTCCATGTCTTCTAAGCCATTTTTTCCGAGAACTGGGTCAGTTTGTTAAAAATGAGTTTGCCAGTCCTGCGCCCATATAAGGGGACCAAACAAATCCCATCAAAAAAACTCACAAAGACAGATAGCTGCTCCATGTCACTCCTGTCACATGACAAGTCAATGACCAGTGACATGGAATCTTGTTTATTTAGTTTGGAGAGCTGAGTGAAGAGGCAGTCCTCTGCCAAAATTCTACCCTCCTCCCGGCACTCTTGTCAGAAAAAGGTATTTCCATGACCGTTTTCTTTCGTCTTCCTGACTTAAAATTTCTTCCATCGTATCAATTGCACATGTGTTTAACAATGCAGCATCTGAGAAAAGGTTTTTTTAGTTTTTGCTAGGTTCCAGAAAGCATGTATAAATGCCACGATTGTATTCTCTTGTGCAGCTATACGTTTATGGATTGTGGTAACAAGTTGATTGTAAGTGGTGATCAAGTTAACAATCTTTTGTTGCAGATGGCTACAGGTTGACAGCATAACGGTCAAGTCAGCATGGTCCGGTAAAATAAAGAAAAACTAGTTAGTTCAGTTAGAATTAAAGATTAAGTGTGTTTTTGCCATCACCTTATTGTGCTTTTTTATGCAAGCAAAACTTACTTACTTATTTATTTCTTTTCAATGGTCCAACAGTGACAGTAGGCTGTCTTTCAGTTTAGATTGATAGCTACATTTAGCCAATGTACACATTGTTACGTCGCCTACATGCTGGCAACAGGCCACCAGTTTGATTGTCACGGACCTAATATGGCCTGCGGGCCAGATGTTGAGGAGTCCTGCCCTAATGTATCTCCCCAAATAAAAAATGAAAAATTGAGAAAGCGGCATAAAAGTGTAAAAATATATTTTAAAAGTTTTTTTTATTGCATAACTGAAATGTTGCATATATTAGGAAATAACATTAATTTAGTGGTTTGATAAAATCTCTTTGAAACTTTATTTCAGGATTGCTAACATCGGCTAGTTATATAATAAGCTCATTGCAGATTTGCTAATAGCCAGAAAACGAGCCAGTGCAAGCTTATAAGCGGGAATGGGCAATATTTCAAGTACATTTTGCTTGGATTTCATATTTAATATGGGTTGCTTGCCTTGTTTTATGTTTTATACTTCTGTGCCATCTGCAAAGCAATCTATGCACCCACTGTTTTGATTTTAGTTTATTAATATAATTGATTGGGTGGTATTTTGACGCATACATTTTAGTGTATTCTTCCCAATTCCTACTTAAGCTATGAGGTATTTTAAGGGTGTATAGTATGTACTGTTTATTCATAAGTTGATCATATTTTGCCAGAATAGACATCAAGATATTGATTGTAGCTTTCTGCTTTATGCAATTTACTGTAAAGTTTTGAACAAACTCATTTGCCAATGTTCTTCTATAGCCTACTATATGCAGTATTTAACTTCCAAGTGCAAATGTGATTCAATAAAAATAATTCTGCTCCCTCCCTCGCTCCTCCTCATCAGATTTAATGTTTACCTATGTTCTTTTGATGTGGATTCTCCAGAGGGAAGATTGCAAGTGAATTTTGTGAGGGCAGAACATTTCACGGATTGGACGCCAGCCCTTATCTGCTCAGACATAACCAACTGCCTCAAAGCTCAATGGATGGCGCTTCACCTTGCAGCAGGACAGTGACCCAATACATACTTCTAAAGCAACCAAGGAATTTTTCAGTGTCAAAATGTGTCAATAAAAATGTCAATATTCTTGATTAGCCAAGTCTATTACTTGTCATGGATCCAACTGCGTGAAAATGCGTTTCACTTGCTGAAGACAAGACTGAAAGCAAAAAACCCCAGACATGAACAGGAACTGATGATGGCTGTAGTATAGGCCTGGCAGAGCATCACCAGAGAAAATACCCAGTGTCTGATAATATCTATGCGTCTAAAGCCGCGTTTCCACCAAAAGTACCCGCGTTTAGTCCCAGGAACTACTTTTCAAGGAACTAAAAGGTTCCTTCAGCCCATTGTTGTCTGCGTTTCCACCGCGGTCTAAAGTCCCGCGAAGATTAGGCAAATTAGCCCACTGACGTATGAAAAAGCGACGTTGTCATCGGTCCATCTGTCCTATGATTTCTTCTGTAACCCCATACTACCACCGAAGTAGCCTACATTATTTTCTAATAACCGGGACAGCCCGGAGGGGTTTATTCCACTTATATACAACGGGTTACCAACAATGACTATATATGGTTACTTTTGTATTTATTGATTTTTATCGATTTAATCACCTGGAATTGAAATATTCTTCTGCAGCCGTTTGTGCATATTTTACCGTTGTCAAGCAAAACTGTCGTTGGTAGTTGAATTTGGACCGTTGTTATGCAACAAATAGGACATAACAGGCCAATAGTCAGATTGTAACTGTTTTATATATCCTCTCAAACACATTCATTATGTTTTTATGCGAACATTCACTTTCATGTCTTGACATCCGAGGCCACGGAATGCATTCACATTTCCAATATAACTGGCAACAACAGCAGAAAACATGCACACGTTGTAAACAATTTGCTGTTTGATTACTTTCTCATCGTCAATTCCATATAGGCTAATCGCAAAATGACAAGAATAGAACGAAAACTCGGACTTGCGTGAAAATTTAAATTAGCAGTGGTACAGCCACCGTTTGCTTTCCTTCGAAGTTACTGCTAGCCGAGCAGTGAAGTGTGCCCTCCAGTTGCGAACCATGCACCATAAATTAGTCCATAGTCTTCCTGGTCTTTTTGTGGAATTGAAGAATGGCAGAGTAAAATTACGGCAGTCTGAAAAAGCTAAAGGGACGATTACTATAATTAACCTGTTATTTTACCCTGACAAAAAGTGCGGAAAGTGATTTCCAGTTTGCTTTTACTGTATCACCAATGTGAATTACGCAGAACTACCGCATAGCCTACCTCACATAACTGTATCAAACGTTTTGAGTCAATTACAACGGGCTAACAAAGAAAATCCAGAAGAAAATATTCAGCAACCGAATTAATCCGTTTGAATGTTTTGGTACGTAATATGCTGTCCCAGCACGAATGCTTAGCATTTTATAAAACGAATACTAAAGCAAGAAAAGAACAGAAGAGCACACGTTATAATTCCAAGACGTTGGCAGGCTATAACCAAAATTAGGCTACTGCGCCGCATAACATACAAGTTTGATTTGAAGTTATTATGAAAATAAATCGGTTTGCGGCTGCATATTTTTAAACATGGCGGTTGAAATAAAACACTGCAAGTAGTCGACCAATCAGAAATTTTCTGCGCTTGCGCCCCACCCCAAAGGTTCCGGTACTTTTGGAAAGTGCTACCCCCCGAGCAGGAACTTTTTTGGGGGTAAAATAAAGCCCCCGGAACTAAATTTAGACCCTAGTTCCTGCGGTCAAAACGCACTGAGTTCCTCAAAAGGTTCCTAGTTCCGGGGTAAAGTTCCTGCGGTGGAAACGCGGCTTAAGACTTCAGGCAGTCATTGAATACAAAAAATCTGCATAGAAATACTAAATGTGATGAGTTTAAATTTACATTAACTTGTCCGATTACTTTGGCTCCTCTAAAATGGGGTTTAGAATGTCTTATTTCAAATCCACTGTGCTGAATTGCAGTGCCAAATCAACAAAAAGCGTGTTTTTTGTTTTTTGCATTTAACTGTAAATGAAGGCAGGCAGTCACAATACAGTTGCCTTTCTAGAGCTTGTTGTGTAATGTTGCTGTGATATTGTACGTTAGCCAAAAGGTTATGGGGTCAAATAAAAACACCTGTAATTATTACACACAGCTAGCAATTTTGGTTCCCAGAATGTTCCCAGAAAGTTAAGATAAATGTTCCCAATAGATACATCAGTGTTGTTTCCTGGCTGCCTTGAATATTATTTTTATGTCACAAAGAAGATTGTAGAAACATTTTTAGAATTTTGTTCAGTTTTTTAACTGTGTATGGCCATTTATTTCAATATTATGAAGGAATTTGGCAATCATGTTTAAATATCTGGCATTTCAACTCATTGTGAATACGTTGTGTACACATAACCTTCATGATCTTTATTTATAACTAAGTGAAAATTATCAAAGGATGATACCTGTAAATGCGTATGGGACATTTCAGATCTTGAAAGACAGAATGACTGTTTTTTGGAACAAGAAATGCAAAGAAACAAAACATTAGGGGAAGACTTTCATCATGCAACCATATTTATCTAACAATAAAATGAGAATCTGACCGAAATGTTCCCCAGTGGTCCTGAAACAGTCCTTGCTAGCTGGGGAGAAACCACAATTTATTTATAGTTCCACCAAAAACAAACACAAAAATAATGAATGAATGGGAGTCCACATTAATATTGAGACACAATCCATACACAATCCAAATTACATGGCCGTTTTGTCTTCTTTCCATGGTGTTGTAGCCAATCCTTTGTGAGTGACACTGGCTTTGGGGTGGCTTGCAGCGACCCTCGTCCCTTCCTCACCTTGAAGAGTTTGCTGTAGGCAACCACACTCGCTCTGACTACTAATGAATGTGGAGGGGGGTCTGGCAGAACATGGACCTCACCATTGTTTCCACAGGACAGCAAGTGAGCCCTGAAGTGAACAACTGAGATACACACACACACACACACACATATTTGTGTTCAATTAGTGGGAACATTTTTTTTTTTTTTTTCAATAGATTTTTTAAATGTTTTTATGTGTCACATGCTGGGCAGATTAAAGCATGTAACTAACACTCAAAAATACTTCAAAGACAATTGTAAATGTATATATGTTTCCATGCATATAAGTATGTGTAACATAGCATTCAGATTACTGATAAATCCTAAATATTTCATAGAATATCTCTGGAGTTTGGTTCAAATAGGTTAATTGTGCAAACAATGGAACCACATTCTATTCCTTTTCCATAGAATTACAAGCCACTCTTTCCACAAATTAGACTTGGCAACTCGCAGCACTGCTTCTTTATTGAGCAAGAAAAGATACAGGGGAAACATGCATGTGAGAAAGATTCAGGGCTATGCATGAACTCCACTATGATTTGAGCAGTGATTGGCCTTTTCCAAAGCGGGCCAGTTTTGCCCTAATAGCCAGGAGAGGTCAGGATGGCTGACGACACATTGAGCTGTGGATTCTCAGCCCAGCACTGGTGCATTAAATGTCATTTTTGGTCCACTCTTCACTGCAGCGAGGACCTGCTGACTTTCTGTCAATTTCTGCTGGCTTGCTGGCGTTGACATCGAGCTAAACCAGCAGCACTTCTGTTGTTGTCGGGGTGCAAGAACACATTTTGAGCTTTCATTTCTACCACTTAAAACCAGGATCCAGGCTGATTTCTTGACAACCAAAGGTTTCAACTTGAATGCATACTGAATTAACAGAAATTTTTTGGTCCAAATGCATTTTGATTTGTATCTCCAGCAAACTAAAATACAAGTAGAATATTTAGGGACAGAAACAGGCTAATCTAGTCTATGTCCAGTGTTTAAGGTAATGTCTCAGAGTGAGACACCATGCAGTTGTGAGTCACACCCAAGGCTACAGTACATAGGTTTATATCACCAATAAAAATACAATTAAAATAATTAAATCAATTTCACTGTGTACATTTCATATATTAACAATTTGTGTTCCTTGTCATTTAATACAGCAAATTGGGTTTAAAAAATAATACGAAAGCATTTAGCTATTTTTGCCATGGATTTTCAAAACATGGACATGTACTTAAAAATTAATGGACTACACTCAGTAATAATCAGATGTATTTACAAAAACTAAAATCATTTTAAATTATGTTGATAAATCTATAAATTAAATAGCAGTGATGGGGCATATTGGGCCAGTGGGGCTTCTTGGTAACCAGTGGGTAGAATTTTTTAACCTGACCTTAGAAACGAAAAAAGGTTTAGAACATGTTTTAAATGACAGTATGTCCTGTTCCATTAGAATTACCTATATGTCCTGCATTCCAAGATACCATTTGAAACAAAGAGTCTGAATGTTCCCTCATCACTGCTTGAAGCAAAGACCGTGAAGCTGTTTCCTACTTGTAGCTCAAACTCCCCTACAGAAGAACGACCTAATCACACAACAGTGGCTGCAGGCATATAACCTTATGTAATAGCAAATTCATTAGAAGGGCTCCTAATGAAACCAAACCCTTTTCCTTGTGGTGAACTCTAGAGGCTGGTGACTGAGGGGAGAGCCCATTCCGACCCCGTGTGCACCGAAAGATAAAGAACTCGGTGCCTCTGGGCCCTATGTTGGATATCCGCTCACAGAGCACCCTGAGTGTCACCGTCCTTCACCATTAACATCAGCTAGAATGATTACTCCAATGATGGCTCTTGAATGATTCAATTACATTCAACAGGGCGCTATGTAAAATATATTCAGAAACCCTTCAGCTCACCCCTCCCCGGCTGTTGGAACACGGCCCCACCTCCCCCATCTTTGCCTGTATGACAAGACAGTTCTCATTTCAGACTGTAAATAATTGGTCTCTAAGCACAGGCCCGCGACTGCACATCAGGAAGCTGAAGTCGCCTGTGAGCATATGACCTCATCCCGTGAGCCGCGGCACCAAAGAACCGTGTGCTTGGGTTCATAAAGAGAGGTCACATTTAAGCCTGTGAAAGCTGTTTAAAACATTTTTCATTAAGAAGACATGCATATAACTGGGTTAACTACAACAAACAGAAAACTGCAAATAGTACATGTTAAATAGTAGCAAATGTCAGAGTGTGGATGCATGCTAATTATGCAACATGATGATGGCCTACCAGCTCACAACAGGTTCTAATTCTGTTCTGAATTTCCTCGCAATGGCAACAAACTCAGATTCACTCCAAAAGTTATCTTTGGACTTAGGAGTGTACTTCATTTTATTGTATTGCCATTTGTTTTCAATAAAAAGCACGTAAGGATATTTTTTTTCTACTTACATTAGTTATTTTATTTTATTACATTGAGTACAATATATTTAGATTTAATCAAAGGTAAATCACAAAAGTATTTAACATTTTCTAAGTAATAGTCTACCCCTTGGATTAATATGTATCCCTTAATTTTGATACACAATGAAATTCCAATATATACTGCATGGCCAAAAGTATGTGGACATCCAATATCTCATCCAAAATTATGGCCATTTATATGGAGTGGGTCTACCCTTTGCTTCTATAACAACCTCCACTCTTCTGGGAAGGCTTTATACTAGATGTTAGAGCATTGCTGCAGGGATTTTTTTCCATTCAGCCAGAAGAGCATTAGTGAGGTCAGGCACTGATTGGGTGATTAGGCCTGGCGCGCAGTTGGTTTTCCAATTGATCCCGAAGGTGTTGTATGAGGTTGAGGTCAGTACTCTGTTAAGGCAAGTCAAGTCCACACTGATTTCAAGAAAACCATTTCTATATGGACCTTTCCATGTGCCCGGGGGGCATTGTCATTCTGTAACAGGTAAGGGCCTTCCCCAAACTCGTGCCACAAAGTTGGAAGCACAGAATTGTTTAGAATTTCATTGCATTAAGATTTGCCTTCACTGAAACTAAGGGCCCTAGCTCAAATAATGAAAAACAGTCCCAGACCAAGGGATGTCCAGATACTTTTGGTCATATAGAGTACCTAGATAGAGAGAGTAAACAAAAATATTATTTATGTGAAATAATATACATATTGTAATTACAATACCAGGTTAACTTGCTGAGCTCAGTAATCACAAAGGGCCTGGGAGGCTAAGGACGACTTCTACTGTTGTTGACCAAAGAATTCTCACCATAATGAAGACACCTGTTCAACAGATAAGAAACACTGTTCAGGAGGCAGGTGTGGATTTGTCAGTGACTACTGCACAGAGAAGACTTAAAAATCAGAACTACAGAGGCTACAATGCATGATACAAATGGCCAGTTATCCATAAAACAGGATGGCCAGGTTAGAGTTGCTAAGAAGTACCTAAAAGAGTCTGCAGAGTTCTGGAAAAAGGTCTTGTGGACAGATGAGACCAAGATTCACTTGCATCAGAGTGATGGCAAGAGCAAAGTCTGGAGGTCAAAGGGAACTGCCCAAGATCCAAAGAACTCCCCTTATCTGTGAAACATTGTGACAGGGGTATTATGGTTTGCGAGTGTATGGATGCTACATGCACTGGCTCACTTGTTTTCACTGATTATGTAACTGCTGATAGCAGCAGCAGTAGAATGAATTGTGATGTTTACATAAGCACCTTATTTGATGTGTACAGAAACATCTTATCTGCTTGAGTTCAAGCAAATGCCTCAAAACTCATCGGGTGTTGCTTTATCCTACAGCAAGGTAATGATCCCAAACATACTACTAAAGCAACAAAGCCAAAAATGGGGAAATTCTTGACTGGCCAAATCATTGACCCAACTGAATCTTGTTAAAACTTAAGGCAACTAGCCTACAAAACAAGCAGGAGCTGCAGTACAGGCCTGGTAGATTACCAGAGAAGATACTCAGTACCTGGTGATATATATTTAAGCACACATTGCATGAAAGTATATGCAACAAAGCACATAACTACTTTAATTTACATAACATTAAGTAGGTCCTAAACATTATAGTGGCCTGGAATGGGGAGACTATAAATTATACAGAACTGCGGTAATTTGTATATGGTGAAACAAAAGTGTATAAAAATATGGTTAAATAAAAGCTGAGAATATGCACTTTAACCACATGTGAATTATTTGATTACAAATCAAAAATTGTGGAGTACGTAGCTAAATGTAAAAAAGAATATGCCTTTGTATGGAGCTCAGGATATATGACTTTATGAATGAACTCTATATGTGGAAGTTTGCTATTTATCAAGTGTGTGGCAGTAGTTTTTGGTGCCACTGACCATAACTGAACATTTGTTTGAAGTAGCAATATTTCTTTTTCTTGGCTAGTACAGCTAGTTTGTACTCAGTACGATTAAATCCTTATAGAGCTGGTATAAGCTATGAACAAGCAAGTACAAAATCATTCTGACCTCCATTGAAGCAAAGTAAAAAAATAATAAAATAAGATAATAATAATAACCAAACCATGTTAGTTATGTGCAAATGTGCAAACACATGCCTATTTTGTAAAGCCAGCAAACCACCAAATTTCTTTAAAAGTCAAAGTTCAGGATGAATATTAATTGAATCCAGGGCTAGGAAGTGTTCCAAATGTACCAAGTGTGCCAACGCACATCTTTCTCATTCATCTTCATTGTCTGGGCAGGAGTGAAACAAATAAAGTTTTTTAAATAAAGATAAACAAATTTCCACCTGACCATTTTGAGCATTTACCTATGTGATGTGGTTTCAGCCTCGTTTTTCTGATTTTAATTACAATAAACAAGTTAGTCTGCCTAAAGTATTTGGAAAATAGTAGCCTTTTGGAGGCTAGTGTACATTATTTTTTCCACTTTCTGCATTTTTACTGTTTTTTGTTCAATTCAGTTTCAAGCATCTCGTTTTTCCCATCTTATTGCTACCCTCACTGTCCACTCCATCAGCACAAAGACCTAGTCATATATGCGCCTGACAATGAGCTCCACTCCACACACTCAGCACCTTTGAGCTTAACGCGTCCGTCCTCAGCACGGAATCGCAGAGTGCACCGCAAATACAAAAGCCCTTCGAGACGCCACCTTGCAGGTCTTGGACACATTGAAGACGGGGAGACACAAAAGGGGGGGAGGTGGAGGAGGTTTGGATGACTCACAAACAAATGCAAATGAGCACCATGGCTCTGGAGTGGCACCCGCGATGGAACGCAGGGCCCTCAAGGACCCCCTGAGCCGGAACGGCTCCTCCGGCTTACCCCTATGCACCCTCTATTAGGGGGCCTCCTCACACGCTCCTGCTTCTTCCATTGTGGCAGCTCCCCTCACACACATCCCCCCCCCTTCCCCCCTTCCTCAGTCTCCAGACTGGCCCCTCTTGTCTTGCACTCTGTGAGGACCTTCCACAAGACTGGCTTATTCTCCATTTCCCGGTGGCTCCCTTTTCTGAGGGCCCTCCAGTGTTTACCGAGAGGAGGAGATGAGTGGCTGGAGGAACCGAAATGAGCCGTGTGAGACACACTGCCCACAATGAGTTCACAGGAAACACAGACGCCTCCACACTTCACCTCTCCCACGCCGCTCCTGCTCACTGCTGATTTTATAAGATTACTTTAATGGACCTTTCTTGTGGGCAGGACTGCGCTTTTGTATCTGCTGTTTGTTTTCTAGGGTTTTTCTCATGACACTTTGCCGTACCTGTATATTGGAGAGGTCTCGAATGTATTTTTATCACTCGGTTCATAAGAAGAGAGAACGTGCTGGGTGGTTCAGCCTTGCATAAGGAAGAAAACAGGAGCTAATGGATATTTTACTTGCGCTGCCAACATTCGTGCCTTAGATTAATTTCAGGAAATATCTAGCATGCAAATAAAAGTTTTGAAATGGCTAAAAGTTTTTGATGTTTCATTTAAGCATCGCAGGCAAAGAGCCGAAACAGCCCATTTTCATTTCTCTTATTATATCCCTTTATTGAAAGATCAAAGACATTGTTGAGGAAATAAGAGCCCATTATATGACTGCAAGCTGTGTTCTCATTTTTATCTTTCCTTACTTTTATGATTAAACTGTGGCTTGTTGAAATCTTTGATGAAATGTTACCTGGTTTGAATGGAGCAAAATAATTACATGCACAAAAGACAAGGTTTTTAAAGTCACTCCCAGTCATGTTCACATCTTTCAAAAACTTTCCTGACTGAGCTATTTACATGGAAGTCTAGATAAAAAAGGAGTCCTCATTGAACGGATAGAACCTTGAACTGATCTGACATAACATGTAATTTATATGTCCCATTTCACCTCCCTTAAAGTAGCTTTAATGGTTACTGTAAACATTGATGTTACCCACAATACAATCTCCAGTGTGGAATCCTTACATAGTAATGCAGGGGAGAAGACCTGCTAAGCTGTGGTTATTGGTGTGTAGGTTACCTCCTATCAGCAATCCAGATAATTCAATAATTCAAGTCAATAATTGTCAGGTGGAAAATTCAGAGAGAGCCCTTTTGTCTGTCTTGATAAAGCTAGAGTTCTAGTGGCCAGGTCCATTTATTCCCAGCAGTAAATTATTATTATTTATTCCTTGCTGCTTCGATCAATCACATTCAACATAATACAATTTGCTGTGTTCCAGAGGAGAAAATAGTCTGAAGGTCCAGTAGCAACCACTTATCACAAGCAACAGAATGTACAACCAGTCATTTTAATAATGCATTCTTCATTACAGGTTTCCAATCGAATGAAAGTGTTGTTCTTTACTTTATCCTAAATGAAAACATTTGTAAGATGCAACAGAGAAATTGTGGAAACATATTCCTTCTCAACCTCAAAAACAAATGCAAATCGAAAAACGAAGATGACACATGTATGTTTGCAATTCCATTCTCTTGCTGTATGCAATTTCTTGCTTTGCATTAAATTCAATTATTCATTTATTTGTTAAATAATTCAAAAGCAAATGCTAATTTGATAAACCCAAAATATTCTTCATGTTCATTTCTACACTGTAATGAATCTTCCTGCCATAGCTCAGATCATATAACTTATATTAGTTTTTCAGACACATGTACATTTTCCATCATTCTCCATGGGCAAGTTTTTTCAGGAGAAGAGGAAAGGACAATCTGATGGTAATCAACTAGTTAACACAACTAGCTAGCAAGCATCTAGTTATAAGAGAAGGCTAATTTTCTCATCTGTAACACCAAATCACCCTGTAACACCACAACTTTGGATTCAGTGATATCATCAGATATCAGAGATTCAGATTTAGACTTGTTTTGGGAACCTTGAGAGGTAGAGCTCTGATTAAGCCATGAACATTCACAGCTGATAGTTGTGTTTGCACTTAGTTACTGCCCTGGTTCGGCTAGTTGTATTTCCATGCTGCTGAAACCAGAATAGACATGCCTGTACTGTTTTGTCTTTGCTGTTTTTGTATGTGTACAAAATGTATACGTGTGTGTACTTTTATACACTGTTGTGGCATGTATTATTAATTAAGTTGTACTGCACATGCTCCAGTTGTGTTATCAAGATGTGCGCAGCATTCCAGAATCGGCCACTCACCTCCAACCCACTCGATGCTCTCAGCGTGAGGTCGGATATCGTCTCACAAAAATCACGCGGCCCATTTGCCATCGCCCGTTATTTGTCACCCTTAATAAGTGTTTACCGTGAGCTCAAAGGGGAAATTGAGTGAAAGTGGCTGAAAATGTGACATCAAGTGTGAAGATTCAGAATAGAGAGTTGGCTTTAGCACAGCAAGTCAAAACATTGGCCCACATGTCTTAAACAATAGAGGCGTCATTGTAATATTAAATCTGTCATGTATTAATAGTAACGCTTAGCAGCAAGTTTAAATCTCCTTTAAGGTTTTGTAATGATTCCTTTATTGGATATATTAGTGAGATTTTAGTTTAGTGGAACCTTTGTATTTTTCATCTTTTTGCATGTTTTAAATTTGAACAGTTTTTATCGCTGCACGTATTGTGGTCCAATAATATTTCAACACTGTCATTGACTTTTCCTTCTTTACAATTATTCAATTTTGTCATTTACGTAAAAATAATGTAAAGTGATTGGTATTGATGTACTCAGGTTATTTTTCCTGTGACACAAATGCTGTTGTTAAGTGTACAATATGCACTTCTGAATGCGCTAATGGTCACAGTAACAATACTATCACATCGTACATTGCATATTACATCAGTGAGCATTAAACCCAGTGAGTGCATAATTATGACATGCAGACAGCATAATGTAAATAAAGCATACAAACACACTGAAATTCAGCAGCAAGATGAGCACATTTTCAAGTATTCAGTGTTTGCTGTTCTGTTTGATAGTTGGAATTTATTGAATTATTGTGAATTATTGATTATTTCTGGATGCCTACAGGTGCAAATTAAGTGAAGTATGTTTTCCGACATCATGTTTCATGCTTTCAGCAAAAAGAAATACTTCAGATGCATGGTAGTATATAGCACATTAAATATTATATGGCAAATAAAATATGTAAATATTCAACACATTAGTGCATAGCACATGCTTTAGCATGACGCTTTATAGTTATTGGTTTTCTCATGGCTTCACAATGGATTAGACAGATTCCCTTTGAGATGGAGCTGAACGTGTCCTCTGTCGGTAAGCTTGTTGAATGGGTCCTGCCCCATTAGTGGAGCATTAAAACAGCCCTGCTCCTCCTGTCCTTGAGAGCAAGGGGCAGCCGGAAGTGGCACCCTCAATGCATCTGCCGCACAGACACAATGCATTTAAAAACAGGGAAATATTAGGATCGCAACCCAACACCGCAATAAAAGATCTCCCCTTTTTTTCCCGGGCTCTCTTTTGTGGACTTTGCATCAAAGCGGAGAGGAACAAAAGACCAGCGATGGCTGACAAAGACAAGAATGGGTGGCATGCAGAGCCATCTGTTTTGGAAGACACCCAGATCTTGTGTATGGCCATACTTCTGCTATCCCACAAGCCCCGGTTCCAGGAGTACTCTACCTCCCATTCACACAGTGAGCCATATACTGCCCATCTCCTGGCTGGTGAATTTTTTTTTTTTTTTTTGCAATTAAGTAATTTATTCCTTTCTTCGCCCCCCTTTTTTTATAATGAATCCAAGCCACAAACAAGCCCCAGTTGCTTCTATTCAAGGCTAGTGATTGCATCTGGCAGTAATTGCTGGGAAGGTTGAAGTGGGAATGGGATGGAAGCACATTGTTTTGGGGGTAATAGGTGAAGACCTGCCTCTCTTGACCTGTAATACATTAGTGTCAGCGAACATTTGGCAGCCCTCAAATGATTAGCAATGAAGATGAATTGAGCAAAAAAAGAGGTAGAAATCTGCCTCATCTGAAACACTGGAGCTGCATAAATTTGCATGCTGATCAGTCATCCTTTTGTCTGCGTCCCTAATTATTATGACACATTATGTCTTCATCATGCAAGATTCAGATCTGTCTTGTTCAGAATTCACGTCGGGAAAATGCTTATTGATTCTACATGGAAGTGGTTTTTGTTGCCGCTGAATTTTTATGTCTGCTTTAATTGAGGACAAATTTGATCGCCTTTGACTGTCACTCTCCAGGCGAGTTTAAAATCATCTTTATTTGCTCTTGTTGACAAACACACAGGTAACCTCCGTATGTCCTGGTTGCCATGGAAAAATGCTGCGATCCTTTTTTTTCCAGTTCCCCCTCAATAACAAATGATGCTGGCAGGGGCTTCCGGCCAACGCTGCGGAGAGGTAAAGTTCCAGGAGGCGATGGGCGCCCGCAATAAAATCAGTTATCTTGTCTGAGTGATTGTGCATTATGTAGCCATCTGCAAGTCCGTCTTCGTGAAGCCTTAATAACATATTTTGGATAAATGTGTTCTGAAATACTCACAGATTGGTCCATTTACAGATATGGAAGAATAAATCTCCAGATTAGAGATTAACGCGAGTGCCAGCTCTCTGCCCGTCTGCTACAAGGCCAGCGCGCTTATGCATCTGCCTCAGACTGGCACAGTAAGTAGATTGTAGTAGCCGAAGACAAAAGGTTGCAAGGTTTACTCTAAATAAGTCCTCAAAGGGATTTCTGACCCTTACTGGTTGGTGGGTGCAGATGCAGCTTTAGGCCTGAAGCCCTGCACACGGACTCCAGAAAAAAAGCCCCCCCTGTTAAAGAGCAGATCAGAGCAGCGTTTAAGCACAACAACTGTTCTGTTTTGTGTTTTACATATTTGGAATGGTACCGTGTGAAGACTACATAAATGCGTGCCAAACCCCATAATGTTCGCCTGATGATAATCTATGGAGCATTTCAAGCCTAAGCACTTATTATTAAGGACTAATTCCCATTTTACATAGGTGTAAGTAATCAGCAGCATAATTAAAATGTAAATAAATGAATAGTTTTTTTTTTATGAGAGTGGTTTCAATCATTAGCCTGTTAACTTAAGCTCGCTGGCAAATGGCAAATGGGAAATTTATATATATATATATATATATATATATATATATAGGAAACAGATTGTTTTAAGATTTCTTACATGTATTCTTTCATCCGTATTAGCTCATTTCCTGGAGGCCATAATGTCTGTTGGTTTTTGCTGTATATCAGCACTCAAGTTCTTAATTTAAGTCATTGATTGGCTAAAACGTCCATGCACCTTGTTTCCAAGATCTAAGTCAGCTGCTGATTTAAAGGCAATCAGATGAACGTCCATGAGTGGTCTGGGAGTTTGAGGTCCTTGTCTCCATGACACAGGAATAATGGGGTGCGGAGAAAAGGATTTGACAGTTTCAACAAGTTTCTCCTTACCTCTCCCCTGTTGCTGCTCAACTATAGTGAATGAAGGTGCATCACGCTTCAGCCCCTGGAGTTCACCTGCAGATGGAGTGGGGCATCATTGGGAGGGCTCACAGACCAAAGCACAGACCCTTCTCCTGCCACTGACATAAAAACAGAGCAGACACAACAGCAAACAGCTCAAACTGTCAGCCACCAGCTCAGAACCTCCAGGCTTAGGAGGCCACACATAAGCTTCCCATGGAAATTTGGAACAATAATCTTGGAGAGCAGCTACTTGGCCCACCAGTGGTGGGCAACCAGCTGCTGGTGGACTCTGTGAATGAAGATTTTAAAATGAATATAAAAGGAGGAGAGACAATCAGAAATCATGGGTCTTTTATGGAGCGTCCAAACGTTTGGTGGAATTCCTGTTGGGTGCATGCTTTTGGCTTTATTTTTTTGTAGAAGCATTGACTAAAGCCAATTGCTCCAACCCCCAGGCAGGAATCTAGAATGATTCTTAGCATATTTAAATACAAGTTTTTGTCATTAGTGTTTTAGGTTCTAAGTTGTCATCCCTCTAGGCCGAAACTACTTTTGTGTTTGCAACAAAACAATGAATTTAACTGAATTAGCATAAGTCTAGTGAGACTCTGCATTGTGTCCTTTACAACAAAATTAATGTCTTCCTCAGCAAAGAAATCCTTTGAAAAGAAAATCACTTATGAACTGCAGAATAATATAAAATGTGCAGGCTGAAATATAAAAACCCACTTATGTCTGTTCAAACATAATTTTTAATTCCCCATTTTCAAAAATACAGATCAGGAGGTTGTTTTGGGGATTTCAGTGCAGTTGGGGAAAAAAACACAGTCACACCAAGAATGCAGTTTTCATCTCAACAGTTTAACATCTTCCAGCATGTAAGAAATTTGAAGTGAAGACACATTGTGAATGGCTGTGCATACTGGCCACACAATGCTATTATTAATCCTGACACATTGTACAGTTGTGCCTAAAACCTGTATTAATAACCCCTGATTTTACAAATATTATCATTTGCATTTTTACTTTTCTACAGCAAATTTGAATATCATGAGAGCAATGCAGGGTCTGACAGCATGGATGTCTTGAACATTAACATTAATGTCTCAATATTTCGTTTCACTCAACAGCTGAACAGGTATTTTTTTCACTTAATTCTTATATCTGCAAAAACACATGTATACGCAGCATTTACTACATAAAGGACAAAATAATATTAAATTGAATATAGTTTAAAAATCTCATTTGTAAAGAGAAATTTTGACTTTGAGAGCATAGCTTTTAGACTTTGACATTTTTCTGCAGTTACACTGCTGCACCTACCTTCAACAGAATAGTCATTTGGCCTGGATGGATTTCACATTTTTAAACTGAAATATTTAAACTACTAAAAAAACTGCATAAATGAACAAATGTGAATGAAAGCATTATATGAATAAATAGATGACATCACATATGCAGATGCGATCACTAAATAAAGTGGCTGACTGACAACATAAAAAAAGATTTACAAATTTTAATTAGCAATCTACCTAGTTAATACAACATTATTGAGGCATCTCTTGGTGGAAATTGGGGAAAAACAGCTCCTTTGTTTGGAATAGAGGTGATACAATATCTTCTTAAAGTACATAATACAGGTTCATAATTTATGTTAGCTTGCAAGGTAAATAGCTAAGGCATCAGTAAGTAAATGCATGGCTTTGATAGTATCTTGTGTTTTTCCTAATTGTTGTATATTTTTAAAATTCAATTCACATCAGTGATTATAAGATGAAACTGCTCAAGGTCTGTGCAGTTTGTCAATTGATATGCCAATCATCACACTTTAATCACCGCTCAATCTTGTTTTATATCTTGGACTAGTTTTGAATTGGTGTTTCTGGCTATAAGACACTGGAAAGGTATACTTGTATTTATATGGGCCCCTCTTCAAAGACCTTTTCGGTTAGCAGCACCATTGATGTGGACTGTGGTATAAAATGAAGCAAAATGCAAGATTGTGCTATCAAGTGGGGCCTCCAAAGTATGGACATGATGACTCATGTCACCTGGTTGGTGCTTTGTAGACAATGAGCCAAAATTAATTACAGGAAACTTGGCAGAACACTAACAAGCCCACAGTGCTACCTGGTCTTGTTAATTACAGGTGATAAGTGTATTGGGCTCAATTTGCATTTTCCTTGCAATAGAATCATTATCCCTACATTCTCTCCGTGACCAAGATACCTGTTTAAATCTCAATGTCGATTTGGTGCAAAAAGAGATCTGTTTGAGGAAAAAAGTACAAAATTACATAACAGAATGACTGAATTATTTGGCTGCCATATGGTTTAATAATGTCAAAGTATCAGTATAAGATGATTTAGTGTTTATTTTACGTGCACAGTTACTCTATCCATCACTCCAGCTCCCTGCATTCCCATCTGGACTCTTACACTGCTCCAGTTCCAGTGTGTTAACTCAGAGGGGAAAAAAAGCTCAAACTCACAGAAAGATTAACTGAGGCCTGCTCATTTGTGCAATGCCAGGGTTCGGTCATGTAAGGCTGTTCGGCACCTGAACAGTAAGACTGCAGTTATCTGGACCACTGGAGGACAAATGTGTTGAAATCCCAGATCGTTGTCTGTCCACAGTTGTTTACTGTCCAATAGGTACTTCTTTTTTTCTACTTCAAAAACCTAGCATGCTCTCAGAGGGCCTGCATAGCGACCGCTCTTGTTAAGAGGGTCGTGCCGCGTTTGCGTTCTGGGAAACGTGCTTTATTTGATTACTCTCTTCACTGGCTTCATTTGCCCATGTGGCTCATGTTGTTCCCACATTAACGTTTTGAAGTGTGTGGATTCAACGGCCTTCTAATGTACATATTCATCGCATGATTATGACAATAATAATGCCTCAACAGACACTGAATTATCCTCAGTAGCCAATGTGATTCAGAGGGAAATCACCACAGAATATTGAAAACAAATACTTTAATTTCTTAATACAGTAATCTCTTAGCTGTTGAATTTCTTATACTATATTCAATTTGGGTCTTCCAAAAGTGAGCAACATTTTTTTTTTTTTTTTAAAGAAATCCTTATCGTATAAATCTTGTTCTTATACCGTACATTTCAAAGAAACAAGACATTAAAAGCCTTCCGATGAAAATGGAAACCCCCAAGTGGTAGGCTATTTACACTAAAGGGGGAAACTAAAAAGGTAGAGAAAGTTTCAATGGAGGTTGGAGTATAATTGAGATGAATGTTTAAATGATCCTTTTAACAAAAAACTGTTATGCTACAACAGTACAATCACTTCTTAAACCTCTAGAGATAATCAACATGTAACAAAATTAATTGGATCACATGATATTACATTGATCTAGACTTTTAAAAAAGCCTTTTAAATGCTACAGTATCTGAGAAGTGCTAAAGGTTTTTTTTATAACTTTTACAAAGGCTAAGTGATCTATCGCTCTCCTTAATTATAATAATTTCCCCCTTCTGCTCCGTTAGGATGTATGTACTTGAGGCTGTAACTAATCACAAATCTGAACTGGAATCTCATGAAAGTGTTTTAGAAATTGTTTAATGTTTTAGAGTTTTCGGTATTCATTTCATACTGTGTGGAAAAATTCCTTACATGGTAAGTACGTTTGATTTAATCTCAAATTGAGGAGAAAAACAATAATAAATTAAAATCCATCATAGGGTTCAGTTATTTCTCTCATCTCCTGGGATTTTGGCAAACAGCTCATGCAGAAGTACAATAACATGTCGGGCTGTTAAATGTGACAAACTCTGAGGTGCACAGACCCAGACTTCCTACATGGAGCATTAAGAGGTATGGATGCAGAGAAACTCCATTAACAATATGCTAAACTGCATGAGTCCATCAATAATACTGTGGTCCACAAAGATAGCTTGAAAGGCTCTAAAGGCACTTACAGCAAATGCCTTTGCTGAGACCTTAGCTTTTACATTTTGACATATAATAGTTCTCTGCAGTTATATTATTGCATCTACCTTCAACAAAAATGTTTGCACTTACAGTTGTTATTACTGTTATTACAATTACTGTTATTAAATTACAGTTATTTACTCACACACACACTTTTCCAATGATAGTGTGCTGTGTTGAAATAGAAATGACAGCATTGTTGTATGGACTAAGACCTATTTATGGTTATTAATTTTTATTAAATATTTTTTATCTATGTATTTATGGTACATGGCACTCATTGATGTCCAGATACACACAGTGCAGTACATTAAAAGTTTTTTTGTGTGGGCTGTGCAGTCCTTCCCTCTGGTTTGTGCTTCAAATTATGTCGATTCCCACCTGCTTCACGGGGTTAATACATTTATGGAAATAAAATGTATTTTTCATATTTGCATGGGCACTTGTTCTAGACAACTCTACAATTATATTAAAAAATATTCAGAGTTTCAGATGTACTTTCTGTGCAGAAAGATGTAGAACATTATCACTTTGTGTAAATGGTCAATTCAAAAGACAGATTTATTTTGTCTAGGAACTGAAAGCTTGACGATGCTCATATTCAACACAGCTTTAGAGATTAAATTTACTTGCCCCCAAAAATATTGCCATTTGCTTTTTTCTATTGTAATCACTGATGTTGAGTATTCATACCCAACATGGTATGTTAAATGTATTGTTCCATAGCATTTGCTTCTGTGGCAACAGCACATGTTTAAATATAAGTATTGCAATATACTTCCTGTGGCATAGAGGGCTCTATTGATGCACTACAAAGTTTGACTCAATACTTGTTTTTTCAGTCTATTCAATTCTTTGTCAAAATGCAACACAATTCAAAGTGATTTAATATACTATCAGATTTAATATGCCCTACTAATGTAGTGTGCAGCTCTGATACAGTGCATTCAAATCTTACATGTTCTCTCTTCTTAGATCACTTGTTTGCAATCCATAGCAATTTTTACAGATTAATAAGAAAGTATTGATTTAACACTTAACACTTTCTGTGTAGCTATAGAGATTTTTTGTAGCTTTGGCTACTGACACTACCCAAGTCGGTCCTGTGGCAACCCGTGCTGTGCGAACATGCACATGTAGTCTGGTAGAATGTATTGTGGGTAGCCCGAAAGGATGCCTTAGCAGCTGTAGGCAGACGCAGGCTGCACAGCTGCATGGGACAGGAAGAGGGAGTTAATGAGCGGTCAACGCCGCAAAGCCTACAGGAAGATCCGGAGCTGTGTGTGCCGTTTCGCCGGACTCTCCCAAAGAGCACCAAAAAGGTCAGAAGTGTGTCCTGATCCTGACCATGTGACAGGGGAAAAAGTGAGACAATGACTGCCCCTCAAAGCCCACCCCTCCCTTCTCCTCCTTCCTTTTCCTATTTCCCAAATGAGCTTAACTGTCAAATGTCTGGGCATCATAAATCAGGTCCAGAATTAACAAAATATTGAAAGAAGACATAGGCCAAGCATTGACCGTCATAAATGTCAGCGCTTCCTGCCCACATCAAGACAATTTAACCCACGTCAGGAACAGAGAACACCTGCACAACATTTACCAGCTAGTTTCAGCAAATTTGTATTGGTGTATTGTGTGTGCAAACGACCTAAAAGCCTTGTTACTGTTCTTGACAGGCATAAGAATCATAATAGTGGGAATAAGTACCTTTTATTCCTTTGGTTTTTTTTTTTTTTTTTGTCTCCACACACAATATTTTTACAGAAAAAAATGAGTAAAACATGTTTCCTATCAGGAGCTCTGAAAATTGATTCATTTCAGGCCATAACTGGCATATCATTTTCATTATCTCCAATCTGCAAGAATGCTGTATTAACACTAATGCAAACTCAGGTAAGGTAATTGGCACTAATGGATGTGAAGTGCGTCAAAATTGGATGTTATTAAAGCCGTCAACACATTCTCTGGATAGTTCAAATTGTATGGCTATGCAGGGAGAGAGAAAAAAAGCATATATGTATTCCTAAAAACACAAGGCATCGTTGAGAAAGGGAGTCCGCTCAGGCAAATTGAGGTCACCCATGCAAGGAACTTACAGCAACAAATAACCTGTAATAAGGTGCTTTATCCTAGTACTAATCTATGTGTTTTAAGGCAATTTAATGTGTCTTTTTGCACAGGACAGGGTACTGATGATGGCATAGCATGCAGGTTGTGTACCACCATTAGTGACTTACCAGGTCCTATTAACCGTGACAATAAGTAGTAAATTGCAGACAATAATGGAAAAGGATAATGGGTACTACTGAGTGCCAGAGGTACTTTCTGAAAATGAGTTGAAGCGGTAAAGAAGGGGGGGGGGGGGGGGGAGTGTAACTTCAACATGAGAGAAAACATCTTTTGGCTGCCTTTACTTCTGAAGACTGTTTGGTAAGTTACCTATGACATTGTTTCAATTAGTCACGTAGGCACCAATTATCTTTAAAGCATTGAGGTGGTTCTGTTTGTTCCCTGGCTAATGTCTGGTCAGCATCAGAGATTATAACATTGTCTTACATTTTCTTGAGTAAAACTGAGATCTCTAGGCCTGTTAGTTGTATACTTAGGGCCACTTTATTAGGTGCAGTACACCTATCGAGTACCAGGTAGGACCCTCTTTTGGCTCCAGCCTGAATTCTTCATGGCTTGGATTCCACAAGGTACTAGAAAAATTCCTTTTGAACCACGCTGACTCCATAGCATCTTGCAGTTCCTGCAGATTTTTCAGCCACACATTCAGGCTGCGAACCTCCCATTACGCCTGATCCTAACTGTGCTCTGTTGGATTGAGATTGAGGGACTGTGCAGGCCATTGGAGTAAACTGTCCTTGGAGCCAGCTTAGGATGATGCATGCTTTGTGGCATGGTGCATTATCCTGCTGGAAGTATCCATTTGAATAAGCTCAGCAACAATGCTTAGGTATGCTGTGGCATTGAAATGATGCTAAGTTGGTATTAAGAGGCCTAATAGGTGCCAAAAAAACTTTCTGAACACTGTTACACCACCAACATCCTGCACTGTTCATACAAGGCAGGATGGATCCATGGATTCATGCTGTCTCTGCCAAATTCTGGCCCAGTCATCTGCATGTCACAGCAGATTCATCATACCAGGTGACAGTCTTACAATCTTAAACAGTCCAGTTTTGCTGATTACGTACCCACTGTAGCCTCATCTTCTGTTGTCTTCCAGTGCAGACTTCTGTTGTCCTAGCCCATTTGCTTCAACGTTTGATGCGTTGTACATTCAGAGATGCCCTTCTGCACACCACTGTTGTAGACAGCTGTTATTTGAGCATTTGTGGCCTTATCTACATTATCTGAACTAACTCTAGAGACTGTAGTGTGTGTAAATCAAAGGAGGGCAGCTGTTTCTGAGATGCTGGAACTACCAAGTATGGCACCAACAATCAGACTGTACCACGGTCAAAGTGACTTAGATCATGCATTTTTCCCATTCTAAAGTTAAGTCGAACAACGACTAAAGCTCTTCATGTCTGCATGCTTTATATAGTGAGTTGGAGCCACATGATTTGCTGTTTTGAGGAGCAGGCTATTTGCGTTAATGAGCTAATAAAGTGCCCACTGATTGAATTCTTTTGCTATGGGTCATTCAGCAGGGTAATGGGTTAGTCACAGACTTGTATTTTTGTTATTGGTTTTGCTTACTTTGGGTATGCTTCCTGTAGTCTTAATATTGTCTGAGGTCATCTCTGAGTGTTAGTTGGTTTTATACCTGGTCTCTGAATTGGTCTTATGCATGGTAAAATTTTGATATTCTGCCTGCAATCTAATCTGCATCTGCTTTCATACCAGATGCTGCAGTAACAACAATTTTATATTCTACAGTTATGATTTTCACAATGGTATTTCAAAGTAAAACATGTTACTCACCATGACTGCCCATAATGTCAAAAATGAGTGCATTTGTTGCAATGCATACTTCAGATTTTATGAAGTTTATACTTGTGTGCTACTTCAAAGGAATCACATCAGTGGTTTATGAGAACATGTCATTTGCTAGAGATGTCATCCAATAGGAGCTGTTGATCAGTGCTTTTTCTTGCAAAAACAAAAAAATTATATTATACTAATACAATTGCTCAGGGAAAAAATAATTTAACAAATAACAATTATTCACACCCTGATATAAAACTTTGCAAGACAGTTGATAGAAATTGTAAACAATACTGGACCCAGGATGGAGCCTTGAGGGACCTGTTTCATAATTTCCAAAAAGGGGGGCCTACTGTATGTTCTTCTACATAAACACAGAGTTTGATTAGTTCATTGGAAAACCAGTTGGATTCTGCAGACCCAAAGCCATTGTCCTGTAATCTTTAATTTAGTTTACCGTAACTGCATCAAAGGCCTTAGAAAGGTCAATAAATAGGGCCACACAGTATCATTTGTTATCAAGGGCTTGGACAATGTAATTTAGTAATTGTACTATGACTAAACATGAAAACAGACTATATTATGTATATTATAATCATATTAGGATTTTGCTTTGTATATTATTATCATATAAGATCTGAGTATTTACCAAGGATCCCACAAGTTTCACAAGAATCGAAATTTCATGACAAGGATGGAAATTATTGAAGTTGGAAGGGTCACCACCTTTTAACAGGGGGTGCCCATAGGCTGCTTTTGAATCATTGGGGACAGTTTAACATGCAGGGAGCAAGATTCTGCAGTTAGATATCCAGACAGCTAAAGGAGACTTGGGAATAAAGATCAGGATCAGGCGGTTTTCTAGGATCAATGTTTCTGTTAGATGTCACATGTTAGATGAAATACAACTAAAACCAAAAGACCCACTTCCAGCAGAAGGCAGTGAGACTTCAGGCCGAGTGATGCCTGATGATACTTTATTTTGATCAGCAGATATAAAATTCTTGTTAAAATATTGATCGGTAGAAGGATGATGCATCATGTCTAAACTAAAGAACTAAATAAAATGATGCAGCTGAAGACTCAGGATAAAAGTATGTTTCCTTTCTACACCAAAATATCTAATTCTTTTAAAAGACTAAATAATTTATCCTGCATTACCCACCCCATTTTTAAAATCAATACCTGTGCTGTGACTTTTGGTATATTCTGAATATTTTATGTAATACAGTTATTACAGCTATGGTTTCAAAATTACATATATTTATTTTTATAATATTCTTATATTATAGTTCATTTTTTAATGACGTAGTTTCAGTTATAACATTATGGATTATTAATATACAGTATAACTTATAATATACATTATGGATTTATGTATTTATTTGATAATTACTTCAGAGCAATTGCCATGTTCTGGAAAACTACATTTGGTGTTATTTATTTATTTATTTATTTATTGTCTGTATGTAGTATACTGATCTGAGCAAAAAGAATTTCCCTTGTGGACAATAAAGAACATCATTTCATTTCATCATTTCATTTCATTTCATTTGGTTTGTATAAGATAGAAATGTATTACCTTTTAATTCAAGTAACTAAGTATTTCAGTTTTAGTTCATCAATATTTACCTTTTTTTACTCGTGGTAATTACCCAATTATGTGCTGTTCTTACTACATATCTACCTGGTAAATATCTCGTACTTTGCAGACTGTAAGAGAAAACATTGCCAGATTCAGAAGCCTGAGAACAGCAATTGGCATGGCAATAGAAAAATACATATACATATTCACCCAGACACATGACACAGTTCTTGTGTAGCCTAGACCTTTGAATGGGAATCCAGGTAACTCAGTTAATCCTTCAAAGATCCTTTCTGAAGGAAATCTCGTGAGGACTCCCAAGGACTGGGAAGCCATCCCATTCCCTCCTTCCCAGAGCAGGAATAGAATAGCAGAGGAGAAGACAGACTGCTGGTTCCAGGTTTCCCAGCTTACTGCGTGTGTACCACATGGAACTAGAAGTGTATCCATTTCCTAAGACCAGCATGGCTAGAAAAGGCCTGTAAATGCAGGTTGTGGAAAGAAAGTCCCAGCATGCCACTGTGCTGTCTTTGTCACACCATTGTAGATTTGTTCATATATTTGTTTGTCTGAAATGGCTGTGCTCCTATTTCATGTCAGTAATATCAAATTTCCCAAATGCTTTGCATGTGTTGATAAATCCCAGATGATCGTAAATAGTGAGCTATTACGGAAGTTTGCATGTGCTTTAAAATTAACAAGAAATGCCCCACATTGCTATATTTGGTCACCCGTACAAAATCTGCTTTGAAAAATGTGTACCAAAAGAAAGAAAAGAAAAGTAACTATTTTAACTAAGGTGTCAGTGATTAAATGCAGTTAGTAGAGATGCATACCAACTGATTCAGATACCAAAACTTTTTTACAGGAAAAATATGCTGATATATTGAGCTCTATCTACAACGCAGCCCGTAAGTATTTGGACAATGGCACAAATTTTGTTTTGGCTTGGTACTCCAGCACATTGAATTAGAAATTAGTTAAATTAATTGTGAATATTAGGTTAAAGTGCAGACACCTCCAATTTGAGGGTATTTACGTCCACATCAGTTGAACCTTGTAGGAATTATAGTCCTTCTTATACATACTTCCCCCATTTTAGGGCACCAAATATACTTACCAAGCTAAGTATTTTCTTGAGAAATAGAAGCATTTCTGCTGTCATACATCAGCATAATCCTCTGATCATCCATTGTATGTGAGGTTAAGTGAAGTGACCCTGAGGTAGAAGGAAGTGGCTCTGAGGCAGACAGAAGCGGCTCTGAGGTAGAAGGAAGTGGCTCTGAGGCAGAGGGAAGTGGCTCTGAGGCAGACAGAAGCGGCTCTGAGGCAGACAGAAGTGGCTCTGAAGCAGAAGAAAGTGGCTCTGAGGTAGAAGGAAGTGGCTCTGAGGCAGAGGGAAGTGGCTCTGAGGCAGACAGAAGTGGCTCTGAAGCAGAAGAAAGTGGCTCTGAGGTAGAAGGAAGTAGCTCTGAGGTAGAAGGAAGTAGCTCTGAGGCAGAGGGAAGCGGCTCTGAGGCAGAGGGAAGCGGCTCTGAGGCAGACAGAAGTGGCTCTGAGGCAGAGGGAAGTGGCTCTGAGGCAGACAGAAGTGGCTCTGAGGCAGAGGGAAGCAGCTATGAGGCAGACAGAAGTGGCCCTGAGGCAGACAGAAGCTCTGAGACAGAGAGAAGTGGCTCTGAGGCAGACAGAAGTGGCTCTGAGGCAGAGAGAAGCGGCTCTGAGGCAGACAGAAGCGGCTCTGAGGCAGACAGAAGTGGCTCTGAGGCAGACAGAAGCGGCTCTGAGGCAGACAGAAGTGGCTCTGAGGCAGACAGAAGTGGCTCTAAGGCAGACAGAAGCTCTGAGGTAGAAGGAAGCGGCTCTGAGGCAGACAGAAGCTCTGAGGCACTTCCTTTCCAACAGGAGGATGAAGCAGATGGCCCAAGGACTTGAGCTGCAAACATCCAGTTACAAGCTGTCCCCTGGCTCCCTACCACAGATGGCCTTTCTCAGGTCAGGTGGCAGTGGGGAGCATAGGTACAGCACAGTGCATCCAGTTCAGTGGCATGGCACAAGAGCAGAGATGCTTCCAGATTGGAAGAGAAGATAAAAGTCGAATTTTCATTGGCTACCAGCACAGAGTAAAATCATAAATAGAATACCTAGAACGGTTGAACTGATACTAATTACTATAGCTCAGGATTGAACTTTCATTAAAACCTTTCAGGTTGGCGTATGTTCCTTATTTACCTGGAATATTTGATGCTTTGTATATTGTGAGTATACAGTCTAAGAATGGGATACATCCTTAAGCAGAATAGCTGTTGCATTTTAAATTTCAGATATTTCAGATATTAAGAAGCACAGATCATTTCTATGTGTTTTTAAAAACATTTGTTTTATTGATTTCTTTTGATCCCCATTGTTCTTTATTCCACAGTTTCCCATTTGGAATTGCCAGTAGTAGTTGTTCGGTCACACTAAAGCCCTCAGTCAATACCACAACATGCTCACTAATAAGCATGTACTCTGAAATAAGGGCAGCCAGATACAACTTTTCACCCTACAGTCCACTGGCTGAGCTGTGCAGACATTGTCTGCCGATTGAATCCTTCTCACCTTAGGACACATTTTTCCAACAAATAGAAAACATAAATTGTGAGACACAGAGACAATGGCCTGGATTCAGTATGCATTTATCTTTCAGTACTGTATTAAGGCAGTCTTTTTCAATTTAATTTCAGCAATTGCTGAACTTACCTGAGTCTGTGAAGAAAAACAGATGAATCTATAATCAATAATGTGAACTGATGTTTAGGACAAACTACTGATTGGAACATAGGAATTGAGACAACCATGCTGAGCTGAGCTCAGGTAGGATGCAAACCCATTGCATCTGACAAGGCTCAACTGCTTTTTTCTTGTTTTAGTATGCTATAACATAGAAAGTCACAGGAATTTGCAAATGTGCCACACACTATTGTTACCATTGGTGGAAAAACATAAATTTGTAAAATTCTCAAACATTGGTTTCACAAGCACTGTAGTATGGTTCATGTACAGTAATTGGAAAACATACACTAAAACACATTATATGCTGCATAAATGCTTGTTAGCGTAATATAGAAGTATAGAGTCCTTTAAATCTGAAATATATGTGAAGTTAAAGTATCTGTTGTCAGTCAGTGATATTGTTGGAGAGGACAAAAATGAAAGATGTATAAGAATAAACAAAGAATATAGAGTGGACTGCATTGTTCCAGCAGCTAAATACACATCATGAAATATCATCCAAAACCTGTTTTCAAAACATTTTCATCTTCCCAACAGCTTTGGCACACACTGCTGTTTACTAACCCTGCCCCCGGCCTGTTTGTAACCAGGCCAGAACTGGATGTGCAACGGAGCCAAAGTCTTCAAATTATAATGTAAAACCAGGCAGAGACGCGCTGATTTTGCCATGACAGCGGAAAAGGGTATAGCTGTCATTTGTATTCATTCTTGTTCATTTTTCATTCTAGTGGAAATTTTAAAATGGACTGTCTACTGTCTACCCCATGGATGTGTACAGAAAATGTGTCAAACAATATATTGTACTGACAAATAGTAAGAATATATGATTTTGATCAATATTCCATCAGTAATATTTTAAACTTTGCCTACACTACTTGTATTGATGCTGCAGGCTGAAATGGGTAACCTACAGTGCTGCATAGAAAATATCCCTTATATGCAAATTAGTTCCATCCACTGTTGACTTTGGATAAAAGAGAGAAAATTGTGTTTCAGTTGCAAACTGATTAATGACCAAGAATGTATGATACATAGAGACGTTACTGCAGCAGTCACCTGAGACAGCAAAAATGAATAATGCCTCTGTTCGGTGCAAACACCACTCTTTCACCTTCAACAGTGTTGGATGCTCCATACGGTCAACTTTAACTCCAGGAACTTAAACAAGGGGAGAACAATCACACAAATTGCAGGCCACAATGAACAATCTAACAAGGTTGTGTTCAGTCCACAAGGCAGTGGCCTCATTAGAAAACAGAGTCAAAACATTTTTGCTGACTACTTGATTGTAACGGAATTAGCACCTGAAACCTCAATAGCACCTTAATTACTTTTATCACAGTGTTTCATTTGCCATAGCCTGGGAAGAGTCATTCATATTTTGAAGATGACGTAATATGGATATCTTGGATGGCATTGGCAAATTTCTTCACACGGAATCGCCTGGGCAGAATGTGATGACAGCATTTGATTTCTTCTCTGCTAAGCCTTTGTGAAGAGGTCTCTGGGTCAACCACATACAAGAACCATTTTTAACAATAGTAACCCCCCAATTTTCTTTATTTCCCAATTAGCACAGTTGAATTGCAAGCCTGCCCCATTACTGCAGCATCTTCTGACCAATAAGGCAAGGCTATCACATGCCACTAAAATGTGTTCATCCAAGTACGACTGCTCTTTAATCTGCACTCCATTGGCAGAGCTGTGCCCCATTTTCAGAGGCCTGAATTACTATGAAGCCCTCCATCCCTGAAATACTATTTTTTACCTTAAGATTTTCCAAGACTCAACTAACCAGAACTACTTAACTACCTAAAGAGCATATTTAAAATGAAAAGTTGTGCGTACAAGCAGCAACGGCCACAGAGAGCATGGCTTAGATGTCTGCATCAGGCTAGAAATGAGGACCGAGCCCGCCTAAGCCTGATGTCTTTACGGCCCGACCAGCTCCAGCCAAATCTGAAGCCTGAGAGAGCCCGGTCGCTGAAACAACAAACCTTGTTGATGTACATCACAATAGAAAATAATGCAGTGTTTCCCACAGGAAAGCTGCTCGTGAAGGTGCTTGTGATTGTGGAACGAAGGCTTCGGCCAGCTGTCCACAACTATCAGGGGCATGCGTTACTAGGGGCTAGGGGGTGCCATTTTACCACCATGAATCACCATTTCACTACTTTAATTAGTTACCTATATATTAGTGCACCCAAAAAGAAGAAGAATGTGATTTTAAAAGAGGTACCCTTAGAATATGCATGTAAGATTTAAGTTGACAAAATAAACATTAATACAAGTGTATTTAGTTCTAGCTTCTCTGGCTACTGTGACCAAGCAGCATGCATTGCCATGTCAGCAGAGCCTGTCAGGGGGTACTTTCTCCTTTTCACTTGTGGGGGCACTAGTCATTAAATGGATTATCCTGTGAACATTGTTCACTCTTATTCTAGACAGGTCTTGCAGACATCCAGTGAAAACGGCATGGAAGCAGTAGCTATGGCTGCTAGCCTGAAGTAGTCGGGCCTGGCTTGCTAATAAAGCTATAAATAATATATAGTGTCAGAAGTTGTATTACAACTTTTTTAGAACTTTTCTGTTTTGAGCTAGCCTATCTAGTTGTATTTATGTTATAAATGAGTGCAAGCTAACCATCATAAACTGTCAATGTTTGATCAGCAGCAAGTTGATAACTTTTTTTTAAACGTTATTCCATTCCCCCCAGGAATGAAGAGTGGCTGAGTGACTGAATGTGCAATCTCTAATTCAAATAATTAAAATGCAGCAGAAAAAAAATATATATTCACATATTGTATTTTATTGTAAAACTGAACCCGTTAAAGTTATTAAAAAAGTTGAAAACCATGTGTTTGGCCTGACATATCAGAATCCAGTTTGTTGGCCAGATTCTTTCACAAAGCCTTGTGGGAAATGGAGTGCTGGAGGTGTAGCTTTTCGCCCTCAGAATCCCTGCACAACAGCACAATACATAGAGAGAGGTCGCGACCCTGTGTTTGGCATTAATGGAAATTACTGTTCCAGCAGCTAAGCGTGTTGTATCATAGACACAGATAAAAAGCTTTGTGATTAAATTGAATTTAGCCCTTGGATTCCAATGTCTCTAGGGAGTATATTCCTGGAGAATGTATGTGTGCAGGCATCAATCTTATCACAGCCAAACAAATCTGACAGGGTGAAAACCTTTCTTACATGCTGACTATATTTGTACTTAAGTCACCATGCACAGAAGAAAGGAGACAACTTTGATCCAAATAAAACAAACCAGGCCTGCCAACTCTCTGTTGTTCAGCCTTCACCTTGAGCTTTGTCTGTATACCCAGAACTGGTTCCCTTGTCTGTTTAGCTACTCACTTGCTCGACAAACTAATCTGTGCCTCTGTGTGTCCCACTTAACGTCAAAGCAGCACAAACATTCGAATCAGTCATTAACCCGCCCAATGTCAGCCCCTAAGCCCCCCCATTAAAAATAACTGGCCTTGTCAGCCATCTCATTTCCGAAGGACATCGTCTCAAGCCCCCGCTCAGCAGCTCAGACAATCCCCTTCATTAAGAGAGCTTCGCCGGCTGGTGCCAGAGCCGCCATCTACACCATAACTAAGGCTGTTAGCATCTGTTTTACTCCAAGCAAAGTCAAAAGGTGCCGGGCTTTGAGGAACTCCCAGGCTCCCGCAAGACTTCCGCCCGCTACTTTGCACGCTCGGAAATGTCACCTTATTCCGGCAAGCTGTTACGGCACTTCCTCCATGCCAAAAATGTGGGGGGGAGGACCCTCGGAGGAACGCAAATTAATCCCGCGTTTTTAGGGGACGGGCTCTTAAAAGGCGTCAGATGCCCGGGGCACCTGGAACTGAAGCGGAGGAAGGAGGAGAAGTGATATAATGGCGCTGGAACCAAGGACTGTGCCTCAAAGTCAAGCCCTGCTCTCAGCAGTGAGGGGGGAGGGGACACATTCCCTGCTGTTGACATCTTGGCTGTGGCTAGGAGCACATTAGGATGAGAGGAGGACAAATGCGGGCTTTAGAAGGTGGATTTATCACAAGAGAGAAAAAACAGTTCAGACAGCTGAAACTACCCGGCCGGCTATTGCCTAGTGTCGGTTGCTCAAGGCCTGCCTGGATTTCCTAAGTCTAAACAACACATTATAAAAGGGACATAAAATATAAAATGAGTGAATTACTTGTAACATAGTCATTATTTCTGGATACATAACTTTCAATGGAGATATAATAACTGAAGGTACTATACACTGCTAATTTTCCTGCAAATAGGTCTGCAACATCTATGAAGAATTATCTAAAGAAGATTAAATATTGCATACTGTAAAAGAACAGGCCAACAATATAATACACACAAAAATCATAATCTTACATTTTTTTTCCTTTAGAAATGTACATTCTTATTGCTATGAAATGTAGCATACACAGTATTACAGCAATATAATATGTCTACAAGGAGTCTTTTCCCAGAATTCAATCAAAATCTCATACAAATAAATGTTATTTTATGTTATTTGGTGAACTGGCCATCAGCGTTAAATTTGATTTTCAGGCATACCTTTTTCAGCCATTGTTCAACACTGTATAAGACAGAATTGGGTGAGCCTGGAAATTTCATATTGCCAAATACTCACAATACCGCTGAATGCATTTTGTCAGAAGTGAACCCACATATGGAACTGCACCAGCTAGTAAAGCAGTGTGCAGGAACCCCTTTTTCAAGCAAAGCGCTGTGAATCTCCAGTGATGTCATAAAATTTTGTCCAAGCCAAAATGTATACGTATACTGTATTGATAATTTGTCAGCAGTGAAAAGCGCAAGTCCATTTGCTTTGCTGTGGCACTTTAACAACTGCCTATGAATCCTTTCTTATTTTCCCATCTTTTTGCCTTTTGATTGCTCTTACAGTACTCTCACTTAAATTAGTTTTCAAGTAAATAAACCTATGTATACTCTATGTTCCACTTCCATTCTATTTCATTCTATTTTGATCCATTCTGAGCATTTCTACTATCTGTAAATATTTCAAGATGTCTCTCAACAGTTTAAGATCTCCATCAGCAATACAAAGCACCAGGAGATGTAATATCTCAAATTCAATTTCAGATACCTTAAATGAGTTTCAGATAAAGCGCTCAGAGAAAAATAAAAACATGTACAAATCTTTCCTAGATATCTTCAATGGACAATGGAAGGCCACAGAAAAGTTTTTATTTTGCCCTTTTAGAAATATAATCATACTAAGCTGCAGCTATCAGATATTAAATTTAAAATATGAATAAAACTTTTCTGCATTTTCTGAATGAGAAAAAAAAAGATAAACCAGAAATACAATGTTGACAAATCAAATATTTAATGCATATATAACATAATTTCAAAAATGAACATGTTTGCTGCCATTTTATACATTATAACAATACTATGGATAAGACTTCAAAATTTGTCTGTCAACTCTAATTTACATATAACTGCATGGAGTATGTTTTTTCCTCAGCTGATTGAACAAACCGTGAATATAACATATATTTTTTTACCTGAAGTAACATATATGTGTTTTGTGTCCAAATATGTCTTAGACAAAATCAGTATTGTTTCTGAGTAAACTGGGTTGAATGCTAGATGTTCATTGCAACACTGCAACGTGACCTTTGCAACGTGAGCTTCACTGGAAATGCCTTGGCTTCACTGAGGAAGGCTGTCTCCTTTCTTGCCAAAGAAAGAAGGGGCTTCTAGGTAAGGGGCCACAATGGGCTTAGTCAGCATCACCACATCAGCTGCCACTGAAAGACTGCCTCGCTGGGGCACACCTGGTTTTTCGGGAGAAGAGGGGGAGGGCACCTGTCCATCCACTCTATGATTCCTTTGACCCCACTGTCTTCCCTACTGCCAAGCTGTCAAACATCCATCACTAGCCTAAAAATATGCCTTCAAAGAGAGGAAGGAAACAAAATGGGCCTTTGTGTGTCTTCATTATGCCACTGAAAGTGGCTGGAGACAATGGGAAAGTTTTTTTTATTATTATTACTACTACAGAACTACCCTATCCCTAGGCTATAGATGTATGTAGGACATTTGAGCCAAAACAAAAACAAAAAAACCTAACCATGAGTATTATGATGTAGAGGTCATACAGTTGCATGGTTGTGTGCAAGAGGGAGAAGGGTGGGGGGATGGGGAGGCTAGATGAATCACAAGTTTCTAGAAAGAGGTAGTGAACAACGTTGCTTGTGTGACACCTGCCTCAGGATCCAGTTGTGCTCTTGAGCTCGACCTCTCCACATTGTTCGGATCATGAGAGCCCTTCATCTGCCCGCTAGACTGCTAACATCATGACAGTCCTTCACAGCGACTAGCATGCTGTTTGGCGCTAGGCTCCTGTTTGGGGAACAGATCATTTGCTGAGCCAGGGGAGAGATTGATTTTTAAAAGGAAATCATCCATTCTTATAATGGCAACCCTGCAGTATTTTTTCCTGGATTGTTCTTCCAATCACTTTAGTTGATACGCAAGGTTAAAATATAGCAGGATTATAAATTGTAGAGCAGGGATTTTAAACTGGTTTTGATCCAGGACCCCAACCCAGGTTAAAAGGCACACCGGGGACCTCCATGAAGTTCCTATAAGTCAGGGGTGCACAACAAAGGCCGACCCGTTTCAGGATTTTGTGCCAACTTCTCTTCTTAATTATTCAATTAGCTCAATCATACCTTGATCTGGAAATTGCACAAGCACCAGCTACAGCTGCACGCTGCTAGCGTATCCTAAAGAGTTTACTGTGCTCAAGTCCAGGAGTTAACCAGCCTAGATTATAGAGCAGTCAAAAACTAAGGTAATTGGTTAGAACAAAAACCAGCATTCACACCAGCCCCCCAGGACCGGAGTTGTGCACCCTTGCTATAAGTAAAGATCACAAATGGGGGGGGTGGAGGTTGGGATTTCTGATCATAGATGCAGTTGTGAGAAGCTAAAGGTCAGGGCAATCTGGATTATTCATTAAATATATGTTAGCATATCACCATTCCCATTCCAAGGTTTGTGAAGATGCGCTCGGACCATCACTGAAATTTCAATGTACGTTTAATGTCTACATAATTATGGGACATGTATGTTATTTTTGCATTATAAAAGTGTGCAAGCTCTTGGAAAGTAATGGACAGTTTCTAAAGTGTTTTTGAGGTGAACAGTATTCATGAAACACTGGCTGCCAAGAATCTTGTTCATATGGATTATGACTATTCAGTCTTGCAAAAGAAAGGAGTGTAAAAGAAACTCAAAATTCTGAGAACTTAATGTTTCAACAGTGAACATTAGTAGGAAATATCCACATTATTTGGGGAATGCAACAGACACTTTTTGTCCTTTTATAGCCTCAATGAGGAAATGTGCCTTTCATTGCTGTGCCTCCATCACAAGGAGCTCTGCATCTGTAGTACTTGGACTTGTCCAATACACTCGTCCATTAGCCTGCGACTACGTAGTTTCCACGCTGCAGGCCACAAAGTACTACAGGAGAACTAGTGCCACTCAAAGGAGAGGTGTGTCATTAAGTGACAACTCATGTTTTCTAGTGCTGTACATTACTTCCAGTTTCCACTTTCAGTCTGTAATGTAATAAAGGCTTGCAAATCTGTGCATGAATCAAAAATGAGTGCATGAAAATCTGTGCATGAATCTTAAATGATAAACATACTGCAATATAATTAGCCACATTTCTACCCATTTGCACAAAAGTACACTTTTCCCCCATGATTCATGAAATAGCAGTGCATCATGTCAGGCTTAGCCCAAAGAGGAGCAGGTGTTATATTTATCATTTTATGAATTACCTAAATTAAACCCAAATATCAAAGTAAGGTGGTTCAGATGGTATTACAGGTAATCATGATAACATTATAAAACCCATGGAAACTAGATGAATTCACAAAAGAGAATTGTGTCATCAGAAAAACAGTGACAGTATATTTTATTGATAACCACAAATGCGTGTGTTTATGTTTGCTTAATTATGTATTTTTGTTAATGACTCTAAGGCAAAACCCAGGATTTCCCAAACACAAATGGAACTGTCAAAGTAGAGAGGGGGATCAAGGCTGTTTATATTCTAATCCTTTCTTATTGCAGTACTAAGACGGTATGTCAAACAAGAATCAAAAGCTGATTTGTGCAGGTATATGAAATTATGTGGAATGCAGTTCTGTTCAAAGGAAACTTTCAAGGAATGGGTAAATAATTTGCAGCCACTCATGGATTTTGAAATGGATATGTTACAAAAAAATTCAATGAAAATCGAGTCTTTCCTGGACTAATACTATACAAGCAAATGGGGCAGATAATTACTACAGTCCAAGACATTACCGTTAGTTTTCAGAATGATTAACAGATGTGTAACACCACTTTGTATTATGCCCTCAATCTGTGCTTCTCAATCCACGAACACATCTTGAGCAGGTGACCTGTAGATGCAATTAGAGTAATGAAGAGATTAATGTCAGAATCCCCTGTGATTGACAGGTCACTTGTGTGAGATACAGCTGTGGAGTGGAAACCCTTCCTCAACCTCAATGGTCCTCAACAGGAGTCAGATTTATTAATAAGCCCATCTGCAGCTCTAATCAGCACGCCAACTGGAGACAGAATTCAGTGTCATCACGCTTGACTTCAAGAGAAACGTTGCGTCAATGCAAAGTACTTTCTCTTGTAACCTTTTAGTCATACCACAGGTGAAATAATTCTTCCACATTGAGTTTTCTGAAATTCAAAAACTCATGTCATTTCTTCCAAGACTACAGTCAAAGCACTTATGATGTGGTAATCCCTTTCTCTGCAATCCAACGAATGTAGATTTTTATCTTCCTAAGAACTATAGGCGAAACTGGCTGAAATTCATATGCCACTTTTAAATTAATGGTAATGTCATACTTTTACTCCTCCCCCCCGCAAATGGAAATGCCATATTGTATTTGTAGGTGTCGCATTACTGAACACACATTCAGCAAAGCACTGCCAACCATTTATTCATTACATTGTGCAGTTCATAAGCAAAGCAGTACACGCCATGTATGGAAGGGCTAAACTTCATGCACAGATGGCACAGGCAGATCACAGGCACCTGACTGACTACAGTAGAGCCATGGGGCATGCCACCATGCTGAGAGCTAGGGCTATAGCTCAGGCTCAGAGATCTCAAACTCTAGCCCTGACTGAAGAGCTTGGGCTTTAGCTCAGAGATCTCAAACTCCAGTCCTGACTGAAGAGCTTGTCCTTTAGCCCAGAGATCTCAAAATCCAGTCCTGACTGAAGAGCTTGTGCTTTAGCTCAGAGATCTCAAACTCCAGCCCTGACTGAAAAGCTTGTGCTTTAGCTCAGAGATATCAAACTGTAACCCTGACTGAAGAGCTTGTGCTTTAGCTCAGAGATATCAAACTGTAACCCTGACTGAAGAGCTTGTGCTTTAGCTCAGAGATATCAAACTGTAGCCCTGACTGAAGAGCCTGTGCTTTAGCTCAGAGATATCAAACTGTAACCCTGACTGAAGAGCCTGTGCTTTAGCTCAGAGATATCAAACTGTAACCCTGACTGAAAAGCTTGTGCTTTAGCTCAGAGATCTCAAACTCCAGCCCTGACTGAAGAGCTTGTGCTTTAGCTCAGAGATCTAACTGTTCTCATGTACCTGTTCTCTCAGCTAGTACTTTTAGCAGTCTCTAATTTTAATCTTCTAGTACAGCATCCTGGTAGGTTTGCATGATGTAAGTTATATAAAATGATTATAGTGTATTGTATATTATTGGTCTATACTGCATGTCAGGCTCACATAGTAGCACGCAGTCCATAGCATGTGGAGGGCCATGAATACAGTCAGCATGCTGTTTTTGGTGCAACAACTTTCTGTTTATCTGCCCCACAAAATAGCCCTAACAAACTTGGTGAGATAAATGGCTGTGCAGATGCTGAGTGTTACTTTCTTTCTGGATGGTAGTTGGTATCCATGCACCCAGAATATGGGGTTTTCAGTCCAGATATTCTGCCACCTTCACATAGCAGAAGGCACACTAAAAAGAACATCATCTATGTTTTATGAAAATGGATCACTACAATCTGACCAAGTCTCCTGTTTGCAGTCCTTTCTCATGTGCCTTGTCTTTTAAAAGGGAAATGACTGAACTCAGTGAACATATTATAGCAGGCCATCATTAATACAATGCATGAATTTCAAAAGGTACACAACCAATTAAATGTATGTAAATGGAACAAATTTACATTTCCTCACCTTTCATATTTCCTGGGACTTTTATGTTGGAGTAACATCAGTTAGACATCCTTCTATTAGCTGAATGCATTTAATAGCTCACCAAGCAAAGAAAAAAGAAACACCTAAATTTCAATATCACTAGAGCTGCAAGAGTACTAGGAAGTCTTAAGTAGTCAGTATTAAATACTTAGAAATTAGATTTTTTTAGAGGAGTGGATGTTTTAATTGCTTCATAGTTTTCCTATGAGGAAATGGCATGGCTTCACTAGCCATTTAAAACCATTTATCAAATAAAAACATCATGAACAATATTTTCAGGAAAATTGTTTTTATTAACCAAATTAACAAGGCATTAAATCTACTTACTAATGTTCAAACTGCAGTCAACTGGTGATAAAAGCAGGCCACTTTGCAACCGAATGACATGGTTCATTTGACTGATGGATCAAATGGTCGTGCTCACTGAACTAGGCTGACAACCCTTACAGGACCCCGCAAGGGAGACCTGCCTCAGGTAGGGTACTTTCACACCAATTATAGGAAATATCCCCCAAGACCCATGACATCATTATTGGCGCTCAAAACCCTTACAAGTTACTAAATGAGGGTTTACCTGTGTCAGCTTCGTGAAGTGCCTACAGCCGAGTTGCTAAGACTTCTCATTATTTAGTTCAGAGAGGAAATGAAAAGCCTCCACCTTTGCCGTCAGGAGCACAGGAAAAGTTCACATGTATGCCATTACGGACTTAATGCATAAAATGACATCAACAGTAGGCAGCTACAGTATAAAACCCCTCAAGATCCTGAAGAATCACAGGGGCCTTCTCAACAGCAGGCCAAGGGGGCTCCGGGCCTCTGGCTGCACGTTACAAGAGATTTGCACGCCATGCATCAGTGCAGGCCGAGGCTGCTGACAGGAGCCAATGGGTGGCTGGCTTCGGGGGAGGGGGTGGGGAGGGGAGGGGAGGGGGGGCTATCGTTGGCCCAGTGCTGCCTGAAGTACACAGCATCAGAGGCCAGAGCACGCCTCCCCCTGAACTGAGGGAACGATGATACTCCAAAGTGCCGCTGTCAACTGCGTTTAGCGTCAGCACAGTCCCTGAGGCCACCTGGCAGACCCTCCCCCCCACCCCCCACCCCGCACAAGAGCAGGACCACCGCGCTTCCTGTCACATGACCACACTTGGGGTCTGCAGCCGTCTGCCTGACCGCACACTCACCAGCTCAGTTAAAAAAGAAAAGGACTAACAGTTCCCATCATTGCTCATTGATAAATTTATTGAAATGTAGACAAGACATATGTGTTTCTCAACCTGCAGCCCGAGTCACACAATAGTGAGGCCCAATTTACACTTTGTGGAAAAAGAATGCCTTTGTAAATTACAATACCAGGGACCAAAATGTAGAGCACCACACATTACCAGTCTATGTGGTTGCCTCTACAGGAAAAGTTTGTGTACCGTTTTTTTCCCCCATTGCAAAAAAACCTGGCACATTCTGTTTGGAACATACAGCCCAGGATTGAGAAACGCTGCATTACAGATTCATACATAGTGAGAATAACTATGAAATGGATACTAAACAAGCCATGGATACAGACTCACAACTGTTCATCACTGGAATTGTTCAGTTGTTATTCACATATACCTTTTTCTTCTGTGACTGGTGAACTGGAGTGAACTGAAGCACTGTACACGGATACAGAGTATATATAACAAAATGCACTTATCCATGTCTGAGGTCACGCCATTCACTCCCCAAATTGAGTGAATGACGTGCACTTCATATTTCATAACTACAATATAGCAGCGACTCTCAAACAAGGTAGAGGACCATAATTCAGAAAAACCAGCTTTTACTTTTTTCTCTTTTTTTTGGCGATGTGGGTTTGAATCAGCCTGGCAGCATTAATCACAATGTATAAATGGACACAGAAAAGAAAAAATCAATGCTGGGTACCCTCGGCTCCAGAAAATTGACACACATTTTATTCATCATTTTGATCCTGTAAAATTGCTCACAAATACACAGCATGCTCATCAAATGCATAGAAAAGCACTGTGTGTTTGCAGAGGTTTTCCCACACAACACTGAAATGTTTCGCCCTGTATGTTCTGTCGTGCTCACAGTAGATGTGGCTTTAAGCTTACAATCAAACAATGAATCATATGCACATATGCAATCTCTTGTTCTATACCACTGGAAAGACACATAACTAAAGTGACAGGGTTGACATTGTAGGAGAACACAGAGGTTTCCAATACAAGCGGAATCCTACAGAAAACTGAGCCCAACAATGTATTCATTTTTATCAAACATGACTTTTGTATAATGCTATAAATTCAAATTTTTACTTAAATTATTTTCAAGGATAATCTCTCTCTCTCTCTCCCACTCACACACACACAGACACACTCGCACGCACACACATACGCATACACACATAGATACACACGCACACAAGCACACACAAGCACACACACACACACACCTCTTTTGTGATACGTTCTTTTCATAACATTTTTAAATCACACTCAATGCTCGGTTTGTTTCATTTAGTTCATTAAAGGGTCTTTATTCTACACACAACTTTTCATAACCCTAATTTCAGCTGAAGAGGACTCAGAAAGTTCAAAACCTTGAGAAAAGAAAAAAAACATTTAAAACGCAATTACTACACGTCAGTATTTAGACCTCTTTCAACCACAATATATGCACCAAATGGCATGCAGTTTTTTTCTGCAATGTCTGCAATCAGTCTTCAATAAATGTAAATATTGGCACAAGGACACTATCCTATCACTTATATTTGGTCAACTATGTTTTTAAATATCTTTCATAAATATACATAAATATCTAAGAGTTGACTATTTCTGTTCTGAAGTGCAGGTATAGTTATTGATTTTACCATACACAACATATTCTGTTCATACAGTCTGTTATAATGATATGAGCTCACAAATATTTGTATTTTGTCACACTACCAAAATAATTGTAAAATATACACTATAAAAACCGGTCTTACAGCTTCTTTCATAACATTTTAATCTTTTCACAACTTTGAAACAACAGAAATAGTTGACATTTTTCATTTGAAATAGAAGTGCCCACTGGCCAGGGATCAGCCCACAGTATCTGTAGGCTATGGAACCAAAATGGAGGACAGTAACTAGGCACAGGTGTACAGCGACTGCACAACACAATCTGCCAAATCGAGCAATTTTCCTCCCCTGAAAGAGTGTGATGCAGTACTATACGTTACACATTTTTCATATCATATTAAAGAAAAGATCGTTAACAATGCTTTAATAAAATCTGAGACATCTACTATCTCTGCCGATTATAACAAGATGCGCTAGCTAAATGCAGCCCAATCATGTCTTGCAGACAGACCTGTCTGTCACAGATGCTGTACTTTTGCCATTGTTCTCTGAGGGGTCTAAAACAAAATAAAATAACAACAATAATGAAATGCTGAACAGACTGCCACTCATCTGAAATATTGCCTTCACTCAAATTTCTATTCAGTTCTCAGTTAGTCAGAATTAGGTCCAAGGTAAACTCATTGCATTAATTTGCATCATTTTGCATCTTGGTAGCCCAGCGCACCACCGAACATCCACACACCCACCAGAGGGTTTAAATGCACACCTCCGCCTAGCACGGTCAGATTAAAGAAACAGCTAAATAATCACCTTATTTAATTACTGCCAATGTCAAAATGGCAATTACATCAGCAGCTAACAGCCAGACATTTTACAGAGGACGCTCCTCCACATGGAGCCAGTTTCAGTTCCAGAATTTTTTCCCCAGTGGATAAATATAAATATCTGGCTATTTTAGAACTGATTTCCAAGTGTGCCATGTAGCATTTGTTTATTTGCAATGCATGGTACACACATATCAATGTTACACATGCCAGTGAAAGACCCCAGGAACAGCCAAGGTTTGAAAAGAAAATCCGGTGAATGAATGCTGGACCTCCATAGCAGGTCTATTCAGTCAAATTCCACTGAACTGCAGCCTTCATATTGACAATCGAACTGAAGCCTGCTAGCTTTCTTTCTTCATTATACAGCCTTAATAATTCCTTTTGATATTCACCAAAGGAATTATATTTCTAAGAAAAGGACATGCTGAGATTTGTTACTGCTAGGATAAAGCACATCACAGCTTGCATATCTGTTACCACACACGAAACGAGGTTAGAAGTGCCAAAGGAGCAGGTCTAAATTCTCCGGGTGAAACTAATATGCATGCTGCTCCCACCTGCTTTGACAACATGTATACATCTTGCTCAACGTGAGATGAATGTACAATTGTTCCCCACTAATATGGAGTGGATAACAACTCAATAATGTGTCTACTAGTGTTTGTCTGAAAACTCATCATCTATAAATGCAAGTAAATGTGTCTGTCCTGGTAAATCAGAGAAATATTGACACACAACTTCACTACAGTCCATTTAAACCTAATATTGCACTTAAGTCATAGACATACAAAAGTTAAAATTGTAGGCATATACAGGTGTGAAAGGTGTATGTGCAAACAGATGTGAAATTTGCAGGCATACAGATGGTAAAGGTGTAGGCATATACAGGTGTGAAAGGCATATGTGCAAACAGGTGTTAAAGGGGTTCATGAACTGCATATATGTACCTTAATGTTTATGTTAAAGCATATATGCATAGAGCTATTAAGGTCTGAGTGCATGTAGGTGTGAAAGGTGTATGTGCATGTATGTGGTAAAGGTGTACTGTATATGCATAGTGCTGATCAAGGTAAAGGTGTATACAGGTGTCAATAATGTCAATTTTTTCTTGTCTCCCAATTTTAGGAAAAGTTACATGAAGACAATTCATTGGTGCACATCTTTGTAAACCATCTCAACAAACAGACTTATCTTGCAACTGGGAAAAAAATCATCACATCAAATGATCAAGAATGAATGCTTGCAAAACAAAAAAGGGACAAAAAACACCATGAATGTACTTAGAGAGGTCTGGCTCTGGTTCACTGTTATCTTAATAGCTCATTATGAGTGTATATGTATGTTTATTGATCACGGCTTGTGATTTACAAGGAAAACAACAATGTCACAGGAAGGTGCAATTTCAATATCAGTTCTGATCAATTTACTGATGGTGTGGAGAGCTGTTCCCAGTGGACAGTCTGTGAAGTGTTGTTGGTTCGCCTGTGTAAGGAGCTCCACTTGGTTGGTACTGATACACCTTTCCGCTGTCACAGTGACCCAGGAAGACCCTCATACCCTGTGTGGTCCGCTGGGGCTGCCTCTTCAGTTACAGAAACCCAGGCGTCCTCTGACTATTTGGGCCAGTTGACTCTGACGAAGAACGGGTGGGATTTAATGTCCTCCACTCCTGCTCCCCCCGCCCCAAGTCTCTCCAGGGGATTGAACTGCAGAAGCTATGAATGACACAGAAACACATCAAATTGTTTCATTATAATGTCAAAGAGAAAGACTGGAATTTTTATCCCTATAACCCATACAAATATGGGTTTCCTAAACTATGTAAAACTGCCAGCTTTCATGAAATGCCCATCTGAGGTGCTCGCATCACAAGTGCATCACTGAAATGTAGTCGAATGGGAGATTATGTGTTATGGTGCTTACACAGCCTAATAAATTAAAAAGCAAAACAGTCGACAAACAATCATTCATAGAAAATAATTATAAAACAGTAATTGTAATAATACAATGTAATAACAAAACTGTAAACATGTGACAGATGATAAAGTAATATATTTATAATATATTAAAGTGGCAGAAATAGTTGAAAGTATCATAAAGTATCACAGAGGGATGTTTCCACTACACATCCACAAAATATATATAAGTAATGTCATTAACTGTTATAACACTCGTTTCATATCAGGCATAAAATCCATATTGAAAAAATCTCAGGATCGTATGGGCGTGGTCGGGAGCACCCCGTCACCCCACCTCCCGACTGAACTCGTCCAAAATGGTCCCTCCCACAAGTAAACAAACACACACATGGCTAAACAAACACACACAGGACATACACAAATGGTATCCCCGATGCTCAACAGCACCAAATGCAATTAGCAAAATTTACAGAAAGATTTGTGTGGAAATCCCACCTTTTAACCCAGATTCCAGATTCAGTCTGCGATTTCAGCAAAACGGGAAAATATGAGCCCCTACATATAGCTTGCTGTAGCCTACCTCATAAAGGGAAATGATTAGCAATAGTCTAATTCTCAATATTAGAGAACATTTTCCAGTGCATGCTTTGGCACAAACAAAAACCTTCAAGGTGAATGTTCTGCACTATTCATAGGCAGCATCATGCATTCATGACATCATGAAGGACCTGGATCCAACAGCTCAGAGCCCGGTAATACAATGAACTTCACCCATTCAATCTGCACATAGGAACTGATGTAAATGCTTATAGCAATGCAACTGATTTCTCGTACTGTCACTGATGCTTAATACACACCATAGTAACCCAAAACAATGCAGTCTGAAGCCATTTACGGATTTACCTTTATAGTCACTTTAATACATATATTATAAATTATATTATATATCGTAAATTAATTTAGGCACCTTGCCTAATTGACACCTGCTTCCTAAATGTAGTTATCTGTCTTGATGACATTTGGAGGCTTGTTTGAGGTGCCATAAATGTGCATGTGGCCACAAATTTGTGTGGAAGCTGTCAATCAGCCATAATAATTTAGCCAAACCCCCTGCAGGTAATTTATTTTTCTTAAAGAAACATTTGTGTTTTAGAATCGCACCTTGACTATGAAAACAGGGTCTTCAATATTCAAATGATGTTCAATTAGAGAGTGTAAACTCCAAATATGTGGCAAAGCACTTTTAATGAGTGATTACTACAACTATAAGTAGCATGCAAAATTTGCCATGGTGATCTCCAACACTGAGATTCAGCTTCCTAGCCTTTCTTGATTCACCTGCCTTGAAATACAGCTTGAAATGCCAGACGCAGAAAACCAGTTTATTAAAATATCTGTCCTACTCCTTCATTAGGAAGCTGTTTTCATGACAGCGCTTTTGAGTAACACACATCCAATTAATGACATACCTTCCTTTCAACAAGCAAATCTTTCTCTCATTAAAGAAACACTTTTCATTACCTGAATGCCTGCTCCTCTGGGACTTCAAAGTTGAAATGACCAAAATCCATTCACAGTGCTGTTTGCTTTTATAGACATGCTTGGAATGCTTACGTAAAAATGTCTGTCCTTTCAGTCTCCAGTTTGAGCGGAAAACTCCTCAATCCTGGATCACAGTCTTGAGAGTCAACAGTCCCGGTTTATAGTCTCATTCATGTTAGTGACTTATTTCCTTTGACTGACTCACCCAAAGCTACTGGAAATGCTAGGAACTGGTTAGGCAATCTAAATGGCATAGAAGAATGAAATATATGCTGGTAAGCAGCAACTTTAAAGGGCAAATTCAGATTAATGCGCACATGGATAATTACATAATCTACACATTGTCCAGTAAACCTGTTGAGGTCCCATACGGTGCTTGTCTCAATGTTTGCCGTTGTCATTCATGTCATCTGGGTGCACTTATTGACCGTAATGGAGAAACATTTTGTCAAAGAAAAAGGGAGAAGAACGAAGACGAGTGCAGGGGCGTGCGTTCCACCTACCTGCTGCAACAAGGATTTCGCTTCTTCGGACAGGAAGTCAGGCAGGTTGAGCGATGTGTGCCGGCTGATTCCGGCTGGATGACACTGGCAGAGGGACTGGAAGAGCGACACAGAGGAACAGAATCTGTTGACGGCTATGCAAAGCAAGACCACCATCAAACACATCCTCACCATGGTCCTCATTCACAAAACCGTCCTAAAATTCTTCTTACTTTTGTAAACTTACTGTAAGTTTCAACAAAAAAAAACTAACATGGGATTCATGAAACATGCACATTCAATTTTTTTGCACGTCCCAGGTGTATCAGATGATGAATGCCAACTGTTTGTAAAATTGGACGTGCATGCCTGTTCATCATCATTAGCACAAGTAAGCACCCTAGCAGTCCTATATACGACATACTGTATTCAGGGATGTGTGCAAACATCAACCATATTGCTCTCTGCAAACATATCTGTGCTTTCCCTAAAGAAGCACTCTCTACCCAAGGCCAAGTAATCCAACAGCAGCAAATAGGCCTTTGCTGCTGTAGGTGTTTGGTTTTTTTGCACATTTGTGTTTTTCTGCGCACCAGACTTCCTCAGGAAAAGACATTAGGCGGGCTCTCAAGCAGCCTGGTTGGTAGAAGTGACTGCCACAAATCCGGGCTGGGCCCTGTAGCTGCAGAGACCGCCTGGTCGCTATTTGCAGACGATGAATGAGAGTCTCATTCAATGAGTATGAATGAGAGACACAGACAAAGACTCAATTAGCGTTGGCCATGTGCGGAGTGGGTTTATCTTAGCCAGGGTTTCCAGAGTCGCCCTGCAGCTCCAGTGTTTCAGCCTGCATGTGCCTGCACTGCACAGCTCCTAACATGGGGCACAGAGGGCACTGCAGAGCTCCTAACATGGGGCACAGAGGGCACTGCAGAGCTCCTAACATGGGACATGGAGGGCACTGCACAGCTCCTAACATGGGGCACGGAGGGCACTGCACAGCTCCTAACATGGGGCACAGAGGGCACTGCACAGCTCCTAACATGGGACAGAGAGGGCACTGCAGAGCTCCTAACATGGGGCACAGAGGGCACTGCAGAGCTCCTAACATGGGGCACAGAGGGCACTGCAGATCTCCTAACATGGGGCACGGAGGGCACTGTACAGCTCCTAACATGGGGCACAGAGGGCACTGCAGAGCTCCTAACATGGGGCACAGAGGGCACTGCAGATCTCCTAACATGGGGCACGGAGGGCACTGCAGAGCTCCTAACATGGGGTATGGAGGGCACTGCACAGCTCCTAACATGGGGCACAGAGGGCACTGCAGAGCTCCTAACATGGGGCACAAAGGGCACTGCACAGCTCCTGACATGGGGCAAGGAGGGCACTGCACAGCTCCTAACATGGGGCACAGAGGGCACTGCACAGCTCCTAACATGGGGTACAGAGGGCACTGCAGAGCTCCTAACATGGGGCACAGAGGGCACTGCACAGCTCCTGACATGGGGCAAGGAGGGCACTGCACAGCTCCTAACATGGGGCACAGAGGGCACTGCACAGCTTCTAACATGGGGCACAGAGGGCACTGCACAGCTCCTAACATGGGGCACAGAGGGCACTGCACAGCTCCTAACATGGGGTACGGAGGGCACTGCACAGCTCCTAACATGGGGTACAGAGGGCACGGACAGCACAGCAGCACCTGCAGGTGCAACCACCTGAAAATAAATAGTAGTTAATTTTTTTTTTTAATAGTTTTTTTTAAATAGTTTTTAAATATATTTTTTGCCAAAATATCACTTCTGCCTACCTGCAGCGAAAATGACAAAACTATGCAGCTCCCTCTCAGCCTCTCATTTTGTTTTATTTATTATTAATTTGGTTGTTTCATTTGAAATGTCACAACTGACCTATGTTGCAGGGCACCTGCACAAAAGGAAGTATAGAAGTAAATTTTATTATATTATTATTATTATTATTATTATTATTATTATTATGTAGTTTGATTTATGCTTCTATTTAAGGTAAATGATGCCTCTGTCAATCTGAAGCACAACAAAATTTGTACCTCACATGTTCAGCAGTCATCAGACATGACACCTCTGTTAACATACCAGGCAGAAAAGCAGTCTGTATGATCCTAGCCATTTACTCACACCTTCACACAAACAGACAGGATCTTAGCAGAAAAAGAAGAGAAAAAGGAAAAGAAAAGAAAAAACAGGAAAACCCTACTTCAGGGCGTTTTATTAGAACAAAAAGAAGACCTGGTTGTGAACCTAGCCCGGCACAGCTGATAAACGCTTTGCCTTAAAGAGTGTTTGAGGAGCGGTGGTCTAGGACAGCCGCTGAGGGCAGCGACAAGCTGTGTTAGCACAGTGACAGCTGACAGGCCAGCCTGCAGGCCTTGGACACAAACCCCAGTCTGCCCGGGTCTCAGCAAGCCAGTAGCACAGTGATGACACTCCGGAGATTACATATAAAATAAGACTCAATTGGGAGCAAGATGCTGCTGAATTACTAAGGAAAATCCTTACACACATATACACATATACACACATACACACACACGCACACACACACACACATCTACAGCATTTATGATGCTGCTATTTTCTTATCCTTTTCTTACACATCAGATGTCCGAATCACAATATTTTCCCACAATGTTAACAGGCAGAGAAATCTGAAGAGCAAAAAGTGAACACATGCCTGGCATGCCTATTGTACACATAAGTAAAACATCAACCGGAGGTTATCAACATTCATTTTTACTCATTTCATTGCACATAATTCAGGAACACTGCTCCCAATCTATTTACTCATTAAATGCATACAGTTGCATTTACTGCAAATTGAATAGCTGTTAGAATATAGCGATTTAGGAGCTAACAGCTATAAAAGTTCCACTGGTAATCCTAAAAATTAAATGATTAAAAAAGCACCGGTAATTATAAATAATTAGCTGACTATTAAATTTGATAATATAACTCTCATATTTAAGACCCTTTGACACGTGCCCATCTTTGGTCGACTAACAAACCGTGTGTAGCGAAATGTTACTCAATGTACGAATCTTCATTTCCCATTTAAATGTGCATGCGCATAATAAATACATTTCTTTCCTGCAGGTCTGTTACTTATTTAGTGTGACTATAGTTACATGTATCATCAGATTACACACTCACAAATTCCACAGCAATATTTTACCTCCTGGCTCTGTTATTACATATATTCAAATACTTGTGAATTGCTTTAACTTTATCTGGAAGGAGTCTAGAGAAAACTGTGACTTTCCACCATGTTAAGACACAACTGTCCATAATGAAAATGTTGAGAAAACAAAAACTCACGCAAATATATAACATACTGTACTGAACACTATCCTTTCTAATTACCCTAAACATGTTACAGCTAAACTTGTGAAAGGTGTTTGGGTGGCAGACCCCATAATCAGGGAAAATAATAAAATGCAGAGCATGTTTATTATTTACAGAATGGCAGTTGGTCACTAGGCCAGATGGTATCCTAAAGTTACTCTAAACACATGAACTTCAAAATACATTTGTTTCACATGAAACTGGGCAAGTAGATCCATTAGATCATGTACCTGGACTATTACACATGCTTTTGAGAAAATGGCTGGAGTCCCACTAGTACTTAAGACTGCTCCAGGCAGGGTGGCTCATCTTATGATGCTGGGAATGCATCTTCATAAACACTGGCAAAGTCTGGGCTGCAGAAGGAGCTCATAATGCATGTTCTTACCACATGGTTAAAGGGATATTTGGAAGGCTCATTACACATAAAGATCTGGACGGATACTAAAAATAATATAGCAGCAATGATGGCATAGCCCAGATGAGCTACCATATGGATTAATAATTTCTCCAATCCTGCATGTACTGTGTGTGTGTGTGTGTGTGTATGTATAAACAGTACAGGCTAAATGTATTAGGCCACATGTTTTTTTTTTTTTTTAAACCTTAGGTAGAGAAGAATTCAGTTAATATACGTCCATTTATTGAATAACAAACAAAAATCCGGAAGGGAGCAAATACTTTCTCACAGCCCTGTACGTTACAAGTAACAGTTGTACTGGTGTTGGTCCCCCAATTTTACAGCTGTGCAAAATTAACGGATGAACATAAAAGTAAATCAAAGCACTAAAGCGTAATATTTGGTTGCATAGCCCTTAAATGCAATAACTGCATCAAGTCTGCAACTCATTGATGTCACCAAACATTTGGGGCCACCAAGTCATTTGTGACTAGTTTCAGGTGCAGATAACAAACGGGTGCACGGGGATGGAAGTGCTGTATCTACATGATCTACATCATCATAGGGTGCGCTTCTCTCCTTAAGGCATATGCACAAATAACTGGCTGATTATGTATTGAATTCCATTGAATTTACTAAGGTTAATGCAATTAAGGAGGGTCAATTTTTGCATGAAATTTCTCTGTCTCTAAAGAGCAGGGGCAAATCAAGGCTCAAGCAAGACAGAGACACAAGAATAGGCATCAAAGATGCGCCGAGGGAATCGTTGAAACAAGAATAACACTATTTCAACGGTCCAAAATCATCAAACTGATGGTTAAGCAGCCATGCAATAATTAAGGCTGGGTGTTTCTAATGGAAAATATTGGCTAAAGTCACAGAGCAATCACGGCAAAGTTGTTAAAAAATCACGGAAAACTGAAAGAAGAAGCAGAAATCACAGAATGTTAAAAAAGATTAAATGAACCAAAAGATCTCATGATCAGCAGTGGGAAAAGACTGCTGACTGTAACAAGTGTTTGAAGTTTCAAAAAAATCAGTGGACTGTTGCCGCAAGTTTAAAAAAAAAAAAGAATAAATACATTGACAAGCTGTTGCATTTAGTTGCTTTTGTCCATCACGGAAAGAGAGTGCTTTTTGCCTTTAACAGAACATTCTTAGAACCACAACATGCTCAAATTGCATTAACAAATAAAAAACATGGTTACTGTTTGTTTGTTTTTATTTCTTTAAAGTAACATGTGGTAGATTAGATTAGATTACAGGCATTTAGCGGACGCACTTATCCAGAGCGACTTACACAATTTTTACATCCATTTATGAAGCTGGATATATACTGAAGCAATGCAGGTTAAGTACCTTGGCTCAAGGATACAACAGCAGTGTCCTACCCGGGAATCGAACATGACCAGTTTGTTACCCATTACACCACACTGCCGCCCTGGTGCGTGTTGTAGCCTATATTGTGAGGTTATTGATTATCTGATGGAGCACCTGTAGCAACTGACTGCAGCTTGTGTTATAGGTACAATAGAAAATTGTTGAAAAATCACAAAAAGCACTAAAACGGGAAAAACACAGCACTGCCAAAGAAAGAAAAAAAAAGAGAGAGACAAAAATCATGAAACCAGTGACACTTGTGACCTCTGTGACAAACACCAAGACATATAACTAATTACTCTTCTGGGAGAAATAAAAAATGACCTAGAACTTCCCACACAACGTTCCCATTTCATCCAGCCGATAGTCAAGCCTTGCATCATTACACTCACAACTGGATCATTTCAATCGACAACTGACGCCGTAGCTGGAATATCACAGTCCACATGTTGTCTACTGATTGTAGAGCTGGATACGCTCATACACTCTTCAGCAAGTGAAATGCGTGTTCGTTTTGATTCAAATCAGGGAACCGAACTGGCCCGTCCAAAACCTTCCGCTTTTTTCCCACTCATGAATGCTTTGGCTGTGTAGACAGTGTGTTTCGAGTCATTGTCTTGCTGCCGGATGAAGCGCTGGGCAATAATTTTGAAGGAATTTCTTTTTACAAAATCTGTCTGTACACTTCTGAATTCATCCTACTGCCACCATCCTCTGTGACATCATCAATAAAGATGAGTGAGCCTGTTCCAGAAGAAGCCATACATGCCCAAGCCATGACACTACTTCCTCCATATTTCACAGATACCGTGGTATGCTTTAGATCACGGGCTGTTCCTTCCTTTCTCCTTTACTTTTTGAGAAAAAAATTGCAAATAATACCTAGTAAGTCACTTACGAATAGTAATTAGTAATTAATAATAATGTTCCTGCTGAATCAGCTTTAACAACTGGGTATAAAAATTAAATACACTCACATTGACTCTCCATCTGACCTTGTTATTCATGCACTGAGTCATGCACTGTCAGAGGTAAAGCTGCACCTCCTTGGTCCCAAAACAAGGGACTTCAGTGCTGGACTTCTGTCTTTCATCCAGGAATCCCATGCCTGGCTGAAATAACCTAGAGATCCGGCCCTTCCCCTAGACCCCTTGGCTCCACCAGATGGAGGAGGGGGCAGAGAGGGCTGGCGCAGGGACACCTTGGCACAACTGGAAAGTGCCAAGCCGGCGCGGGAAGCCAAGACGCGCATCCCCTCAGTCTTCTACACCCTTGCCACTCAACTTGCCGGGTGACTTTCAACCTTCGTTCCACTTTCGCTGCCAGAACTATCCTGTTTATTTGAAATTAACCTATTTTTTTTTTAGGAAAATCGATTCCCACTTTGTTGTATTTAACTTTTACAGTTTTGCTTTAAAGTGTAATTGCAATTGCATATTTTGATCACGTTCATTCATAAATGAGAGAATTTGCACGCAGCTTGTAATGGTACTGATGTTTAAGTGACATAAAGGTTCAAAAAAAGAGGAGGGAAACAATGTGACCTCCCTTTTTGGCGTGACAATCTGCTCATTGTCATTTTAAATGTTATTTGCACCAAAAATAACAGAAAACTGAAAAATCTGAGAAAGAGATTAATTATTTTAAATTATCCAGTTTTTTGTTATGAATGTGCAAGTAGTAGCAATGGAAGCTGGCATTGGCTGACAGTCACTGAAAGAGATGCTGAACAAAAATCCAGCCACAACCAGAATCAAAAATCGCCTGATGAAATGTTGCAACCTCATAGCAAATTAGAAAAAGGCTGCAACTCCAATAGAAAGAAAAGTGAAGCTGCCCACTAAAGGGGGCTGTTTCAGAAAGCGACAGCATTTCCTTCATTTCAGCAATGCATTAGCCACCTTTAGCACTTTGTGGATGCATTAGCCACCTTTTGCACTCACGCCATTAGTAAATTGGGATGTCCATTCACATTTATCTGCCAATCATGGGGGAGAGAGCTTTACCGATCCTCCACCATGATTGGCTGACAGAGTGAGAGCCTATTGGATTGGATATGTGGAATAAGCACTGGAGCAGACATGGTCTTATTTGAAACCTCTCCTTACCTTCCCCGTGAGCAGTTCAAACAGGATGGCACCCAAACTCCACCAATCACAGGCAGTGGTCTCCTCACATATGCTTCCAACTTCTAAATGAAGAAAAATGAGAAGAGAGAGAATGTGAATGTTACTCAAATGACCTTTCATTAGGTCAGTAGACACCAGGGGGCCTTTTAAGATGGGTCCACACTCAACCTATTGGGCAACTTAGTTGGATGCAACCAGGGGTGGCTCTTAAGGCTGTCTGGCACTATCCAGTCAGGCTGGCAGCCAAAAATTTCCAGTAGCCCAGCTGGAATGTTACTAGCCCTGTTCTTAACCAGTTTCCTATTACATTCACAGCATGTCTGGTACAATCTTGTCCAATGAGTTGTAATTCCAGCAATAATACTACTCACACAACAACAAAATGCATTTGTACATTAATAATCTAGGCTACATTGAGGGAACAACCTCGAGTGAGTGTTGACCCAACTATCTCAACAAATTTAAAAGCAGCAGCAGGATATTCAAGAGGCAGCATATGCAAAAAAAATGTATATATTTATTTGGATTAACAATTCATACATCAGGTTTTCACTGTTGAAATTAAACTTAGGCAATTTACAATTTAAACAATATGAAGATGACATTTAACAATTTAGGAAGTTAACTAGCTGGATACCACATCCCACACTCATCCTCCCTCCCTTTTCTCCATTCCTCTTAAAAGGACTGCTCTCATTTTTGTAATTAGCAGTAATTTCACTTCTTAATTCTTTGATGGAGGTGGGGGGAAGAAGATATGATGTGAATTCACTGCTAATTACAAAAAGAAGAGAGAACAGTCTGGAATAATGCATGATGATGTTTCGCTAACCAATAGCAGTATTCATAAGTGTCAGGATTTTGTACCTAAGGTTCACTTGCCTATTGCAGTGGGAACTTGTTTTGTGATTGAATTACGCAGGTGTCTCTCAACAACCTTAACTCAACTCCCACATATTTTTTTTTTAAGGAAGACTTATTTTTATCTTCACATCGCATTTTATACAAACCTCTTAAATCACTGCTGAAGAAATCTCACTCGTTTGACAGACTAGTGAGTTTGGACTCGCCTGCAATGTAAGAAACTTACCTACTTGTCCTACCCTCAAGTGAAACCAATTATGGACCACTTAGCAACTTCTTGTAAGCAGCATTAAAACTTGGGGAGAAGAGTACACATTGATTCTTGTAACTGACTGAAATACTTCTTCACAGCATTTCTGTCAGGTACAAACATCAATGTCCACTCCCTGCAACAAGCTGTCTGACTGCTTGCAAGTTGCTAAATTGTCCATACTTCTGCCTTGATATCCTATGAAGTCTAATTATGAAGCATTACACAAATATGAGTTACACAAATATTGTATAGCTTAGGAAAAACGATAGCTAATTTCAAGTTGAAATTACAGTGAGGACTGTAGAAAACATGAAACAATTCTGTTCTCTTTTCCTTTTGATTCAGGTGAAAGGACACACAGATGTTCAACTCTACAATGAAATTCAGACGCCTAGTGAAATTCATATAGCAAGGACACAATTCTAGAATCAAAAACCCTTTACAAGTGTTAATTATTTATATTTATAGTGCCCTTATTTCAATAAGAACATCAATATTAAAACAAGCAAATACAAACTGGGGCTAACAAGTACACATGGTACTTATTAGGCAGCTAGTTCACTTGCAACTTCAAGCAAGTTTTCACACTAGTATTTAATCATACATGTTTCTAATCCGAAGAGAGGCTAGATCTATATACAGGTATCTACCAAGAGAGTCGGACCATAGGAAGATGTAGCAAACTACTTCACTTGACAACCTAATGGGAAAAAAGACTGCAATGGTTAAGTCAGGAAACAAAAATGTAGAAAAGAAAAAATCAATGACAACATGGCTGTCCTTGGCAAGACAGCAAAACCTTAAGACGTCACAAAATAATTTTGATAAGAATAAAAATTTAATTTGCAAAGTAATTAAACCTGAAAATATAATTAAACCCCTCTCTATATAAACCCCCTCACACTCATACACTCTCATATGTTACTGCTTTTATCTCGGTGCGCCTGGACAGTTTGCGGCATACAACAAAGATGAGTGCTGCATCTTTTGGAAACCTACCTTTGTAATTTCATTGCTGCTGTATGGACACAGCTCAGAGCATACACTTAAATGAAAAGTGCATTTAAAAAATTCACATTTTCATCATTTTTTCATTGACCCACAATATAAATGTGTGACAAAATCATGAGATACACTAAATTGCTTTTCTGGACATTTAGATTATTTTTATTCATAGACATGAGAACCGTTTCATTCCTGCCCTTCAACACCAGAGAGGCTGAAGGTTCTGAAGTGCAATGCAGGGTTCCATGTCGTGCTGGATGTATTTAGCCATTTACATTGCAAAGATGATATCAACACTCATCATCTTTTACACAAGATTGGCAGCGATCCATTATTTCCTTTTCCCCACTGCTTTACTTTCCCAGACTGCAATGCGTGATTTTGGCACTGTTGCAGGTAGTAGAGAAAGCAATGCATTGTGGGAAATCGCATAATCAGTAAGAAGAGAAACGTGCATTTACATTAAAATTAAATCTAATCTTCATGTCCACAAAAATGTACTAGAATAAGAAGGTAAGAATGATGTTATAAAAGGATGTGCATCTGCCTTTTCCCAATCTTTTTAGTCCAGTGTTGATGGTGCTTGGCCCACTGGAGTCTTTTCTTCTTGTTAACAGCACATAGCAAGGGCTTTTTTGCGGATACACAACCCTTTAGACCAGTAGATTGTAGTTGCCGTTTCACTACAGTCAGGGGAACTGGTTTCTCTCGATTTGCACTGAGTTCTTCATGTAGTTGTGGTGCAGTTTTACGATGGTTTTTCTTGCTAGACAACAGAAGATATTTGTCTTCTGCCTCTTGATCTTTCTGGTCTTCACCTGGTAACATTACTGCCCATTAGCTGTAACCTTCTGAGTGTGTACTGAACACTGCACCTGGAAATCATAAGCCACGAAAGGCCATGTGGATTTCCAATACTAGAAAGGCCACATTCTTTTACTAACTTAAACTACCAAGCCTTACATGTCTCATCCAGAATTACAGCATCAATTACAGCACTCACAGTGAACTCATTTCATAAATATTATGAACCATTATGTTATGTCAACATAAAGGACACAACTGTATCAATTTCAATATTTTTATTTCTAAATTTTATCGATTTTGTTGTATAGGTGAGGGAAAATGCGCCAAGGTGTATTACAGTCTCATTGAGAAAAGTGCAATGTGCAAAACAAGAAAAACACAAAATGGAGAAAGTAGTCAAATAAATACAAAGAGCAATATTTAATTCAATATTCTATGACTCCAATGCCCACAATTATTTATAACCACGCTGAAGTTAATAATCACAGTAAATCCTCTTCATCAAGTGACTGTAGTGAATTTATTTTGTGGTTGTATGTGCAAAATTAGTTTCGATGCCGCTTGACCCAGCGTTCAGTATCAACGTATTGGTCATTCAGTTGGTGAATAGTGTGCTTGAGGAGAGAGCAACCCATTCACACCTGGGTATCAGCACCTATTACCGATTGTCTGGCAGGGGGGTTTTGTGAAGAAAATGGCACAAATGCCTGTATTTCTTTAATAAGTTGATTTTTTTAAATAATTCGAACAACACAGTTATTTTAAACACAGCTATTTAGAAAAAGTTGTGGACGGAGGAGGGTATTGTATTTGGAGCAATTTTCATTTTAAAGTCCAAACGCCCAATGGTGTCAGCTCTGGCCTTTCCAGTGTTAAAGCCCAGAGAGGAAGGAAAGTCATATCTGTGATTATTTTTTTAAGTAGAAGTACTGTACGTAGAAATTTTAACAAGTTTTTACTTTGGTTTGCTATTCAATAAATGAGCAGATATTAACTGAATTCTTTTCTACCTAAAAAAAACTACAGGTGGCCTAATACTGTACTGTGTATGCACTGTATACAATATAAACTCGTGAAATACACAAATATACTACACGTTCACTACTCCAGCATACATTACAGGACATGACACAACACTGTACTACAATACAGTTTGCTATAAGACAGAACCATATTTTTTAATTTCTCTCTGATTACAAAATTTTTAGCTCCAAGAAGAAATGCAAATTCTGTCAGTGGAATCAGACTGTACACAGACAGCACAAATTTTATGTTGTGCAAAAATACAAAAGTCTTCAGAGGCAAATGAGGACACGCAAAACCTGATTCTACCTCAGGCTTACAGTAACCTCCCCACTTCAAGTGGAAAAGGAACAACAAAGAAAGTAACCATAATCATCAATTACAATTGGGAACGTTCGATCAATGAGAGAGCTCTATTTGAGATGTTCCATCTTCACCTACTCATGTGGAAAAAAAAAAAGAAAAAAAAAAACACTTGTACCGCAATATCAACGGGATGCGGAGATTCACTCCACCGCCTGGTTCGACCTCTCCCAGGGAAATTAGTGGTAATCAGCTTCCCTTTCTGGGAAATTGGAGTCGTTTAGATAATTACGGCAACACCTGCCAAAGAATCAGTCACGGCCAGCCGTCGAGGTACGAAGAGGTAGAAGATGTAAGTGATGAGTAATAGGCAAGTTTACAGGAAGCAGCACATAGTTGAAAGGGCAGCTACAAAGATCATGCTCACAACATTTCAGTGTCTTCTAAACTGTGATCCATCAAGTACTATGCAATTGACAATTTACCTGTTCTACAGATGAGAGAGATTGAAACAGAGGTTCTGACAGAAACAACTATTAGTAGGTCCAAGTGTTATTTGAACATGTATTTACTTCTCTCCAAACCAAACTTCCTCAATAATATCAGGAAATATCCTGAAGGAAATATCATGTGAAATACACATGTGAAAAATATATTGGTCACAATGTAATTCGTCTGTGTATATTTAAGACAGTTCCCCATTTTTAATAATATAGTCACATGATGACCTTGCAGACTGACACACACTGCACACAGACTTGGTTGTTTATTACTTTATTGACAAAGCGATACTGGAAAAGGTGAAGGAGAACAATAATGTATTGAGTTCTAACAACCGTGTGCACCACGATTAGGGAACTTAACCTGTATAACACCCACCCCCAGATACTGTATATAGCCATGGGCCTGGGTGCTCCCTGCTATTAAGAACGGTCTGTTCTGCATGCACCACCACTCCCACACTTCAATGGCCACCATCCAACAGGCTTCCAGGCTCCTTTTACATAGCAAATAGGCTGGACGATTCCCATGAAGATGAATAAGACTAGAAAGGGTCGATAAGCTGAGGAGACGCTACTGCCTTCTAGGACTGGGGATGAGTAGTCCTGCAAAACGGGGGTTGTATTAGGGTTGTGCCAATCGTCGATATATCGAGGGATCGGCAATCCTCAATGGGGATTGGGGATCTGTACTCCTACAGCCAATTTTTCTGACTATTAAAAAAAGGTGAACTATTAAAACGAATAAATAAATAAATAAATTTAGATCTGAGATCCACTCCAAAATGTCACTGTGAGCAAAAAATAGCAAGTGACTGCAGTTACTAATCATTAAAATATTAACTATTGGCTGAGTGGGCTTACGCTTAGGATCATGGCTTGTGACTTTGCAACGGTGCTGTTCTGCATTGATTTCTTTTAGGAAACAATTTAACTGGAAAGTGCGCTCCCCCGTAAAATTCACTCCCATTCGGTACAATGACAGCACTGCGTATAATAACTAGTCTAGTTAGAAGCTAAATACTACCTATTGCTAATAACGTTATCACAAACGAAAGCAAGCAAAAGTATACAACTGGTGCTACCTACGAACCTTTGTCAACAAAATGGTACACCTGTTAAATTCTCTATAAACTTATAAGTTACTACTAGTTTTGAGTCATGAAAATGATTAATTCAATGTTTATATGTGTATACATATAAAAAATGGATCACTTTACACACATTAAATTCATTTGTAGAGCACTCCAAAAAGTCAAATTTGTTAGAAAACATACAGTGCATGGGGACCAAAAGTCTGAGGACACTACCAACACTGATTGCTTCCATTATTTATCAACGGCCAATACAATTATGACACTCTCTTTATACTTCTTATTCAATAATACATGTGACACGACATTATTCTTACACAATAAAATGATTCATTCAAGAAATAGTTTTAGTTGTTGATAACCCAGATATTTGCAAATTGAGCTTTAAGAACACACAGTGTGACAATAGGTATCAACATAGTTTATCATTTCATGCAAAAGTTTTGAAAATGTGTTAAAATTTGCATTTGTAACTGTTCTCAATAATGTATTCTTGAATAAGACGTGCTACTGGAGTATCATATTTGCATTATTCCTTCATAAATAATGAAAACAACCAGGACTTGGTAGGGTCCTCAGACTTTTGGTCCCCAAGCATTGTTCATGAGAAATCCAACACCGTACCCCCCCCCCATCCCCCCTCTTCCCTCTGGACGAAACAATCACCGTTCGGCGATCCCTTCATGTCACATTTGGCCGATCTATACAGACAGACGAGAGTTATACAGCCCTGCAGGCACTGCGGCCCTCCAAGACCAGAGCTGACAGACCTCCTCATTTTAGCACCCATGACAATTTTTCCGAATAATGATCACCTCACAACTATACTAACTGTTCTGCTACAGACATATTGACTTGCCCTGCTTATAGCACTATGTGAGGGCAGTTTGAGTGTACCTGGGGAGGGCTCATTAGTAGACACCGGCTTCCTATTATTAAGACGTCAATGCTGGGCGCACGGTGGCACTAATGAGGAATGCTTGTACACCGTGACACTCCACACAACACAACCACTCGAGCACAAAAATGTCCTCATGACATGACCGCGCACATGCCACAAGACCGCGCTACCACGCGAACACTGCCATTCTGACCGACGCGACCGCGCATGGCACAAGATTCTGCCTGACATGACCGCAAAACCCTGAAAGGCCTGGTCGCATGCTCACCGACACCGGGCACAACGCTACCTGCCCCCGCACGCTCACACAGGCACAAGGTCATATCTCTTTGACTTTGAGCGTACCCTGTTCACATCACTCTATATCATTACAGTTTTGAGTTTGCCACAATGTCAAGTTCAATATCCTAGCTCCTGGAAAGTTTACACATTAATACTGCTTTTACATCAAGTCCCTCAGTGCTCACATACCTATTATAAACACATTCAATTCTACTGCACAGCAGTAGGACACCCTTTGATCCATACTTGAGCTACTTATAACTACAAATACATGTTGTATATAAATAGTGTGACATATGGGCTTCATAAAGTCACTGTTGACTCTTGTAAATCTCCAAGGTAAACACTGACACACTCCTGTGTCTGTCAGGAGTGGGAGTGGCTTTTTGTAGGAAGGGATAATGTAGTGAAAAAGCAAATGCTCAGACTTTCATCCATTTCTATCAGATCAATCTCACATCTCCACCTGCATTTGCCTTCTACTGACAACTTCAAACAGGATGGGAGCCTACTGCCTCTCAAAACGACTTTTTAACGGCAAATGCAGTTACCCAAATGAATATTTTTTGGCATGAACTCCTTCCCCACACAAACAAGCGCAGACCACAGTGGCAAGGAATAAAGTGGCAGTCTTGTAAATGAATCATTTGCATGATAAAATGTAGTCAAATTGCGGGAAAACGCTCACGCAGGGGAGGGGGGCTGGAAACTCTACCATAGCCACCATCTGCGTGACCTGCCCAGACTTCTTGAAAAAAAAAAAAGAAAACGTTGTACATATTAATGCCCTTGAAAATACAAAAAAAGCGAAAGGAGAAAATAAAAATAAAGAAGGCTAACATACCACCCCCCCCACCCAAGCCCCAAACCACTGATTTGTAGCTTTCCCTTTGCTTTACCCTTTGTTGCTCTTAATAAATTTAACAGAAAGCGCTTGAAGCCAGGCCACAGTTACTTAGGAAGGACAATTCCTCGCAGGGTTTTCTCCTTGTACGAAAACAAACACCACCCCCTGCCACCACACTTGTTTCATTTGGTTTTTTTAGAGGTACAAGTCGAGCCGTGGATCTAGCAGGTCTCTGGGGCTCGGCTGGAATGTTCTCAAGGTGAAAGGAGGCGCTTCCCCCGGCTTCCCCCTTTACCCCCGCCGAAGAGCACCGACGCGCCCCGGCCTAGCACACCCGTTTAGGGAGACGGGATGGACAGCGAGAGTGACAGGGAGGTCAGCTCCGAAGGCTCCTGGGGCCACCAGATGGCCCCCGTTGCTTTTTTTGTGTTTAATGTCTTTCCTCTTTGTTTCCAGAGGAGCGCGGTGGGTGGGGGTTAGAGTGAAGAGACAATGGCCCCCGAGTCCTTGATTGGCGGCTCCGGGGCAGCGCGGCGCGTGGCTAACGCAGGGCAGTCCAGCTGACTGGAAATCGGGTATGAAGTCCTTCACCCCGGGGGGGGGCCGTGGCTCTTTCCCAGCCAAGGTTACAAGACAATCCAAAGGGCAGAACACTGTTATTTCACCCCCCCAATGCAGCAGACTGCTACGGGAAGGGGGGAAAAAAGAGCTACTGTTCTTCAAGGGGTATCTGACGCATGTTGTGACAGCCTTATCTTGGATATAATCATTAGACCGACTTGTGATACCTGTGTGTGTGCACGTGCCGTTTTATTTCCCCCTGCCTTGGGTTAAAGCAGATATGCATATGTCTCTTTCAGCAAGGTCGGTTGCCATCACAAAGGAGTTTATTCTTTGAAGGGCTTCAGGGTGAAACCACCACCACCAAGAAAAAGATAAAATAACTGGTGGCTTAATTTTCTGCCTCATCAAAACCATCAGGGCACTGCGGAGAGACTTGCAGGAACAGAAACCGAGCAACCCCCACGGGCAATGTCTTGCCAGTCCAACTCATAATACCAGGCCTGTCCACGCACCTTGGAAAGCACCAACAGCGCAGCTGCCCTTGTCTGGGGGAGGGGAGGGGGCATTAACCGGCACGCAAGGCGTTTGTGCAGAACAAACACGCTGCTGCTCTATTTCTCTCCATCCATCAAAGGCACCATTGGGAAAAAAGAGGGAAACGAGCACGGTGTTTTTACACCTTTGACGTGAAGTGATTCGTTCAGGTCTGCTAATGATTGCCCCTGTTCTTCCCCTTTCTCGAGTGAAGGAGTTCCCCTGTCTCTTAAGAAAAATGGCTTTAAGTAATGAAGGGAAGCATCGCTCTTCCCCTAAAAGGAACAAAGTACTTCCCCAAAAGACACCAAGAGGCATTGTTTCGCAAAGAAAACAGGTGATTTTATCAGTTGCGCGAGAACAACAGCAGAACTTCAGGGTTTCACGCAAAGGCGCAGGCAACTTTCGCCACCCGAGGGCAAAGTCCTGACTCATTACTGTCCGCGCATGCTTCTCACAGAGCCATTACTAAAATGAGTGAAACTTTATTTTAAAAAACAGGGAAAGCTCAATTTCCTAGGAGTGTAATTTCAGAAGCTGTGGAGCTGTTAAGGTCTGATGCTTGTAAAATGGTCCATATAGGGAGAGCGCTATGTGACCAGCCATTTTTCATACCCTGAATGCTTAACATAGAAGGGTGATAGCAAGCTTGTCTTAATTTGAAATAATAATATGAAAAATACATGACAACACACTTATCCTACGAACGTAATAGTTAACAAATACATGCAGAATCAACATATGCAGTTTTTGTATCTCCTGCTTTGAAGTGAATCATTTTGCTTGAAAAAATTTTTTAATCAATTTTCTTACCTTGAGAAATGTCTTTTGCTCTGACAATGACTGCCAACTACAGCATCTTTTGAAACATTTGATTAGGATATGAGTGAATGGAAGTCTATGGATAACAAAAACCCAGTTAAAGTTTTGTGTTAAAATCACAAACATTTTCAAATGGAGCTTTAAAACTTTCAATCTAATCTTAAAGGCACCAAATGCTGTGACTGCATATTACAGCAAATCACTTGCATAAATACTCACTTTGGCCTTTAAAAATATACATGAATTTCAGGTGTGTATATTTCATTTATTTATTTGTTAACTTTATAATCTCCCTTATAATACACTATTAGCCCTGGAAGTAAAGAGATCTTCTCTGTGGCAGGCAGCCAGCCAAGCAGCCAGTGTCATCGTACTGTTTTCAGTGTCCCTCACAGGACACGTCAGCAAGTTAACTAGTAACACTGACAAAATCATTACACCAATTTCGAGGCATATATGAAATTCTGCCGAGTAAAAACTACCAGTCTGTCAGAAGTATTGTTATAGAATATGTATTAGTTGTTGCGTACAGTTGCACAGTAAATATGCCTCTTTGGTCCAGCTTTTTTGCCATTTCTGTGATTTCCTCCATTTTTGGTGCTTTGTTTTAGTGATTTGTTGGCAGTATTTGATGATAACTGTCAACCTAAATGTAGCTGACAGTGTTGTTTATATAGGCATATGTATCTTAATATTGCCAAATGCTAAGAGAAACTAAGCGTGACAGTGTATACAGATTCTGGAATGCACTGGACCAAGATTCCCATTCTTGTCAATTGTTGGAAAGTTGTTTAATGGCCCCTGTCAACAATGGTGATGCTCTATCAAAGGCGCTCTATCAAAGACCAAACCAAGCAACGAAGAACATTGTTGTACGAAAGCAAACTTTAGAAATAAGTCAAATAAAAACGGACACTGAGTAACCTTGTTTTATTTTATAAAAGCCATTTCTAACAACGTTCTGTTAAATGAACTCCTTCATGCACGCCAGCTAGGGGCCACGATGCCGGCGTCCGGGGATTGCTCAACTCAGACATTCAGTGCTCCTGCAGCCAAATTATGAGAAGAAGCAACACACTCTATGTTCTAGCTTCATTAGTACATGCTACATGACAACAATGCCAAATACAGAGCTTCGGAGAGCCACCATTTTTGGGCATTCTAACGCTAGAAAGGCCAGAACCAAAGCCATTGGGCGTTTGGACTTTAAAATGCGAATCACTCCAACACTGCAAATGAAAATGCCCTTCTCCTTCCATGACTATATAAACTCTAAATAGCTGTGTTTAAAATAACTGCGTTGTTAGAATTGACTCGTTAAAGAAATACAGGCATTTTGTGCCATTTTCTTCACAAAACCCCCCTGCCAGACAATAGGTAACAGGTGCTGATACCCAGGTGTGAATGGGTTGCTCTCTCCTCCAGCACGCTATTCAGCAATCGAATTACCGACCCTTTGACACGAGTTGCTGGGTCAAGCGCTATCAAAACTAATTCCACACATACAGTCACACAAAATGAATTCACTGCAATCGTTCGATGAAGATCTACTTCGATTATTGACTTCAGTGCAGGGATCAATAATTATAGGAATTGTAGTCATAGAAATTATGGGTTTATAACTTTGTGGACATTATGCCTCCGACATGCTTTCAGTTTTTCACTGAAATGGTAACTTTGGATGAACTCTGAATAGACTACAGGACGGCAAAATCATGCATGCGAATGGGACCAGAGGAATTACTAATGACTACATCATGGACCGGGCAGGCAAGCTACGTGAAAGTTACATGAAGTTGAAGACAGAAGCAGCAGCTGCCAAAGCAGCCACAATCGCTGCACACCCATCACTCCTGGGAAGAATACACAGTGCCAGGCCAGCAAATGCAGTTGCAATAAGGATAAAGACAACTGCGTGAAATGCAATTGATTTGTCTGCGGTCCCTGCTCACACGAACAACCAAAGATGTGCATTCCCGGTGGAATTGATGTGTTAGAGAAGAGAGACAGTACATATGTAAAAGCTCAATTGAAATAGCAGGAGCAAGGCGAAAGCAAGAATTCATCATCATGACTGAAGAAATTTATTTTTTAAATGTTGCACTTAATATTTCTTTAACTACTTTCTCCATTTTGTTCAGCACATTTTCTCAACGTGGCTGTAGTTCTCCTTGGCCCATTTTCCCGTACCTATATAACAAAACAAATTAACTATAATTCATCTTGAGAACTTCTCAACATGGCTAAGGAGTATACTCACCTAGCTGATATGAATATGGGCAGTGAGTGAGAATGAGGGAGGCTACTTTGAGCCCAACAGCATTGATTTGAGGACCATGTGTATGAACATGGTGAAGCATATGTAAGTATTACAGTATTACATGTCCTCCTCAATATGTAAGCACTACTGTTTGAAATATTTCAATTATATACATTATTTTGTCCCAGTCTACCTTTGCCTTTGCCATATTTCATATATTGTTATATTTGCATTGGACACAATCGACAACTGTTAGCCTTTGCTAATAATGCTCAGAGCTAGCCAAGAAGCTAGAACATTGCCAGCATTTTTCTGATGGTAGAATATTATCTTTTTATTGTACATAGGTTGGACTATGGGGTATGAGTGTCTCCATGGACATAGAAAGTATTTATTCAAAACTGTGTGCAGATATGTGCTAGATGAATGTAACATTTCCCTTTAACTGATTGTAAATAGCAGCATTTGTGAAACAAACCACAGAGAAATGTCATCCCTGGGAATACAACAACTGATTAAATAATGCAGAGTACATAAAGAATAAAGGTGTTTTACTGAAGTACAGGAGTGTATGATTGCATATTTAGGTGTGTGTGTTCCAATTTCATTTGTTCCTATTATAACATTTATAACGAGGCTCTGTTGACAAATGGACATATTTAAATGCTTTGTAAGACAAAAAAGCATTTTATTCAGATTGGAAGAGGTCTACGATAGACCTAGATATCCAACCCCCTATACTGATGAAAAGACAGTAATTCCCAGTTGAAAAGAATTCAAAAGTGAGTTTCAATCAAAGTTTCATTGTAGTGACATACATGATTATTTACGTTTAAAATATTAACGTTAGCTAGAGTTAAATGCAAAATCTGGCACACAATGTTGTCGCTAGCAACCTCTTGTAGAAGTCAAAGTCTCTATCATGCCAACGCTAGGTACGTAAATCTGTTGCTCTTTTATAATATTGTAAAAGACTAAGGCCAAATGTAAAAAAGAATACGTAGGCTACCTTTTTATGTAGGCTCTCTATTTATTCTTTTTTATCTCTTTTTTTCTCTTCTGCAGAACTTCCGTTGTGTTGACTGGATATGCATCGTTTTTCTGTTGCATCTGTTTTCGGAGTTTGTGTGTTTTTGATTTAGCATCGTTTCTGTATTTGCAGCGTGTTTGCTGTTAATGTATTTGTTTTGGCTTTCTGCAGCACGTTTTTTCATTTGGAGCACGTTTCCGTTGTATTTCTATTGGATTTTTTTGGATTGTATGTGTTTTTGAATTGGCATCGTTTCTGAAGCTGTAGCACGTTTCTCCTAATGGAAATGTTTTGGGCCGTTGTAGCGCGTTTGCCCTTGCCGGCCACCGTACCTTGGTGAACTTCAGCTGACGCCACCAAGGAAAAGCAATTCCAAAGTTAATGCTAGCTCATGAATGAGACTCGCTGTATTGTTGTTGCTTCCCCTGAAATCTGATCCCAAACCACCATATCCGTAGCCACACCCACGCCTCCCCACACAGAAAAGAGTGCCACGCCCAGAAACGTCCCAAACACATTTTAGAATAACAAATACAGGTAAAGGTGCACAAATTCCGCAAAAGTACGTAAAGACAGAGACTGCCAGTGCAACATAGATGTAGTATAGTATAGTTATTTAATAATATTTTCTAGGTAAAAATTCAGCATAGTAAGCCTTTAAAGGTGCAGTATGGGGCCAAGCCCAAACCATGAAAAAAGCCCTAGACCAAGAAGTGTCTAGATATATTTGGTCATATAGTGTGTATATACACTCACCGGCCACTTCATTAGGTCCACCTGTTCAACTGCAAACTGCACCCGTTAACGCAAATATCTAATCAGCCAATCACGTGGCAGCAACTAAATGCACTTAGGCATGTAGACATGGACAAGATGATCTGCTAAAGTTCAAACCAAGCATCAGAATGGGGAAGAAAGGTGATTTTTTTGAACGTGGCATGGTTGTTGGTGCTAGACCGGCTGGTTTGAGTATTTCAGAAACTACTGGGATTTTCACGCACAGCCATTTCTAGGTTTTACAGAGAATGGTCCGAAAAAGAAAAAATATCCAGTGAGCAGCAGTTCTCTGGGCGAAAATGCCTTGTTTATGGCAGAGGTCAGAGGAGAATGGCCAGACTGGTTTGAGCTGATAGAAAGGCAACAGTAACTCAAATAAGCACTCGTTACAACCGAGGTATGCAGAAGAGCATCTCTGAACGCACACCACGTCAAACCTTGAAGCAGATGGGCTACAGCAGCAGAAGACCACACCGGGTGCCACTCCTGTCACCTAATGTGGCCGGTGAGTGTATATATACATATATATATTATATATATATGTAGTAAATGGGTGGGAAAGAGGCCTGCTGAATCTCCACTCCCAGGGGAAGAACCTTTCACAGTCACTGACGCATAACACTGTCTGTGCCTGGGCGCTGTCACCATGGCTCGGAAAGATCGCTCAGGTTTAACAAGTGAGGAAGCAGGACAGAATGTTCAGCAATAAAGCCAAACACTAGTGGCCTCAGAGACATTTAGGGTCTGAAAATATTGTATTTCCAGATAAATCTGGAAAAAAAGGAAAAATCCCATCCCTGCTTATTGAACTCCAGATCTCATGAATCCCCGCTTACTCTCAATGGTTAACCTGAATCTGAATAGAAAATGACTGTATGTTAGTGCACTTATCCAAGGGATAGGCTATGTTTCTGTTCTGAGGCGGCAGAAGGTGTTTTTATGGAGAACTCCACCCAATAATTTGTTACGTTCCGTCTTACCAGCAATAAAGACCATCTGAAGCGATGGTATCATTCTCATATAACTTTGCTTCTAATCATTTATTTTAACAGAGGTGTTTTTTGAATTTCTATATACTGTAATGGTGGCAAGTAAATTTTAGTATATGTTTGCAGGCACAATATTTAAGATATAACTGAAGATTTGGAGTCTTGTTTTTGCTTCATCTAAACTACAGCCTCTACATTTTTCTGGATCCATTCTTTACAATGGTGGAAAGGGTGCAGCTCTGGATTTTTCTTGGTTGTGAGTTAAAATATATGTGACACTACAGAAATGAGAGATATAAACTATTCTTAAAGTGAGGACCAACATATTAAATAAAGATAGATTTTTGGCTGCATTTTTTCTTAAACCATAAAGCCAATGGCAGCCAGCAGCCAGAAACAGAAGATAAATAGACAGACTGAAAACAACTATTATATTGTTTAGAATGGCAAATTATATAGTGAAGGAAAGTATTCAAGGCAGAACAAACATTACTACAGCAAAGGGCTTACTACAATAATGTAATCTGCAGAAACACTGTAGTACAAAATGGGAACCGGGAAATTTGGGAAATGTAATTCAACTCAATGCAATGTACTTCCCTAGCCAAGGCCTTGTTCAGACAAAGTATTCAGCATCTCGCACCCAAAAGACGAAAGGAAAGAGCCCTGCATTAAGTTGCATCACAGGAGGACAGTTGACGAGCGGGATGAAATAAATTTCCATATACAGTGTCACAAATAAATAAAATGCCACTTCACAATCCTGACTGGTATAGAGCAGCAGAAGCCACTGACGCAGTTTGAACGGTTCTCGAATGGCAGTTTGGGTAAACAATGAAAAAAGCAAAACTATAATCTTGTCATTCCAGCGTGTCTTAGTTTCCAAGCCCCTTTTGTTGAAAACATGTTGTTTCATCCCTTCTGTATTTATAGACCCACTGCAACTGGCACCCTGCTAGCTTTTGGCCCGAGTTCATAAATCTGTCATCAGAAATGAAGCTGTTGCAGCACTTTTTTCCTTGAAAAATACAGGAGGGCGTTAAAACGGAGAGAGATAAGGAGATGGGCTGTTGATAATACAAAGATCAGAACAGGTGGGGAATGTTTTTTTGGAAAAAAAAATGTATTACTCTTTTTTTATTCCTGGGGATGGGGTGGGGTGGTGAAGGCAGCCAATAATTTTGGCGACACTGTGGAAACTAATCTGGTAAAAAAATTTCCCTCTGCAAAGTCCAGTCAAGGCTGCACATCACACTTGAGGACATTATGGTTCAGAGGGGAAAAAAGATGCTCTCTAGTCTTCCTAATCTTCTTGTGAGCTCATTGGTTTCATGTGATGTCACTTCCTGAATTTTCCATCATGCCCATCCTCCTGATAATATAATGTATGCTGGTTGAAACCTATGATTACATGAGGCAAAAAGGACAAGTGCTTACATGCATTGTGCTTCCTAAATCCAGGTTTAGTTCAACACTTCAACCTTTTGGGTTTGTTGGGATTTCCTTAAATGCACTTTGGATATCAGCTTAGCTAGCTCACTTTTCCAATTGATACTGTATGTGGCAAGTGCTAGTAGGCAGGTTCACTGTGACAGTGTAGACTAATAAGTCAGAATGTTTTTGTTCACATGCTTTCCATTGACCAACACAACCACAAAGCATACCCATGTTCCTGTGAGACACTGCAAAAAAGATTATGGTCAACAAATGTAGAAAAATCATTTGGACTCTTTTGTCATGGTTAGCGCATTTTCAGATTTCACATGGACAACTGCAATTTCATCTTTGACATTTCCAAAGTGAATCAGGGGTCAGGTAACTCAATGGAAATGAAAAAACAAAACTCCATCAGAAGGCGACACAGTGCATGGCACTGTCGGTAGGGCAACCAACTCACAAGCCATATACAAATCCCTGAATGCAGTTTGGGGTTCGATCCACTGCCATGGGCCTTTCCACACTGTGAACCAAACTCTATCTGTAACCCTCTCTGCTTTCCTCCATATGAATAGAATAAAAACATGAAAGGAGAGTGGGCTGTCCACTCCCCTTTAAATAAATCTGCAATGGCTCCAGGTTGTCATGGCAGACTGTACCTACACCTAAAAATTTCAGGTCACCTCTAACATCAGAGGCAAAACATGACCATTTAGAAGGCAGAACACTTTACCTTACAGTACAATGAAAACATTTACATTTTTTTAATTCCAATTGTCAGCGTTCACAGGTTTCCTGCAGTGTCATTTACAAAATGTTTGTAAAGAAGAATTGAACAACAAAATTAAACAAACCATTGCAAAAGCTATACCTAGCAAGATTAATTAACTTTTCCGTACAATTAAATGGTGTATTGTTTGGTACATAGGCTAGCTAGCCAGCTACATCAAGTGGCACAAAAAAACCAAAAACCTAACAATTATGAGCAGTCTAAAACAAACATGCCAAATTATTCAGAAAGCACAAATACATGTTCAGTTGACACGTGGTTCTTCCAGTGTTACATTAAATTTGAGTCATTCCAAGATTTCAGGAGAACTTCAATGTGAAACTTGTGCTGTGCTGCTATGTTCGCAAAGACCTCTAAACGAAAATAAACAAAAGGAAAGTTTGCTCAGCAGACACAGTTTGAAGTGTTTACCTCCAGATTTGGAACGGGCTGTTTATTGCTCGTCCCTTTCTGCCAGCACGCCTGACTGCAGTGATAGTGGCGGCCTTTCTTTGTTTGGCTTTCCGCTTACAATATGGAACAGCGTGTGAAGCGCCACTCCAGAACTCAGTTATAATCAGACCTGTACACACACGCGCGCGGCATCAGGAATGAGAGCCGTACGCACAGGCAACCTGAAGCACCCACAAAAAAGGCATCAAGGACCGCAAATTAGGAAATCACATGACGACCCGTTTTTAAACAAATGATAATAGTAAGGAGGACATAGTACTTAATGTTTCAAATATTTAACAAGGAAAAAATGTAAGCCTATCCTGTATGTGTGCTGTGTGTATCCATCCAACACTAACAGAAACACATGCCATTAAATAACGTGATACACTTACATAAAACCGATTAATAAAAATTTGACATTTATTTACATGGCATAATTAAGATAATCGTTTTAATGGTTTGATATCTGTTACAATTACAAAGGAGAAATCAGAAATAATTTCATAAAATTTCATATTGATTCTAAAGTATCACACACAGTGAAAGGTAAATTCAGACAGGGATTTAGTGACGTCACCAATAACTCTTCTGGGGCAAAGACCAACATGATAAATAATGACCTTCTGGGCATGTGTGCACAGTCCAAATCAAAAGTCTTTTCTCTGGTTCTTCAAAAGTCAAGCTTAACAGCAATTTCCAAATATTTCCATATGCCATTCCTAATATTATTTCAGAATAATAGTTTTAGTAGTAGTTGCACTAATAATAATAATAATAATAATAATAATAATAATATGTTTTATAATCAAATCCTGCCTTGTGTGTTTGACAGGTCAATTTTAGCAGTCATGAACAGCATCACATGACATTTTCCATATTTAAAAAAGGTTCAGTACGTCTTCCACATATCAAAATGGGTCATGTTTGCCAAATGATCTTCACAAATGAAACCCAATGTGTACATTACAAAATTCTGCAGAGCTCTACAAACAGGAAAACATATGAACACTGACCAACTGAAATACGCAACCATTCACATTTGATGGTGTGAAGTTAAAAACTGCACATGAGTTTGCTTAAATTCCACCATGCTTATAGTACATCCTGCACTGTTCACCAACTGCCATAAAATAATTTACAAAGAAAGAAAACTTGTAGCTAGACACTAGATACTTTTTAATAGCAGTGCTGGCTAGGGAAGAGGATATCATTTCAACTAGATCAAAGTCAGAGGTTGGACTAGTAGGTGGAACAGAAAAATGGGTGAAACCAAATGTCAGCAGTTTAAAGATGGGGTCGTATACACATGATAGTTATTTTTAAATTTCTGTTATTATTCACACTTTTCTTTCAATGCATTCAGACTGGAAGTCTTTCCTATAGTATGGTCGGTATCTTTTACCAAGATTATTCATAAATTTAAAACGTGGAACCTGATATTTTCACTGAAGATCAAATAAGACAGGTGTGTGTGTGTGTCACTGAGCTGAGTTTTAAGTGGCAAAACATATTTTGTTTTTTCCCATTTCTAAAACATGCAACCTTTTTCCATTCAAAATATGTGTGTTTATACAACGTGTTTATACTACTGATAATACATTGCCCTTAATCTATTTACACATAAAGGCCACCACACCTTTTTCCACATTTATACTTCCAGCTTTTAACAAACTCCACAGTTCGCTGTAGATGATGTAAATGAAACATTTCAAGAGGAATGCGCAGAGAATGAAGCACTTGGAAACAGGAAACAGACTGGGTTGTCGCTGCATCATGACAGCACATGACTCCACCTGCTGGAGATTTTGTGGTACTGTATTTTACACCAAAGGGGGGTGGGGGGGGACGTGGTGAATTATATTAAACACAGTACTCTTCATCAGCTCCTGGCATTATTGAAGATGTAGAACTAATTCACAGCTCTCAGTGTCACTGGATTTAAAAACAAAATATAAATTACTTAATCAGGAAAAGCATAAACTATGGACACAGAAACCAACACAATATGAATTTCTACACGTATAGGAGTGTGAAGTTTTTTTTTATGTTATTTATTTTTTTTAGAGTTAATTAAACTAAAATGTGCTGCTGCATTTAAAAATTTTGGTTGTGTAAAATGTTTTACAGAATGTTCTAAACAAATAATTAGTTTCATCCCTCTTAAGAAGAAAAGAAATACACATGCCTATAGCGCTCCATCGTTACAATTCAGCTAACAGGATGAGGAATAACCAAGAAGCCGTGATTCCCTCAGTTGGAAATCGTTTGTCAGAAACAGTGCCAATCTGTAAAGCAGATTACCACAAACCACCAGCGGCAAACTACTCTTACAAGTAGAGACGGAGGGTGAGGAAAAAAATACCTTTGCCAGTCAAGCAAATCTTGGTGATCAATGCTGCACTTAACCGAGGAACATGGAAGAAACAAATGCAGTGACTACTTTCTGATGCACGGTAAAGGATTTCTTCTCTCCTAATCCATTTCCTCAACATGGACACAGCACTTTTTAATCACTTTTCAGCAGTCAAAGACGACTAACTACACAATGAAGGCACGGATAGAGCAAATCTTGCAAGGGAATTGATTAAAAGGTCAGCTCGTTAAGATCCACCGATTTACAGTCGTGGCATCAAATGTCACTTGATTTATTTTGGGCCAGAGTCAATATCATTAGTGTTTCAAAGCAAACACTTTAAGGAGAGATCCTCAAATTTGCAGTAATTGCATTTTATGGAAGCGTCAAACGGAAAGGAAAGGACAAACAATACGGCGGATAACTTAACCGCCAAGTGCGCGTAGAGCAGCTTCTACAAAAATGGCTGCATTCCTGTCAACATGACATTACGTGACATTATTTTGGGTCATCTTTCTGCAGAATTGGGAGACAGACTGCACGGAATGTGTCTGGATAGGTGAACCTGGCATTCACCACATAGACAGATTCACAAAGTAGATTCATAAATGCTAGGTACGTGAAAGCCAACCGTTTTCAAGGGTTCAATTTGTCCAAAGAAGACCCCCTGGTGCCCTTAATGTCATTATCTGACTGACATATGTTTTGATTATTTCCCCCCCTTTTTCATTAAACGGCATTGCATTGCCAGCCTGCTTTAAGGCTTAAGTATTTGGATTGGACTTGCAGAAATCATGCTTTCAACTTATTAAAAGAGGCGTAGGACGGGGCAGAGGCCTGTTGAAGCAATCCCCTTTAACCTGCTAGCTTCATAAATAAGTGGAAGAATCTCTCAATGTGTTCCCTGCACACTTTCATAACTGCATCCAATCCCCAAAGTGCTTCTTTAGATGATTGCCCACGGCCTTCTCTCCCTGCCTTGACATCAACTATTTTAGTAAAATTGGGGAAAAGTGGACATTACTGTACTTTTAAGATTCTTTCAAAATTATAGACAAAATGAAAAAGCCGCACAAATGAGTTTTGGAAAATCCAAGTCAAAACTGCACAATCCGAGAGATGACCTATGCTTTTCTCCATCACATCAGGTTACTGAAAGCTCTGTGTAATCTTCCACAGGTTCCGACAGAAAGAGATGGGTCAGTAATTACCCCCTCAATAAAGCAGTCACATATAGAAACCGGTTCACCATATTCATCTGTGAGGTCCAGAGAGCAGTATTACGATAACATGCATAAATAAGAGCATCTTTCACTTTTGCATTTCTGAATTTAGTCTTTCCCACTTAAAATGTGAATATTCCAAGGTAACGTTTCATTTGGTTAATTATACATTGCTAACCAGGCTAAACTGCACATGAATCGGTGTGAGAAAAATACATCAACATTCACTATGAAACCCAAAACCTTCTTACTTGCTTCTACTTGACATCCACTGTCCTTACATAAGCTGTGAACATGCTGCATAGTTTATTAACCTCAAACAATTAGAGAAGAGCTGATGCGTTGTACTTTATGCTTTACATTGGAGGTTCTGTCACAGCAGTGTTGAACCACCACCAGAGCTTTTTTATGTTTCAAAATGTAACTGATGACAGGAAATCCATAGTTCACACAGGAAGAAAGAGTGTGTGCGATCTCTGCTTTGGCAAGGGCTCTCTGCCATTTTCTACACTGGCTGGCTGCATATGGGCGAGCGGGAGAAGGCGATGCTGGAAGGCTGCGGGTGTGAGACCAGAGTGTCTTGTGTGATAGGAACGTGTGAGAGCGGAGTGCGTGTCTCACAACAGCTACGGCCTGTAAGCGAATTCCCAGCAGCGGCGTCCGCCACAGACCCGTTAGCAGCCCCGCAGACCGCCGGGCGCGCTGAAGAACGCACACCCAGCCCTGTCGATGCCATGAGTAACATCCAGAGACTGAGGCAAAGAGCCGAAATGGCAACTCCAGCACAGAAACACAACAGAGAGCAAAAAATATAAAGGTATAATCATTCTCTTTTGTTTAGACTTGCTAACATACTTTGATCAGACACATGCGGCCATTATCTCACATTTAGGTGTCACAAGTTGTTTTGAAGTATGTGATGTACTGGGATTTCAACTTTATGATCGATATCCAAGGGGAGTCCTATAGGCACTGGATTAGCACAATCACTTTAGGAATGATAAAATCAGTGCTTCGTCGTGACCCTCATTAAAGTTCTTTTTTCCCCAAACACATTTAAAGGAAGGAAAGTAAATATGGACGGACAGTCACAAAAAGTCTTTGAGCAACGGATTGCACCAGTATCCATCACTGCACACAGGCGGATTCAATATATACTGCAAAGTTAGCAATTTATCCATACACACAAAAAACAGACATTTATAATAAAAAAAAACATCAACTATGGTCTTGCTGTATGGAGTATAACAAGGGGGAATCATCTGTCAGGGCATACAAAGGCTTTGAACGGTGGATAGATGCTATCCACCATTTGACAGATGTGTTTCTGAGCGCAACCAAAAAAAAAAAAGATGGATAACCCCAAATGATGGGGATTTCTCAGCGATCAATATGCCGTAACCAATGGCAATCGCCCCCCACAAAACAGCTTAGGAAGAAGTAGAGTATGTGCAACATACAGGTTATGCGCATACAGGAAATATTAAGCAACTGGCCAAGTCAGTTGACACAAAGTCAACAGATAAGCCATTTCCCAAAAGTTGATAAACTTAGGGAAGTTGTCAAAGAGGGGTTTCAGAGCAGCGGGATGGCTAAGGTTGAGGCACCATGCCAGGGAGCACGGATGAGCCTTGTGGCTTCGGAATCCAGACCAAGTGCTGACGCTGAAAGTTCCATTGGGCAATATGCAAATGGGAATCGCGTCACTCGTGGTATGGGAGTGTTCAGTCAGTTAGGGGTCTGCGTTTCATCGCTCTCTAGTCCCCACTGGCCAATCAGGACGCCTGTATACTGCACACCACATACACATACAAGGCCACATACACAGGTCTTCCTCCAACTCCACTCTACGCTAGCTGAGCTACAGTATAGTCTGCAGTCTGAAAATGAGTAGCAGTGACACTGGGGGGTGTCCTGGGACAAAATACCAAGAGAAAACTGCTTTGGAAAAACAGCTGACCCTACTCACAGGCTCACGCGACTGCGTTTTCACTCGGTGTACAAATCTTCACAAAGACAAAGCCAGATTCACACTCAAGCCACAAGAACTGGGGGAAGGAAAGTCAACACAGGAACATGCACATTAGCTTTCTGCATCCCACTGTGTAAGGGAATCAACAAAATAACTCTCATTACATTGTGCTACTTCCCTAGCAGTGAATGACTACACCCCAATGACTGATGCGCCATTGCAGTCCATGGCCTCTATTGAAGCCCATACTCTCGAGATAAGCCTATTATGCTCTAATGCCACACACACATATGCACACACGTCCAGAGCTTTTGCACTGTTTCATAGCTGAAAGCAGTAGAAAATGTTTAGTAATAAAATCAAACATTCAGGACCACAGGGTCTTGTTTATGTTATGAAAATCTGTATTTCCTCATTAATCAGTAAAAATTACATCCATGATGGTCACACTGCATAGAGTTACCCATACATTTCTGGTCAAGTCGATACCATGCAATCAGTCAGGATGCCACTGACTGAATCCCAAAATTAGGCTACAACTAAAATTTCAGTAAAGCCATAAAACTTGCACAAAACCGCTGCTAGCATGAAATAACACCTACCATAAAATGTGTAGACAGTATATTACATGTCATGTATGTGATAAATCTTACAATTTTACAAGCTGTATGGCTGATTATGACAGACAGCACACAATGCTTACAACAGTGTTACGCAGCCTGTACGGCATAGAGTTTAAGAAAGGTGCTAGCCAAACTTCCCTGCGACACAGACTGCTTTGGACTGCGGCGCGGTTCGATCCACGGTCAGCGCGGCGTGGGCGTAAGGCGCGTTTCCAGCAGGGAGAGGACTGGACGCCGCAGCCGAGCGCCGCGCTGGTGGCTAGCTCTTTGTTGGCTGGAGCACTTCGCTCACCGAGCCCCCGTTTCAGGCTTTCTTGCTCATTTCACACGCAATTCAGAGATGCGATTTCTAACCGTCGGTTTTGTCTAATGTTTGGGCTCGTTTTGGCAACAGCGAGCCACGGGGTTCAGAGGACGGCCTAAATGCAAATGAAGATGCTGGCAGGCTCCCGGAGTTCAAAATGGCATCAGCTGCTGAAATTCAAGTGCCGTGCTTCCTTTGTACTAACTGGTCCCCCTCCACTGGCACGCGCTTACCACAGCGCTGAGTGCCCAAGATCACACCTGACTGATCACACCTCCGAAACTTTCTTCCATGCGAGGATCCGTTTAGGCTATATGTGTTGCCTTTTCCACAGCGTCTCAGTTTTTATGCGGAACAAAGTCTCTCTCAGTCACATGAATACAGCAGCATAAGAACAAAGCCCAGCAGATCTACCGTGTGTTAAAAATGTAAAGAACTAGCAGTACAATACTATTTAAACTACAGTTCAGAAAAGCAACTGAAGCTAATTACATAGAAAAACCAAGATAAGCGATAGGCCTTTAGATGCCTTTATTTTTTTAAAGTAGTAAAACTGAGAATATAATAGTTATGAGTATATTTTTCTTTTTTTCTTACCACAAGAAGCCAGTTACGAATGACCACCTGCTGAATAACCAATGGATATTCCCGAAAACGGCACGTCCAGGAGTGGAACAGTTAGAGCCCCTTTGTTTTACCTTGATGCTTCGGATGCAGGGTTTGATATAGCTATGGTGCAGTATGGTTCATCGCTCCATTACGAAAAATACTGCTGGTTTTCCGTACAAAGAAGGACATTCATTCAATGAGAACAACAGTATCTGTTCTGGCAACTGGCAAGGTCCCATGATTTAATTGTTTTTAAAAAAATAGCCACTGCATAAAATTTGTGGTTAGGTATATTGCACCATTACAGCAAATATTGCTGGTGTTCTGGAAGAAGAAGACACATTTATACAATGAGAACTACAGGCTAATTAAGCTTGCTGTGATTAAAAAAATGAGCATATAAAATTCAGTTTCCAAGCATTACCCATTATTTAAATTTACAATGGCCTATTAGACAACAGGCAATTGAAAAAAATGTTTTCAGCTCTCACTTGATTTAGAATCCTAAAAGCAGGTGAGAATTGTCATGGTAACACAACTGCACTTGGTGAATTGTGGGAAAGTGCAGAAGCAAAACAAAATGGCTGAGCACATTATGAGGCAGAGCAGTTGCCAAGAGATTCTCTAGCGCTATAACTGAAACTGAGATTAATTACAAAGTTACAATAAAAAACACTGTACTGAATGCACACCTTTTAGCATATGAATAGAATATGTTGGTTTCCATACAAATTTTAATACATGGCAGCTTTGAGAGTATCTATATTGGATCAGCCATGTTTTTCTTGTTATCTGACACTTCTACTAGATTGTGAGACATGCAGTGCTGGCAGGGAGACTGTAAAGCTGTGGAATATAGTATCAAAATCACCATCACCATCACAGAGGAGAACAGTCTGGTTGGAGGATGCACAGTTTAATCAACGTAGGGTGGCATGCTTTGCTATGCCAAGCTGATATTGCCCATTCTTTGTAAATGAAGCCATTGTGAGGCATGATGACCTACTTACGGCTGGACGGTTTTTTTCTTTACAATTCGTAATAACGGAATGTCATTCACAACTTTCTTCAGCTGGCTGTGTGCTGAGTTAGACTGTATATGTGTTCCTGTTGCAATTGTAAAATCAAGGTTTAGAAAGTATGAATGCGAAGAGATTACAATGGGTCAATATGAAAACAGAGGGAGGGGGAAAAACCCACTTTAACCAAACAAAAAACCTGCATGAAAGCCGCCATCTCACCCACTACTTAAATACACAAAACAGATTGTCGAAAAGAAATTGATTGAAGACAAAAGAAATGGCGCCGTGACAAAGCCAAGCGATGCAGTGAAATGAAAAAAGCAGGCGAGCTGAACTTGTTGTGGGCAAAGAGCAAAAGAGTATTAACATAAAAAAAGATTTCTGGCACACCATCTCGGTGGCACATTCTAACCTGGAGCGCAGAACATTCCAGCAATGGCCTCTCTGTTGCAGGAGTCTTCAACCTCACTCCAACTGCAGAAGTACGTCAGCTGAATGTGTCCTGAAAACAAAACAACAGGAGAAATCAAAACACCTTCACCAGCCTCCCCCCTTCTGCTTTCCAGCAGAAACTGACTGTAATTATTCCTTTGTAACTAAAAACAGTCTCATTAAGAATAATGGCATCATTAAGTACTAGAAGCTATTACTGCCGGTGAATCTGCCGCGTTGATAATAAAAGGAAATGAAGATACTAATTATGGGATAAAACATCTACTCAGATAATTGGAAGCAGAAGCTAATAGAAAAGGAAATGCATTTGGCTCCAAAAAAATGAAAGAAAAAGCAGGAATAGACCCTGACCTCTGTCGTTGAGCAAGATATTGTTGGGGTTCAGATCCCGGCAGATAATTCCCTCTTGGTGGAGAGCATCAAGCGCTAAAATGATCTCCACCGCCCAGCGCCGGACGTATTCTTCAGGTATATGGGCCTGGGAAGCTATGAGCAATCGTTTGTCCAGGTCCTTGAAGAGCTGCGATACGTCTCTGTCCACCTTGTGCTCCTCCCCAGCCGCGGTCTCCGCCGCTTCCCGGTGGGGGACGAGCCGGAGGCCCGACAGGTCCGCCTCTGGGCCGGAGCGCGAAAGAGGTTGCGACCTTGCCGAGAGCTCTCCAGAGCTGGGGAACGCGCCGCTCTGTGACGACGCGTCCGAGGCCGTACGAGGAGGCAAAGATGGGAGCTCCTGCGTGAACGTGTCCTCCGGGACCAACGTCAGGCAGCGCTCGCTCTTCGCCGAGTAGCCCAGTGCCTCAAGAACGTCTTCGTCGTCCGGGTCAGAAGCACCTTCGGGAGCAGAGGCGAGGTCTTCGTCACCCAGGGGCAAAAGGGCTCGGGTGTCTTCCTCCTCCACCACGCCCCGGTGCCGCTGCAGAACATCCGGCCTGCCTAACTCCGGGGAGGCCTCGGCCTCGCTCGCCAGCGCTTCCCGGCCCAGCTCCTCAGACAGCAGCGCGTCCGCCACGATGCCCGGCAGGTTGACCAGCAGGTCTGGCGGCCGGCCCTCATCCTCAGTGACCAGGGCCTCCTTGAAGGAGATGACGGGCACCGACTCGTGGGAGACCCAGTCGCTGTCCGGGCCCCAGGGGTCCGCCGCGTTCCCCTCGTCATCCGGGTCTGGGTCCGGGTCCGGGTCCAGCTCGGTGGGGGCGGCAAGGAAGGGATGCTTGGAGGGGTCAGCCTTTGCCTTTTCGCAGGCTGCCTCCGGGCAAAGGAGCTCGCTGGTGCTGTCCTTGCTGTCGATGCGAAAGAACTCCATGGGCGTCCTCTTGGACTGGTCCAGCGAGTCTGGCGAAGCAATTTGGGCGGGGCTGAACACCTCAGCTGGGTCCAGGTCAGGCTCAGTAAAGAACCGGAGCTCCTGGGCGGCGATGGGGGAGCAAAGACTGTCGTTGCTGAGCAACGACCGGGATCTGGAAGAGGGTGGGGCCTCGGGTGCCGCCCTCAGCAGGGGTCCCTCGTCCCCCAGAGGCTCAGTTTCCAGCTTCTCCTGCTCGTACTCGATGCAGAGCGTCAGGTAGCTCTCAGTGCACTCTTCCTCAGAGGACGTGGCCCCTGATTCAGGCGGGGGCCCACAGGGGCCATCGGCGGCTTCCTCGTCCTGTGTGCTGCTTTCGTCCTGGGAGCTGGGCGTCAGGCTGCTCTTCAGGGGAAGGGCCAGCAGGGCGGCGCTCTCCACGCTGCTGCCGCTGCAACTGGCCCCGCTGGCCCGGGGCTCCGCCCTCTCGGCCTCACGAACTACCGTTGTGTGAGACTTCTGGATGAATGGGATGTCGAAGCTCTCCTCGGGGCTGTGGTTCAGGAACTTACTGACATGGGACCAAAGCTTCCCGCCTATTGCCAATGAGCGAGAGAGAAAGCATTAGAACAGCCTGTGTCCTACACTACATACAAGCAGCAAGTATGCTTCAACTGGAACTAAAAGCTGTGTAAACAAAAGAAAATCACAGTTTTCTAGCCTAATGTACATTGGCATTGCAACCGTTCTTTAAAATACCAAACTGATCATTTAATTCTAATACATCATGAAATATAACAGACTATATTTCTTTCAAAGGCTGTACTTTACAAAAAACAATAACCTGGAAGGTCAATACAACTAAATTTTATATACAACTACATGTAGCTAGCTCTAACCACATGAGGCAGACAGGTGCTGTGAGAACAAGCAGCTTTGTCCAATCTCTAACAAGCTCAACTAATTCTTATTTGCTGTCCGTTGCTAACAGTCAGGAAAAAAACAATAGGGCCGTTGCTAGCTAGATAGCAGACCACTGTTAGCTAGCTAGCCAAGCATGGTAGCTACAACTGCAAGCCTCATGCTTTCCCTCTCACAAATTATGTTTGTGCTCAATGCGGATGGCTCAACACAAGAGTATAGTATAAACACATTGGGAATGAGGGTTGTCTGGAAATGTTCATAGTTTTGAAAGTGCAGTCAAATTACACAAATTTTGATTTTAATTATTTATTGGAATGGTTACTTGGTTGCATCACTCTAGCTTCACAGTTTTTAAAGAAACAGCATAGCCAAATAAGACGCAGTATAACAATAGCCAATTTATAGCTTTCAATGCTATGCTGTTTCTATTCTCAAAAACAAAAACATTACAAATTGGAGGCCAAGTTAAATCTACAAGCATAAACAGGGTGAACTGAAGGTTCACAGCAAGCTATAGATGGTTCTTGCTATAGCATAGCAAGCATATGATACAGTGTCAGTGAGGGGACACTGAAAGGTGATCAGGCGTGAAAGCAGGTTCTGACAAGCCAGCTAAAGTTAAACTGCTGCTAGCACATTTAATTAATAAATGCATCTGTCAATGTGTAGCATGACATGACAAAAATGCATGTCTTACTGCACACCATAATTACAGTTCTTTTGTTTTATTGTGCAGTTCCTCTCAAACTAGCTGATTTTAGATGAACCCCACATGCAGTCTATTCCATCTGTAAAAAATAAAGAACGCAATGTGCATCTGTGAATATACAAATATCGAGTATTTGCGTTTGGATGCATCCCTTTAAAGACCCACTCTACTCCAAAACATGTATTTTTTAATGGTTAACTTCTCTTGGAAGCATGACTTTCACTATATAGATTGATTTTTGAGCTGAACTTGTCACCAAAACACATTTTTCACTTTCTTCTACTGTAATATGGAGAAGTTCTCCATCTTTCCCTGAAATCGCTGTCGGAAAAGTGCACGCACGAGCAAAATCATGATTCACTATGTAAAGACATGACAATTAGCGAAGTGCAATGTGGTAAACTGAAACCTTAGCACACAGAAAGCTGACTAGTTAGTGACACTGTTGTGACAGTTGTGTTGAACATAGCAGACAGTGCAGATTTAGGATGCAATCCTGAGGTAGGAACTTTGTTCCACTCATAACGTAAGGAGCCCATTCTAAAACAAAAATGGTGGAATCCGTTTATAATGGAGCCTAGAAGGGGTGGACTGGCACACCGCATCTACCCTTTCTAGGCTCCATTGCCAACTGCAACCTTAATCGACATAAAAAGGACAGAGTTAGACGTGACAGCGTAACCCTCGCTACGTGGAATTTGTTTATAAACATCACGCGGATGTGCCTGACAGCATAGAGGGAATCTGTCATTGTAGCGCACAGTTTACAGATGACTGCCTCCAAAACCTCATGCAAAAGTTGATGGGTTTCGCAAAGAATCCGCATGCTGCATGCCTACTATAACCCCAAGACCACAGCAGCAAGCATTGCCAATTTGCATATTCATTGATTCTGCCATTCTCAATGAAGGTAAAGTTGTACAGATGCTAACTATTTTCAGTAGTTCATGAAACATTTTTTGGTGGAAAAACCATATTAAACAAATTATTAATTAGTATAGAATAGGTTGTCAAATAAATCTGGAGGGGTACGTTAAAGTTGACTAAATTGATTTAAAGTTGACTCTTTTAAACATATATTATATACAGTACATAACATGTCAAAATCATAATCATATATTTAAAGCTGAATTACAGAATACTGAAAAACTCATAATTCCATCTCATAATACACAGTAGTCATGTCATTTCACAGAATTACTACACTCCTACATTAGAACAGACATTGAATTCTAGGGGAGGAGAAAACAGCAAAATTAAAACCAAAAATAAAAAAATACCATCCACACAGAAAGCTGGCAGATCCAGCGTGGAAGTTTGCTGATCGAAGGAGCATGCTCAGTATAAAGTCATGGGAAAAGCGAGAGAGAAAAGGTCAGCCAGGAAATCAAATGGAAGACAGTTCTATTTCTAAGACCAGGAGCCGGAGCACCAGTTCTAGCCTGAATAATTGCGGGAGCACATCTGGTGTGCTTTGAAATGAATTGGCCCGGCACTACCTCGATAATGACGGCACGGTAACTGAGTAATTTAGAAAATGCTGCATTCCGAAAGTCACCCAGGTCGATACAAAGCTTAGTTTGTTTAATAACTTCCGTGAAGCTTTACTCCAGAGCTCAAATGCATTACTGTCCATATACACAGCATGTGTGTGTGTGTGTGTGCGCGCGCGCATGTGTGCGTATTCATATATCCAACACTATCTGACACCTTTATCATCCAAAATAATTTCCTTACACTTAGAAATAAGTAATAATTTCAGTCCATTTTTAGTTACAGAATTTGTGGCTGGGAGTTTCAGCTTTACTGGTAATTCAGGGAAAGAAACCTAGAAGAACAGCCAGTGTCCCTGGCAGATGGAATGCGCAGTATACTGCACTTGCAGTGTGCCCAGTGTCCATTCCTCAACACTTTCTTCCTCCTGGCCTTGCAGACTGCAGCTTAACTGACGTACAGTCACCCGCTTAGCAGCTCTGACTCGAGAGGGAGGGCCTGAAGATGTCTTCCAGAAGACTTGCCAGACAGTCCCGGGGCAGGTGTTGTTCGCGAGGAGTCTTATCGGGCGAAACACCCGCCGTCTAATTAGGCGGCTGATGTACGCGCCCTCTCGCCGAGCATAAAATATGGGGGCCGTGCGCGCCACTGCCCGCTAACGACCTGCGTCGTCAACCACTGTGGGGAATAATGACCTGTGACACGAGCCCGCAAACATCTGGCCGGCCCAAGGGCGGGCAGGGAAGAGGACCGGAGCAGAATGAGGAGAGCGGAGCGCGTCTCGCCGCACGCCTGCGCCTCTCTCTCCGGGAGAGGGCCGGGGAGCGCCGCCGCCGCGGTCGCGGGGGCCCGGCCGCCCGAGCGTTAAAACGAGAGCGATTACGCGGTCGCTCGCTCCGCTCTCCCGGCGCTTGGGGAAACGCGGCCCGGTTCCTCGCGCCTGAAACGAGGCTCCCGGGGGACTGGCAGGCCAGGCGGCGTACGCCGATTATCCGACGGCGCGCTGAAGCACTCACCGGATAAACAGTTGGGGAGGGTGTTGGACTGTAAAGTTTGTCCAGGCGCTAATTTCCACATGACTCAGGAGCGCTCATTTGTAAGATAAACACTGGGCATCTCTTTACGCATCACTTCATGCACACATCAGTTCATACCTGACATTTATGCATCAGGCTCGAGAAACTTATTAAATACTCAAGTCCAGCGCAATGATTTATCGGTTAAAACATATATCATACTTTTCAGTAATTCATAAGACTTCTTTATTATCCTTAGACATCATTTAAGCTATGATACAGCCATGGCAAATCAACCACATTGAGTTAATTTGAAGGAGCATTTTTATTATGGACAAATTCTGTTTGGATCGTAAATATGGACACAAATGTTGAGTGACTTAATTATTTTTCTCTAGAATTGATTGTCTTGGGAAACTAGTTTAGCTTATGCACTCATTCCTCCAAAATGTTTGTGCACCATTTCCTCCCATTTAGGCTCAGGCAACCACAAATATGAACACAAGGGTCATGTTTGGTTTAAGAATATCAGAAGGGGCTGTTGGGTGGCTCATCCTGTTAAGGCACTGTTCTAGTGCTAGACAGACCACACAGGGTATTGAAACCGGACCATGCCAGTGGCCAGCAGTCCTGCAGGATGACACACAATTGTGTCGGCTTCATTCGGAATTAGATGACAACAACCATTGCACAACAGCGCAATCAAAGCCTGCAAGTATGCCAGTCATGCCGCAGATAACGTTCCTTCCTCAGACTCATGTCTGTGCAAACCCAACTTGTCAACTGTGGTGCAATAAGGAGCGGCAACTGGCTTCGTGTAATTCGAAGCAGAGCACATGAACGTCAGCACTCTACCAAAAACACAGGGGTGATTGCAGGCAATGAATGGTTATTTTTGTGTGTGTATGTGTGTGCATGTGCGTTGTCACAGGGAACGGGAAAAAACCAAAGGAGAAATATGGGCCTTATGCAAAAAAAAAAATGAAATAAAATTGAAATAACAAGGAATGTCAATTATTTTCTCAGTAAACTACCACAGATGCATAGGAGAAAACAAAGAGCATTAAATACCACAAAGGCTACATTCCCCCACGGTTGGTCTTTACAAACAAGGCATTTATTCAGGCTAACGTTTACGTCGACAGCCTTCCTCAGAGCTTTAATTGTTGTTAAAATCGCTGTTAAACAGAATGCTAGCGCGAACAAAAAGTGAAATTGGCAAGTATACGAGAGTTCGTGTTCTTTCACGGCGTATAATGGTTATTTTCTCATACTGTATGTCGAACAGCTCCGTCCCCGCGGCTCCTGATTGTGCATTTAGCGGACGTATGTAGTCCTGCCCGCGCTCCTCTTAGCAGCGCTCACGCTGACTTCCACCTTCATTCGCTCAGTGTGGACTTAAGTGCCTCTCATTCACCCTGCCACGAGCCGCAGAAGGCCGGGCGGCCAACAAAAGAAACAAACAGTGGGAAACACTTAAAACAAGGCTGTGCGGCTTGCGTTAGCCGGCAGACCGCGCTTCCCTTCGGCTAAAAGCTGCCAAGACTCTGAAAGTCTCAGGAGAGCGTCAAGTAAATAAAAGCCACCCCCCTCCACTCCCTCCCTCAAATCAGGCCTTTTCCCTTCTCCACCACCCTGCTGCCCCCTCCTTTCACGGCGACAGAGGTGTAGCCGAAACCCCTACGGCTAAAAACCAAACCTGGACAAAAGGGACGAAAATAACGGGTGTTAACAACGGCAACAAAAAAAGAAAAAAGAAAAAAGAAAACGCGACAAAAAAAACAAAATAATAATGAAATAATAGAAGGGCTTTAAACGTTGGGCGTACCTTCGGCGTGCTGCAGCAGGAGGAAAATGGAGTCCTCGGAGACGATGTACTTGTGCAGATGCACCATGTTGGGCACGCGGTGGGGGACGATGGTCTTTTTGTTCCTGCCACACTCGCTGCTTTTCCTCAGCCCCTGACAGAGAACAAAAAGGTCAGTCGTACCCTCGGTCGCCTTTGGAGCATGCTGCGCTCTGTGTTTATCAACCAAACTAATCTATTCTTGTTACTCTCCACTTCAGAGAGAGGCACTCATCTGCGGGCCCCCCTCCCCCCTCACCCCCCCCCCCCACACAGGTCCCCCGGGGGGCGCGCTGATGGCATCTGGCCGGCATCCAGCACGCGGAAGATGGCACAGAGCTGCCATTAAAATCAATTACATGGGTCAATGTTTTTATTAGAGAATTTCTCAAACTAAGTCATCAGGATGGCAACTCGCTGTTATTTCCAGCGACCTTTCTGCCACAAAGACCTTGTTCGAAAAAGGAAAGAAAAAAAGAATCTCGTAGTTTAAGGAAAGGAAGACTCAAGGTCAGAAAAGGCCTTGGTTTCTTTTTTTAATGTTTAAAACAGCTCTTGAAAATGGAAGGGGAAAAAGCATAAATATAAATGAGAGCCTGTACTGTACAATAATATGTACTTGATGATAGACTTTATTAATTTTACTCATATTAACGCATATAGTTGATATGTAATTTATGCATTTTAAACAATAAATGTATGGATATACATAATTTACAAATGAAACAACGGAGCATTAATGCAGTAGCAAGATCATTCATTTTCATTATTATCATAAGAAAATGCATAACTTACTTTAAGAATGAATGTCTCGTGTGTTCTTTTATCCAAAACCAGCATGACCTGAAAATAAAAGTTCTCAATGTGAAAGGCACAACTGTACACGACACAAAAAAATTATTTTAATTACGGACCCTTTCCTAAATTTTTAGGAAAAGGGATAAAACAACATTGATTGTGAGAATCCAAGAGGCATACAGATAAATTGTGTACTACATCGTTCTAGAGGTAAAAAAAATTTTTTAAATTATGCAAAGATCAGTTGACCTCAACACCTCCTTATTCAGCAGCGATTAAAGATTGTACGCATGCATACTAAAACTCAAGCACTGCACGCACACAAGCACGCACGCACGCACGCACGCATGCACGCGCGCACACCCACAGGCTGCTCTCTCCCGCGAAGTAACAGGAGAGGCCCCTCAGACAAAATGAACTAAATTAAACCTCACAAATCTTTACCACACCCTGGCAAGTGTCAGATGACACTTGAGACGACGCAGAAACAACAGTAAAGAGAGCCGGCAGTAGCCTTTCTCACTGTTAAGACCAGGTGGCTGGAAGCCCCAGCTCTTTTACACCAGAGGACCTGCCACCTGTGACCCGCCAGCCCAGCAGCAAGGCGAGCCCAGAGAGGGAATCCAGGCCAGCGACTCTACGCCTCCTTGGGCTGTCGGTTTGGGCAGCTGGGACAGGAATGCTCCCCTCCCCTGGTACCCCTGCCCCAGGACCCTGCAGAGTGGCCTCCCTTCAAACAGACAAGTGCAGAGCCTGACCTTTCTACCAGCTACTACACTGTGGCAGTCCACCAAAAAACACTTAAGCCCACATTCAACAGCAGATGAGAACAGAGAGCCTTAACTTTTTTGTTTAAAAAAAAAAAAAAAAAAGAAAACATTGAATGTCAGTGAGTAAAGACTACACAGGCCAGATCAAAACAGTTGCGAAATTCAATTCATGTTTCCATAGCAACCATTTATTAGTTGGATGAGCGAAATCTTCTCACCTGTAATTATGGACTCAAAATTCTAATTCTTGAATCTTGGAGACCACAATAGGCACACGCAGATGTACCAAGACTTCCCAGTGAGGAAAATTTACTGACATTTTTTTTTTTTTTTTTTTTAATAACAGTCTCATAGGGTGATTGCCTGACCACAACCTGCTTTCAAACACCATTTCCGAAACTCCTCTTTACTTTCAACACTCAAAAATGCAAGGAAAATTATAGCAATTACTTTTACCCGATTACTAAAACCTTTTGTAACACATGCACTTTTGTTCACATATTACAACCCAACATTTGCATGATTTATTTAAATGTCATTGTTTAACTGTCTTATCGATTGTAATACTGTCTTTTGTATTCTTGTGTAGGTGTATTAGTGCACGCTGTTCTTTTTACTCGCTTCCCCAAAAGAGATATGGATCTCAGTGGGTTTTTCTTGGATAAATAAAGCAGAAATAATAGAATACAATTCATTTACAGCTAAATTCTAAGAGCAGTTTGTTCCAGAAGAGAAACAGGCAAACCAGTCTTCATGTCTGCAGAGTATATCACATCGAAATGGCAAGGCCATTGCCAAAATCAAAAGACAGTTGTGAATACAATACAATGTAGATTTCCTATCAGTTAAAAAGGGATAATAATGTCCATCATCAGACAGGCTGAGATTCCGATGACCAAAGCCAAGCATAAGAGGATAGCTCTCCTCAAGCACTGACCTCACAGAAATTCATATGCATTCCTCTGAACATTCATCTCACAGATTCTTACATTCAGCACACACCTTAAGGCACTAAAAGCATTGATTATTATATACACATCTCTTACATCACCAAACTCATAGATTACATACACATCTCTAAACTCAGATTCTTATAAACTGTGCACACCTCTTAAAGCAATGTTCTAATATAACACATATTCTCACATTCACTCCTCTTGCATTTAAAGAGGAGACACTGCAGTACAGAACATATGTGACTTTGTTTTTTTTTTTTTTGCATGTTTTTTTTCCCGCATGTTTTTTTCCCCGTCTGGTCCCTGACCCCAGCTTCTCCGAAACAGGTGCTGGCTAAATGATTATAAATTGGGCCCTGGATGAACATTCATCGCGGAGCCAAGCGGGTCTGGCCTTAATATAATTAAAACGCAAACATCAGGCCAGCGAGGGCCCTCCATCTGTTTGACATTCTCCTTTCACTATCTGCCACGCATCGGCAAGGAGGAAGTTTAAGGAGAAAGCGGCAGTTTGTTTGACACGCCGCGCGACTCGGCTCGGCTCGCCCGCCTCGCCCGCCCGCCCGCCCAGCGGTCTGACGCCGCGCTGGACTCGGTCCGCCGGCAGCTTGGCCGTACCTGGGAGCGTCTCAGGAAATGTTCTTAATCATCCAGAGTGGGACGGGCGCCACGTCTTTTTCTGCCACTTTCCGGAGAGGCAACACATGGGGCCCCCGCGATCGGCCCCCCGCTCCCCTGGCTCCGGAGGGAAAACGAGCAGCGGCCGCTCTCCCAATGTCATCGGCCCCATCGTAAACCGCTCCACCTCGTCTGCGTGCGTGTGCGCAGGCGTATGTGTGTGTTAATCGCAAAAACAACGTTTTGATCGTAATCGCGTTTTTGATCATCTCTAATGCTAGCATCAGCCTGCTCCCTCCATCGAGGTGCATTTTCGTCGACTGCTTCGGCCCTGAATATGTCACAAAGATGCTTTACAGACATAAAGGTAATGGACAAAAAGGACAGGCTACAGATAGGTGTGCCTCACACGTTATTCAAGTGGATAACTTCCAAACATGCATCGGGTAATGCACAAAAATGCTGGACAGAACTGGCTGCCTATAATTATGGTTGGGTTGGCTTGGCTGCATGGGGAGACAGTACGGCAAGACCTTCAGCAAGCAAGACAGCACAAACTGTCTATGTTTCACAAGCAATGGTGCCTAAGGTGATGTCAACAAGAAACTCTGAGGGAAAGACAACATCAACAAAAGGCAGGAGCAGGCAAAGAGCAGGTTCCAGCATTGTGATGTCTGTCTAATAATGAATGAATGAATGAATTCATTCATTCATTCATTAATAAAAAGGCAAGCAACTGTAGATCAGGTGACCACAATTTTCAGTCCAGGGTTCAATGTCCTATTAAATACTTTACATTGATGGATTTTTTTTTTTTTTTGGTTCAATAGCGAGAGTAGCTTTATTGAACACAAAATTGGAACATTCTCATTGGTGATACTCTATCACAACAAAAATACAACACATAAAGCACAACATTTTGTGATTAAAAAAAGTGATAAATATGCTATTTTGTCTGTAGCTAATAATGAAGTCACTGGCTCAATTTGGTAGCAAAATCTGAAATATTTCCAGACATCTTATTTACAATGTCACTGAGCATTTACTCTGGCTCTCTTCTATGCTTGCAAGACTTAAAGGTCAAGGAAACTGAAATTTGTTAATTATTTACTGATGTGTCATTTAATTTTTTTTTATATTAAAAAAATATTTTTAAATGATTCTTGCAAAAAAAAAAAAAAAACAGAAAAGCCTGTGCTGAGATAGGCTTGCTTTCCCCCATGGCTAAATGTATAATGTATGTCACTAAAAGTTAAGACCAGTGAAATCTTTTCAACTTGTATGTAAATGATGCTCTTGCCACTTTTTTGTGGGCATGCTAAACATTGCACCTTCTCTGGATGCAGAAAAACCAATAAGCTTTTTTTCTTTTACAAAAAAAGAAGAGACTCAAGAAATTTTCTGGGTTTCTCTTCTGAAGGTCCACGGGCACTGCAATATTGAAAATAACCCCAGCAGTTAATATTTAAGGTGCCTATTTACACAAGAAACTACCGACAAAAACAATGTGGCTTTGCTAAAAAAGCTAGCGCCGATGCATGGTGCAGTGCCTTCCCTCCTTTCACCTCCCTCCCAACTGTTGCTGCTAGCGACACTCCCGGTTGCCGCAGAACAGACGTGTGGTGAATCAGTAAGTAGGCCTACTGTTTGCGATAATTAAATAGCTTTCAAGCTTAGATATGTGGAATCAAACCTTTCTTTATTTGGAAGTAATGTCTGGATTTTGAGACTGCTGTTGAGTCTAATGTTAGTGTACTGCAGCTTGGTGTTACGCAGTAATTTTACATTGAATGATCTGCAGGTTGAACTATACAACAGTAAAGCCTAGCTTATGCTGCTTGCTTTCGTAGTTTCCTGGAAATGTTACCGCATGGGACAACCTGCTTTATCTTAGCAATGAGGAATGGTTCACCGTGTCTTAGGGATATTGAAGAGTGCAGAATACATGTCCATCCTGTCCTTATCTGCAGGGGTCACAATAATCAACTAGGGTTCATTTCAATGGATAAAACTGAGTTAAAACCTTACTAAGAAATACTAAGACAAATTCTCACTTCTGGGGAAGATAACCACAATCCAGGACCTTTAAGTGCATGGGCAAGTTTAGGGCAAGCGGTACTGACAATAAAGGCACAGCTTTAAATATTCTACTTTCATTCCCCCCCTTCCTCAATTCGCAAGTAACATGCTGATATGCATTGCAACCCATTCTTTCAGAGCCAAAATCCATATTATTAAGTTCCAGGATCATAGTCCTTAATCCTACAAAGGATCACACATCATTTACTTACATACATATAAACATACATACATATCTATCTACATACATACTGCTTTTCCATAATTAATTAATTCACTATTCAAATATATTTTTTTAAAAGTTAAACCACACCAGCCTAAGTAGGCATTGCATTTCCACATTTTCAGCAAGTCCCTCAAAGTCATAATAAAAGCAGTTTTTAAAAATGTCACAAGGTACATATGAAGTACCCCGTCAAGATGAATGCCTGGTGCTTATTTTTACAAATATGAGTAATGTGTGTACTAATGCTTATAATAAATAGGCAGACAAAACCGCACAGAGGGGTGACAAATTAAAGGAAAATCCAACATAAAGTGTCTTAGTAAGGTGTTGGGCCACCACGAGCAACCAGAACATCTTCAATGTGCCTTGGCATAGATTCTACAAGGAACTCTAATGGAGGGATGTCGCAGAATCCTTCCTAAAATATTGCCTGATGATGGTGGTGGTGAAGAGCGCTAAAACTTTGCTCCAAAATCTCCTGTAGGTGTTCAATTGGGCTTAGATCTGGTGACTCTGAAGGCCACAGCATATGATTCACATCATTTTCAAACCCATCAAACCATTCAGTGACCCCTTGTGCCCTGTGGATGGGGCATTGTCATCCTGGAAGAGACCACTCTCATCAGGATAAAAATGTTTCTTCATAGGATAAAGGTGACCACTCAGAAAAACTTTGTACTGATTTACAGTGACCCTTCCCTCTAAGGGGACAAGTGGACCCAAACCATGCCAGGAAAATTCCCCCCACAGCATAACAAAGCCACCAGATTGCCTCACTGTAGGGGACAAGCGTTCAGGCCTGTACCGTTCTCTTGGTGTATGCCACACATGCATTCGCCCACTTGTCGAGAATATGGTGAAGGATGACTCATCTGACCATGTCACTTTTTTCCACATCGCAGTAGACCAGTGATGCACCACTGAACTCTCAAATGTCTTTGTAATGAAGCGTTTATGCATGGCAACCCTACTATAATATCCCTCTCCGTGTAGTTGTCGATGGACTGTTCTTTCTGACAGTCTGATCACGTACGGCACTGACATTCTCAGTCACCTAAGGAAGAGTTGTTGTTCTGTTTTTCCTTACATATCACACTAATGCACGAGCATCACAGTAATTGAACGTGTGCTTTCGACCACAATTTCAGACCCTATTTACTTATTTATTTCCCATAGATTTCGTTACTGTTCCTATTGAAACAATAGCCAGTGAGCAGTCTTTGTGACTGAAGCTCCTGCCATCCATGTCCCAATAATGAATCCTCTTTCAAAGTCACTTAGATCTTTTCCTCTTGCCATCTTGATAAAAAATCGAGATCAACTGGGCCTGCTCAGCATTTTCATGCATGCCACAGAGCATAATAGGATGTTAATTGCTTAAATGCATCATGCAGTACACCTGTATGGAAGCATATGCATTTGTTATGTTTCTCCACTCATTTGTTCAAGTTTTTCCTTTAATTTGTCACCCATCTGTATATATGAATTAGTCAAACACATCACCATTGTTATCGATCAAGCTACAAAATCAAAATCACTGAATAGATGCTTAGAGTAGCTAGTTTACAGACTATTTGTCAGCCAACTGCTGAAAAGCACAGGAGGCTATTTATCCACTATTATATGACTAAACGACTGCCAATCAATACCTTAATGGGAAATCCCTTGTTGCTACTTAAAGCACTCAAGCAAGGTGCCTGCCTGTCTCTAATTGTGCCAAGACCAATTAAACACACGGAGGAAAGTTTGTATTTAGTTTAAATGGTTCAATTCAATAATAATAACCTCAAGTATGCATCAAACATATTTTACCAGTGTGATAAGATGGTTTCTCAAGTAATGTATGTCTCTAAAAAATAAATACATCACAATCTATCAGCAACTTTGAATGGTAAACAAAGACTCCCCAATGCCAATAGATGACAAATGCCAGTAGATTACCACTGCATATTTGGCTGAGAAGAAACTGGCCAAAAAACTGCCTCCTGCTGACAATATGAATGTGATGAATAGTATGCTAATTAAAGAATAAAGGTGGTAGGTTAATTATGCATTCCTATGGAGATAACATACATTTGATACAACTTGAAAAAGCTGCCCTATTGCGCTTTTTCATTTCCAAATGACAGATCTGTCACTCATCTCAATTATGAATCATTGCAGGTCACCATTTCAAGAATGTGAATAATAAACCAAATAGAGACAAAACTATTTCATCTCCTTGAATATAGAACCATTCTTAGCGTCACATCCATAATTTTATCATTATATTTTCACTTTAATTGTGTAAATAAGACCTTAAAGATTTGTAACAAAGGTGACATGCTTTTCACTGGTTTATAACCTTCAACCTGGAATACAATTCTGACACGTTGCTGACCTATTCTACCCATTTCCAGAGTGTGGATGAGACCGAATATCAGTCAACCAATGAACCTGGAAAGCTGTACTTGATCTTGTACATTGTCTACCATGGAATTTCAGCAAAGTGCTGAAAATAGTATGTTTTCCAGAGGAACATGGATCCACAAGCAAAAAAAACTGAACTTTTTAGGGTATTGTGTTCTTACACACACTATGATGTGGACTATGATCAAGCACGTGGACACAATGCTGTTTTGCTTCTTTTTTTTTAAGGCTGAGGCTGTAACATTTTTCATTTGTCAGGATGACCTCTTAGCAGCTGCTGATCATACTATTATGACAGACCTGAACCTAAAGGACCTCGTACATACGGATATTATCTGTATACTGGCAACTAGGAAATGACGTTCCACAATGCTTATGATACAATTACTTATCTATCATCATATCATGCAAGTCAGTATCACTGGAATACAAAATTACATTTAAGATATGACCACATTATCTGTTACTATAGAAGCATTTATTAAGCATCTTCTTGTGTCTCTGAACATCAAACAGCATGTGAAAGCGCAGTGATAGTCTGTGTTTGCTTGCGCTGTGCCTGTTTGTAGCAGGTTTCCTCTTATCAGAAACCAGCAGTCCAGCCTGTGTCCCACTTCCCCCGCAGGTCCAATGGGGCATTAGCCTGGTACTTCAGTCCTTTGGACTCGAGCCCACCAACGAGAACGGAAACAGGGAGCCACTGGTTAATTTCCTCCACTAACAGCTCTCCCTCTCCCTCCCACTCTCGCTCTCGCTCTCTAAGCAGAAGACTTTCTTCTGCACTACTGAGTTTTCAACGAAACATTCAGGCAGAAAAAAAAAAAAGTTCGGAAATTAGCGCCATTTCGGCCAGTGGATGCCTGAAGGTCGGCCATCTGCCCACCAGCCAAAGTGGCAGCAGCTACCTTTCAGCGCATATGCATCAGAGCAGCGGGGTGAACAGACTGAAGGAGTCCTGCAGAAAGCCAGCAGACGGCGAGCGGCGAGGCCTGGGGGCAGCTACCAGGCGGCCACCAGAAGGAAACCCGGTGACCCTCTCCACGGTCCCGCCAACCCCTGCCGTCCGGGTCGCTCGGAGACCATCACTGTCAGGGAGGCTGCGGACGGGGGGCTCCCGCCGAGACGCTCGATGCATCCCTCGCCGAGAAAAAAAAAAAAAAAGAAAAAAAAACCGCCCAGGGCCTTCTCCCCTTCCGCGGCCGGCGTGGCTGCCCGGCATATCGGCACACTGTTTATATCCCGTTAGATTTCAAACGGAGGGGGACGGCCGTGAGCCAGCCTGTTTATATGAAATACAAATGGGTTTATCTGGTGGGGGAAGTGTTTTTGTAGTCGACCTCTGCTGAAATAATATTTAGTTGGGACGGCTTTGATAGGAAAGTGTCTCACGGTAAGGTAACCAGCAGCTGTGTCCCATGAGAAAGTCAACAGATAATATATTTTTTTTAAAACCTTCAACCGAACCATTACGGGCAGGTGTTTTTTTTTTTTTTTACTTACTGGAAAATGAATGGATACATAACAAAGGCCAAACTTTTTAAAAACGTTTTCGATGGCTTTTATTTCTAAATATGTCATGAAAATGACTGCTGTGTCTCTAGCTTTTCATTATCAAAGGCTGTGAGGAATTTATGATACATTTAATGGTAAATGAAATTATGTGAACAACACTGTGACAACTTCACAGTTCAGATGAATTAAAACAAACACTTCACCTCTCTGCAAGAAATAAAACGGTAGTGTGAGTTGTACGACCACTGATAATCCAGGTAGTCATAAACAAATAAGGTCTCAAGGTTATTTTATATATGATTCTGGCAGTAAGCTTTCCAAGATTGAAAAAAACGAAACATCCTGTTTTATAACTGCCCACGGGTCTCAGATGAGTAACAACCTGTGGTATTGCCGTTTTTAAACCAATGACAACATAACCATGAGTTCAGGCATGGGTCACATGGGGCACGAATACATCATTACGAAATACTCCTGTGTGTCAAATGCCCTTCAGTATTGTAGCACTTCATATACATTTTCACCAAATTAGCAAATGGCTATTTCTCTGAATGGAAGGGTAGCTGAACTGACTTACTGTATCAGACTCATTTCAAAATGCAGTGACACTACAAATCACATAGCAGAAAAATGAAGAACATTTCATTTCTTCCACAGAATTCTGGTATAAGAGTTGCAGAATGTGATGCATGTTCGCATCTTTTTTACCCCAAATATCTGTGATTCTTTTCTGCATATGTTAACCTTGACCTTTCCCTTAGCATAAATCGATGGCAGAAAACTTGGAGAGTATTGTTACAAGAGGAGGAATACCTTCAACATTTTAATTCAAATGTATAAAAAAATTTTTAAATGTATATTTTTTTCCTGTATATTACAAATGGGTCAAACTGTTACGAATACTCTTTCTGTATCATTACTCACACTCAACTAAGAATCTGGCTAGTGTGTATTATGAGGCACAAGGAGCAGTAATTTATTTGCCCTTTCTGAAGACTCATACGGCTAAATTGATAAATAAATCATCACAACCTTTGGCTTGACCTTTTTCCCCACCCCACAAACTTTGCATGACCTTACAAGATGCGCTCAGATTAAAGACTTCCTTTCTTCTATTTTTCCCCCCCCCCCCCCGAGGGCGCCCTGCCCCAACCCCTTACCACACCAGCCAACCTCGCCCTCCCCGGATGACGGACGCATTTCAATCGCTTCTGCCTTTTGTTTCATATCCCAAAGATCCGCCGCTTCAAAGGACAGCCCGCCCGGCGCGTGGGGGCTGATCCGCCAACTGAACTCTCCAAGAGGCGCTCAAGAGTTACCTTGTCGATCACACCGAGGACCCTGAAGGTCTCCAGCTCCGCGGCGGGGCCCCTCTGGCTCCGGGAGGGCCCTGAACCCTGCGAGCCCTGGGTCTGCCGGGGGGGACATCAAAAGATTAAACATCAATCACCAGCCACTTGAAGGACGCCGTACGCCCGATGCGGCGTAAAGGCCACCGAAGGAAGCGGATAGGTATATAAATAAATAAATAAAGAAAGAAAGGAACGGCGAAAGACGAGCGCGGCGGATTCGCCGTTTAAATCACAAGCGGGGGGGATGTTAAGGTCAGGCCCTTTCTGTGCCGTGTTCACCTTTATTCTGTTGTTACACATTTTTTTCTGGCTCGTTTCCACCTGTTTAGTCTTTGTTGTAAGCTTTCAGCTTAGACGCGGGTAACTGCTCCCTTTCGTCTTCCTCTAGGGGTGCTTCTTGGAGGAAGAGCCGTGGCTCAACTTGATAATAGATTCACGGGACAAATCTAACAACTATAACTGTCATATATAACTACAACTCCACTGTGTAACTGTGTTTAATCAGGTACAGCACCCACCTATTCTGTATTGTTCTGCTCTGTTCTGTCATTGTTTATAAGTGGTTTACAGGGTACTCCTGGCAGCTAAGAGTCCGCAGAGAATAAGAATGAGTTACAAACACGGTAGTGTCGAATGCTTCTTAATGTTTATCTCACTGACATTCAGTGTTTTGCCACAAGGCACAAGCCGGAGTCTTGCTTCCCCGCGGTAACCGCCATATATTTGCGGCCAACCAGAAGCTACAGTTAACCTCTGCACAAATTAATTTGTAAACATATCATATAATATATAACACGACCCACACTTGATTCATTCACTTCACACTTGATTCATGGGTATGATATACCTATCAGCTGAGATTCTGTTTATCCACGCATAAAATCTAATTTATAGTAAGCTCAACATATGGAAGACAGCGAAATTGAACACTTCATTTAAACGTTTATACTTAACTTTATTTATACGTTTCTAAAATACGGTATGCTACTGAACATTCTGCATCTGTAGTTAAACACATAGCTAAGCGAGTTCAAACAGAGGCAGACTGACCACGGTCTCCATCGGCCCCTTCTCCAGCGCGTCCTTCAGGTACTGGCTGGATATCTGCTCGGCCCGCATCAGGTACTCGGCCGTCTTCTTCTTCACCGCCTCCCTCCTGGTGGGGCTGGGTTCACCTGCGCACAAACGCACGAGAGCCTGTCAGTCGTGCAACCCGCGTGACCTCCCCCGGCCTCGGCACGGACCGGCTCAGGGAGAGCACCTTCTGCAGTAAGCCAAAACATACCTGTGAGAAACGGTTAGAACAAAAATGCCAAAACCACATACAAAATAAATGGTCTTTCACAGTCTAATAATGAAGCCTAATGCACATGTGCTTCCATATACTGATTTATCCATTTATAAATTGTTTTGTAACATCTTGTGTTTTCTTGTGCAACGTTGTACTGCGTGTACCAATGAAAAGTAGCCCGGTGGCCAACCACGGGCACAATGCACCCCCATGATTGTCATGAATATTTTCATTGTTACAGTCCCTGATAGATGAATAAACAAATGAAAAATACGTTTTTGCGGGGAGAGAGCCCGCAGGCACTGCAGCGCGGTTAAGAAAGGAGACCGGCTGCAGGAGGCTAACGCCGACCGGGAGCCACGCTACCGTTTCCTTGGCGAGGGGGGCGGCGGAGGGAAGAGGAATTATGCGAGGCCTTTTGTGTCCGCAGAGATAAACACATAAAAGAGGGAGCTGGACAACACCGCAAGAGGAGGAGGAGAAGGAGAGAACAGGGCCGCAGAGACCGTGGTTGGTGAGCGTAAGCGCTTCTGAGCTCGACGGCGGACCGGGGGCCCCCCCCTCCCCGAAGTTCTCCCCATGCAGAGGCCTGCGCAGCTGGTCCCAGGAACTTGGAGCGCAGCAGAGGGTGGAACAATGATAAGATAATGATCCTCTTACTTACACAATTGGCGCATTTTGGATCCCTTAATCCACTTTTTTTTTTTTTCCCCCCATCAAGGCATAAACGCGAAGTATCGATGTCTGGCAGGGATGGCCTGGAATACACTTTGCCACCTGGCTTGGTGGAGTTTAGCTAGGAGACTGACCGCGAGCTCGCAAATAATGTGCCTTTTGTCTTCAGAGGAGCTGCCTCCCCGTGCGACTGCGTGTGGCTTGGTGGAGGTTCAAAGTGCAAGACGGAGTGAGCTGCTTTGGGCCGGGCAGGGCCAGCGGGAAACGCTAAGATTAGCACGATTAGCACGTTTCTAAAGCACCTTCGCTGGCTTGCGGATGTGAGACCGGGGCTGAGCTTAGAAATCGGCAACATTGTCCCTTCCCCTGCGTCTGGAGACTCAAATCCCCGGCTTTCCCCGACGTCCGCCGCCGTCCTGACAAAAGCGCGCGGGAAGTCGCAAAGGGGACAAAACTGCGCCAATAATCCACATCTTTAGAGGAGGTTTGAACCGCGGGCTGAGATTTTTATTTTTCAATTCCATAAACCGTGAACACGGAGGTTCATTGTACCAGCCATTGTACCGTAAGCAGATCACAGACTGGTGATTGCATAGCTGTTGTGCGTGTGGCGTGTGTGTGTGCGCTCACTGGAGGCTGGCAAATATGGCTCTCTGCACAGACAGCTCCAGTGAATTTAGGCCGGATTGGCAGAGTTCTGCGGTTCGCGCAAGCCAACCCGTCAAAACGGCAAAAGGCAAGAGGCAATATGCTGTGAAGATTTGAGGCGATACAAAACCAGCCGATAAGGCTCAACTGTGAAATCTTAATTCCATCGCATTTGTTTGCAAATGAGCGCGGGGTGTTTGATAAGGCTTAGAGCGACATTAGTGGCTCACAATATGGGAAAGGATACCGTGATTAGGGGCCCTCTTGTGATGCAGAGATAAAAGTATCAGGCCGATATTACACCAAGACTCCCAGCCAAGGAGGACTCGGGGAACGAGTCCACTGCTGGACTCAGCGTTTCTTCATTTCGGCATGCACAGAGACCAGTTTGAAGTAGCTTGGCCAAACTTCCCTAGAAATTCATTCTGACGACTGAACAAATGAAATCTTTTTTTTTAGGGTCGCACATATCTCCAGGATTCCAAGGCGCACACAGCCAGGTTGCGCTCACAAAGCTGCGGAAGAGTATAAAAATTAATGGCATCTGGCATGCAAATAAAAATCATTCCCACCAAAAGGAAAAAAACGAAGCACACTGCGTCCCTGCCTAACACAACAGCTCCAAGAAGGGGAGACTAAACATAGAAATGATTTTCTGTCTTTATAAAACAGCCAAAAATCCTAAACCTTCATAATCAAGTCCAAAGTTCCCTTGGATGCTACCTGCACTGAAAAAATTAGCCTTTAATTAAAAGAAACATTCTTCTGAACATTCAGTCTATACCTACTACACGGCAGCAGCTAAGTTAAATGTTTTAGTGATTCATTTTTATTTAGTATTAGTGTAATACAATTTTTTTTAAATATGGTTGATTAAATCACAAAAGCTGGGACAGGTCTGAAGTTAGTTCTCAAAAGGAACAATCCGGAGTCTAAACCTGTATTCAGACTATTCATCTTCATTGAACTCCAATCCCAAATTGCCCTTCTGCACCGATGGCATGCCACCCACGGACACTGGTCCAGACCATGCGCAGTCTTGACCGCCACTCTTAATGAGAGTGACACGCGGTCAGGTGGCGGAGGGAGGGGCCCGAGGCAGGTGGAGCGAGGCGGTCGGGCCGGATCTGGCAGGGTTTGAGCGCCGGCGCCGTTTGCGCGCAGCGAACGCGGCGAACGTCCCCCCGCCGTCAGGAGCTGTCTGGCACATCAGAGCGCGCGGACGCCACGCTGAGCGGCCAGCGGGGGGTCGTCCTGCGACCGCATTGTCTTGAGCAGGCGCGGACGGCCGGTTCCGCGCGTCGGCGGGAGGGGCGGGCGGCTCGCAGGGCGAGGAGGGCGGGATCCAGGTGGGGGGCGCGACCGAGACCTGCGGGGCCGACGCTCCCGACCGAGCCTCGGATCTCTGCCCGGCAACCGCACCTGAGAGCCATCACTCTCAGCGGGAGTAACGTCCCTGCCTCTTTCAAACACCTAAAAATAAAAAAATAAATAATAATAATAGGAGGGTTCTCTCTTCCAACTCCAGGGCTAAAAAGGGCTAAAAGGCACAATCTGTTCCCTTTTGTGAAGAGCATTACAGAGACAGTGAAGTGTTCATCGTCCGAGAGAGGCTGGGAAAAACAAAGAGCCGCTCGTCTGAGCTATAATTAAGATCCTTTTAAAAAAATAAATAAATAACGGTAATTTGCGGCAACAAAATCCCCCCGACACGGCGTTCTTTCACTGAGCTCCTATTATTCGCTGGAAACAAAAGCATGAAAACAAACAAACAAACAAACAAACAAAAAAAAACACATTCTCCGTTGAAATGTATCGTGCCTTATTTCTCTATCTGCCTGATGATGCTACTTTGCAATGTTTAAATGGAAAGCGAAGCTCATGTAAATTACCCCCCCAAAAAAAAGAACTGGAGATGTGAGGCTGTAATAAACAAAGCACTTCTCCCTTCTGGAAAATGGAAAAAGAAAAAAATAGAGAGGGGAGAGAGAGAGAGAGAGAGAGGGACAGAGGGAGAGACAGAGAAAGCGAGAAAAGCAGGTCTTAATGCCAACCTTGATGGCTGGGTCCACACTCGTTTGCCTCCATTTGCTAATCTACAGCTGCAGTGCTTACCGATCTGCATGGATGAAGGTACGGCCACAAGAAACCTCCCACTTATTTTATTTTCATCTCACTTTCCTGTAATTATTCCCTAAACCGTGTGCACAACAATACAGGAAAAAACATCTGCAGAAACAGGTAATTAATGTGTCAAGCCAAACTAATGCATTTTATATGAAAACTATGCTTCGAGGACTGTAATTACAACACCCCCACACCCGACTCCACCCCCCTCCCTCCCTCGCCCGCCAGTGAATGATTATTTGTACGATAATGCTTCACGTAACATGTAAGTGGTTATTTACAAAGTGTGCATTTTGATGCATTATTTTTCCCTCACAATCCCACATTCAGTGGTACATCAGAAGCAGCGTTCCTTAAGCATTTGGTGTCCAGTCATTTGCATCTCTGTTTAAAAGGATTCGGTTTCTTTATAAAATACATAATTGTCCTCTTATTTAGCCATGGAGATTTTCATATTGATTTTTTGTGTGCCTCCAAAATTACTGGTAGAGACTGGTAGAGAAATACTACATTAAAAAAAATTTTAAATATAAAAATAATCTGCAATCTTGCTCACGACAACGGCTCATTCTTTGTTGTGGGACACCACAGACAATCTGTAATTTCATGTTTATCATCATACATTAATAATCAACTTCACATTTGATTTACTATTATGTCCAACCTCTCAGAAGCTGAATGAAAGTGTTTTGTTCTACAAAAAATATATGCTAAGCTAAAGATTATGGAGTAGCTCTAGTTTCTGCCCCCAGAAAACTTCCAGCGTGACAAACTTTTAGCTCCATACAGCAACTCTAAAAGCAATCAGAAATCAACGCACTGTTCACAAATCCTTTGTTTGTTTGTAGAGGAAGATAATTAACAATGCAAACGAGGGTTTAACTGCGGTGCCTGAGGGAGGCCAGTCATTAATTCCTCACTCACTTCCTCGTCCAACACACTGCCCGGCTGACTTTGCCCAGAGGCAGCCCTCTCCCTGCCAAGGTGACAGAAGTCCTCTGGCAGGAGAGGGAGGTAGATTCAATATAACCAAAAAAAGTCCTGTCCTCCACATTTAATGACAAAAAAATGCAGCCTTTACCGTTAACAAACTTTTCAGACGTTTCAAAATACTTCAGCCGTGTCTTGCATGCACCAGAATGAAAATCTGTAACTGCATACGCTGCAAACTACTTACCAATGTAACCAATTTTTCAGATACACGGCAACAGTAGCTCCACTACAGGTAGTTACACATTGTTATAAAGTTTGTTGCATTTTCAGATAAGCAGCTGGCTCAGTTTAAGCCTGAAGTCCATTTCTTGTCCATTCATAAAAATTACCCTCAGAAACCATACCAAAGATATCAAAAATATTTCCCTTTGGCTACCCTTTCATTTAAACACAGATCAGCCACAACATTAAAACCACCTACCTAATATTGTGTAGGTCCCCCTCGTGCCGCCAAAACAGCTCTGACCCGTCGAGGCATGGACTCCACCTCTGAAGGTGTCCTCTGGTATATTTGGTGTATATATTTGTATCTACTGTATATTTGTATCTGATATTTTGTATCTACTGTAAATTTGTATCTGATTGTGTTACTTTGTTGTCTTTGATGCTGCAACAGTGCAAATTCCCCCCCGGGGATCAATAAAGTACACTACTAATACTACTACTTATTACATTATTGGTTTTTATTACATAACAAATTTGACATGGATTACATTATTGGGAGTTATTACACTATTGGTAGTTTATTACACTATTAGTTGCTACAGGGCTATAAAAAGCTAAGATACTGTTAGAGAGTGAATTATTTCCACATGATTTTAAAAACTCTCGACAGATCAGAGCTGTTTTGGCAGCACGAGGGGGACCTACACAATATTAGGCAGGTGGTTTTAATGTTGTGGCTGATCGGTGTATATTGTATTATATTTACATATCTATTTTATTAATTTCATTATTCATTGTACAATAATGTTATACTATTTGAAAAGCTCTTTAAACATAATGTAATGGAAATCACTTTTTAAAAAGTATCATTATAATTATTTAGTTTCAGACCAAACATATCTCAAGTTGAAAAACAAGATGGTTTTTAATTATATCCTAACTTTGAGAAAATACTGGTTTTCTGAACCTAAATGCATCTGGTGCCACAGGCATTTAGCTTTATTGCTGAACATTCTCTCCTGCTATTAGCTGTCAAACCTCTTCAAGTTGTTATGACATACTTAAGTCCTCTGCACCAATTAAAACATTTAAGATAAACACACACATTTACTGTCTGATCAGGAAAAAATCCTCCCTGGTTCTGGCTGGCTATGCCCACAGATCTGATGGGTGACAGGGTCTGCAGGAACCTCAGGCTAACAGGCTAACAGGCTAACGTGCTAATGGACTCAGGCTAACAGGTGCCTGCCCTTCCCCAGCCCAGCAGGACCATCTCAGATCTGAGCCAGACAGAAAGGAGGAGAGTGCGGTTGCCAGGGGATATCAGACCAACTCCAACAGGCTGGCCAAAATCCATCGGGAAGGAAGAGATGCCTTGCTTTTACGACAATCTCAGCAAGAAGACCGAACGCAGCCAAATTGGAGCAAGTTCACCTCAAGCGTGTTAGCCATTTCTTTACCCTGGGAACAAGTCTCCTTGCATCTCACCAGAGTAGTATTAGTACAAGCCCGGTTCTCTAACCACAATACTACACTTAAGCTCCTCCCACCTTCTGGATCCTTTACCCACAGTGCCAACCTCTTCAACTGCCAGGAATCTGTGGTACTTGACAAGGAACTGTTCCACTCTGAGAACATAATGGCAGTATGTCGGATGTGCGGATTCTTCCATGAGAATCTGCCCCTTCCTCAACACCTACTGTACTCAACTCATCTCAGGCTCTGGTAATCGCCCGCCTGGACTACTGCCATTCCCTCATTCCTGGCCTCCCTGCCTCTGCCATCAGACCTCTGCAGCTCATCCAGTGTGCCGCCGCTCATCTACGACCTCCCCAGATTCAGCCATGTCACTCCCCTTTTAATCTCCCTCCACTGGCTACCCATATTGGCTAGCATCAAATTCAAAACCTTGGTGCTAGCCTATCATGCAGTTAAATCGACAGCTGTGGTATATCTTCAAAAGATGAGCAGACTCTACACTCTTACCAGACCCCTTCATTCTGCTACCTCTAGGCATCTGGCACCTATTCAGATTGCACATTGGCTCCCCTGACCCCCTTCAGATAACTTTTCTTTTTCTCTTTCTATATGTGGTTTTCCTTTTGGATGTTATAGATAAATCTGTGTAAAGGCCGTCTGTCTAGTGATATTACCTTTAGTTATATTATACTTTTTGATCATAAATGAGCTTTCAAAATGACTCATCTTCATCGTATATTATTTCCAAAATAACTGTTGTACTTTTCCAGCCCTAGAACTTGCAATCCTCCAAAAAAAACCATTTCCCGACACTCTTCATGCCGCCCTGCTGATTTTAAGTCATTAGTCAGATTTAGTTCCATCATTTTCATGTTTTGAAATGCAAGTGACACCAAGACCAAGGTGCCCTGCCTTGTAAACAGGGCAATAAAAAGTGCCTTCAGATGGAGCATGGATCTAAACTGGCATTCCCACATGCTGTTGTATTCTTATAACTGCACTGTATTTACTGCACCTGTACTATAGATTATTACCATCATGTCTGTTTATTAAGTGGTTGTATGACATTTGCTAATGTGATGCACTGTAGCCCGAACAAACTGCTCTGAACTACATGGTCTATACTGTATTGATTTGTTTGCTTTCTCTTGAACACCAGCTCACAGCATTTCCTGTACCTTGCACTCCCTGTAGTAGCAGATCCACTCCACTCCTGTAGAAGCAGAAGGCCGCTCCGTAGTCCTGCTCCTCCTCTCTCTGCACTGCCAGCTTGATCTGCTCGCTCGCCCTCTCCAGGTAATCTCTCTTCCCCACCCGGGGCTTCAGGCCGCCTCCAAAGAGCGCCGCCCTGCTGGCCGCCGGGTCCAGGGCCCGGGCCTGGGGGGAGGGGCTGCGGCCTCCCGCGGGCCTGTTGGGCGATTCGCCGCCCGAGGCCATCCCATCGTCCAAGTCGGCCAGGGAGTCACCGTCTACCAGCAGTGAGATCAGATCGCTGTCACTGGAGAGCCCTGGGAGAGAAAGAGGCGGGGGACCCGGGCAAATTACAGTACAGGTCAGATAAGAGCGGGAAGCCCCGTGGTCTGATCTCCACACACACGTGCTTTAGCGTTCGGGAACAGCATGTACTGTAGCAGCGATGGGCACGGCAGTAATGCACCAGCTCAGACACTGGCCAGATTCTCAGGGAGTGGTCCACGGAAGTGTGATGTACATGGCGCAGCCTTCCTCTCACAACTCAACCATTTCCCTGTGTCTCGTAGTTATTCAGTTGGTTATAAAACATTACTTATGTGCCAGAAAGTGGGCAGGTCAATCACTCTAAACTCCACTGCTGTCCCCAGACTCAGGTGACAGCAGAAAAGACAAAAACGGCATGTTAATATTCATAAAAAACCAGAGTCCACATCAAATGTTGAAAATCAAATGAATCATTTTAAACGGCTGTTTTCATAAGAACCAGCTAGGAGCCGGTTAGGTTTCTACTCTAGGATTTCACTTATTCAATCTCAGAGGTCACAGCAGGTTGGAAGACATTGTAAAGCTTTGTGGATCACTCTGAACCAAATTTCTTCTGGACGTTTTCTACAACCATCTCATTGGCTGAAGACTTTTTGACATGAATTGGCCATTACAGTGCAGATTACGATAAATAAATAGATACACTACTCACAACAGGATATAGCTGCAACACTACTCGGCAAGCCCTCTCATTCTAACAGCCACTGTAGGTACATGAATATGGAATTCCGTTTTTGTCTAAATTAAATAAATGCTATTATGATGAAAATAATCATATAAATAAATGTAGCAATATTAATAAATTAATTGATAAATTGTGAAATAATTCAACAATTAAATAAGACTCAATTAATTATTATAATATTATTTAATCACTCATTTCTGCAACAATATTACAACATTCAATTTCATTTTTATTTCACAATAACAGGTTTTATTTCAAAATGGAAAAAGACTAGTTTTAGACTAGTGCTTTTCCAATAGTGCATTCCCAAGTAGCTCTTTTTTCCATTTCATGACACTTATATTTCATGTTAAGGTCACCTGTCAGTCAACATGAGTGGGCTGGGGTCAGAAAAGATCAGTGGGTGATCACACATTCAGGCCAAAGCAACAGCACACCAAATACCGATAAACATATAACATGATCGGAGATAACCTGTGTTACTTGAGGATGTGTGGGAGCGAGAAGTCAATTTCTGAGCTACTCAGAGAGGCTGCCACCCGTTTGGACAGTATGCCAATCGTCAAAGACGATTGCTACAGCAACCTGTCACTGCTGAAGCTGGAAAGCCCTTATTGGCAGAGTGCAATTTACAACAAAAAAAAACACTTTGGCCACTTTGCTTTAACTAAGAACTATTAGAGAAGACCTTCAGCTGACATGCAGGAGTTGTACATATGCCCAAGTACCACAGAAGTAAACCTAATGTTATTCGTAACCCCAATTATGAAACAAAAGCTTGAAACCATAACAGCATTCATTCGCTAACGAACATTCTAATGACTGCCACTACCGCTATGATGAAAGTTAATTAAAAACTACCGATAAAATATGAAAATACATTTTTATGATATTTCAGCATATTAGAGCTAGGTTACTAACACTGAAAACATTGCGTAAACATTTCTCATCTTAAAATAATAAAATGATTAAAACCGGTCAGCTGGGCTCAGATATCAGTACCATATTTACTGCTCCCAATGGCCAACTAAAGAACCTAGCTCCAGCTCCTGACCTTTACCTGCCACTACCCCATAGAGCATGGATGCCTTCATTACAAGGCAAAGAGACATAATAAATAGAAACTATTAAGTTTAAATGGGAGGAGGGAGGTTGTGTTTTACTTGTTGCTAATGCTAGCTCAGTTGGCCCAAGCCCTAATGGTAATGGTTTATCGGTTGCTAACGATAGCTCAGTTGGCCCAAGCCCAAGAACCCCCGTTCAAAATAGTTAAACCTAGCTAGCTAGGCCAGTTTAGCAGCCAGAAACTACAATTCCATTAAAGCATTGTTTGCGCAGTATACAGGATACACAGCATTAATGGTATATATGCCTGGCAGAATAAGAGAAAATACTATTTGCAGTCATGACAACATTGCTACAGTACATTGCACAGCTTTCAGGAGAATATTGAGTTCCCTAACTAGCTTCAATTTTGCTCATAAAGCATTATTCAAATTGTGTTTGGATGGCAAGGTGTCCCACACAATTTAATGATAATTAAGTTAAGCCCTGAGTCAATTGCAATGACAAAGTTAGCCAAGACAGGGAATCTTTCAACTGATACGACAAAACTTTTATCTGAATTTTGGAGAGCGCTTATCCAGTTGAGCATTTCAAATTGATCCTAAATGCGATTCAAAATAGCACAGGCTGTTAAATTTATTTATTTATTTTATATGTTTTTGGGATTTTTCAACTTTATTAGAAAGAACAGTGTAGAGAGACAGGAAGAACTAGGAGGAGAGGGAGAGACATGTGACAATGGTCGGTGGTCGGACTCGAACCGCCGACGTCGCGGCCCGCAATGAGCATGTGGAAAGCACTCCATGGGCTACGCCACTGTAGGCCCCAGCTGTTAAATGTATTTTGACTGGCTAAAAAAAGCATTACATCTCGGATATAATGAGTTATTATTATTTAATTATTGAATTATTTTACAATACATTCACACACATATTGTGGCAATTGTTCATATCACATATATAATAAATATAATATATATTATATATATATATCATATATAATAAAGGCATATTTATTATTATTTTTTATTTAGACAAAAGGGATCTCATATATGAAGGCTTGGATTTATATTTGAATTATACTATGACTAATATCATAGTATTATAAATAACATGAACAGACTAAAGTTGCAATTTCATATTAATAAGGACCTGGACTTCTCACATTCTATTTGGAGGAACAAGTACACATATATTACTCCACAATATTCTACATCTTAATATAATCTCCAGTATTCATACAGATGTCTGTAAACAGTGGATTAAGACTGGCAGATTATAAACTAATCAGAATGAAAAATATTTTCAGATTTGGAGGGAATCTTGTTTAAAGCAGTGTACCAACGAAGATGAAGGACGATTTATTATTATTTAACCCAGTTCCGTCAGCGTACGGTGCGAGGGATCTTTGGCATTCTTGCGCAGTGTGGGCGTCCTTGCCGTGAGAAGCGGACTGAAGAGATTACGGAAAAGGGCCGGCCGGCCTTCGGGACAGGTGTGCTCATGCCCCGGGGTATTAATGGGACTTTGAGGAAAGGGGGCAGATAAACCATTCCGCTCATCATTCCTTATAATCCCCTGAACTGCGCTGCGTTCTGATGGGATTGTCCCCTCCGCTCCTCCTTCCTTTACGTAAGGAGTTTAACTGGAGGACGGGTCCCACGCACAGCGCGTTTCCCAAAGACGCTTCGGCCACCGGCGTCAAATGTCCAAGGCACGGTTCAGAACTAAGAAATTTGGCATAATAATGAAAGTCCGTTAGGTGGTGTTGTAATTTCCCTGCATGTGGACATGTTACATTTTAAAAGGTGTATCAAGTTGTTGTTCTCTTGCTCGTCTCGAATTTAAAACAATTTAGCGAGTTCTGGCTGAGCTGAAAAATGTCCTTGCATCTTGCGCCCAGTCAATCGCAGGTAGTGGCTGGGATTAAGACAGGAATCTCAAACGTAAATCCTCGGAAGGCTGCAAGGTCTGTTGGTTCTCAGTGTTTTAGCGCTCGAGTCCACACACCTCGTTTCCAAGGCCTAAACTGGCTGCCGACTGAAAGGAAATCACAAAAACCTGCCGACACTGCAGTGTCCAGGACTGGGGTTTGGGATCCCTGGATGAGAGTGACCTGCGTAACACTGCGGGCTGAGCAAGGACACAGGAATAGGCGGAAAGGCAGTTCCTCACCACAGAGACCAAAGCCTTCCAAACACAGTTCAATAGAAACAAGTTCCTGTAATGCCATAGAAACACTATGAACCTGGGAGGTCCTGACTGGAGACTGAAAAAATATCGATAAAAAGACAACGTCTCAGACCAGGTAAAGCAGTGACGCCATGGTGAGGACAAGACAGGTGTTAAAGCCTTCGCTGTAAAATGATTTCCTGAAACTTATGAACATTTGAGGACAGTAATATAATCATTGATTAATAAAATAAGAAACGCCTAATTTATTAGCATTATCATTTCTTTAAGTTCTCTATATGATATTAGTACAGCATTCATTTTTTTCAGTCCATTTCTAGAAAAATGATTAATCTGTTGAACAGTTCTTATTGTGAGACCTAAGTAATGCTTCTTGAAACATAATAAATGATCATGGCTATCATTACCCAAACTGGCAGACAATTTGACTGACATAGATGAACCAACCAGGGTACTGTGATATAAAATATGCTGAAATAGCCTACCAAGAAATCATGTTGAAATAACTGTGATAATTGTATTTACCACAATAACCACAATCACTTTAATCACTCTGCCAATTTCAGAAAACAGGAAACAAGTTTGTAAAAAAACATTTATGAGGTCAACAATCATGTGATATCAGATTTTGATCGTTTTACTCTAAATTATATTTGATATTAGCTCCAATTATTTGTAGCTGCCTACTTGTACAGTATTATTAAATTAGCTATTTTTGCTGGTCAAAGAATACAATGAGGCATTGTTAAAAAAATGTTGCAATATCTGACTGTTAATGATCTTAAAGAACATTTCTTTGGTCAGCCAAAAATAACACTGAAGTGAAACGGACTTTTTTTCATTTGATACAATTGCAAACCAGACTGACTGTATTTCTTAACTGTAAATTAATAATTACTGAAAATATAGCATATTCCTTAAAACTTCCACAGAAAAAATTTGTACTTCAAGCAAAACAAATATATTAAGTAGCTAATGACTGACTTCCAAATAGCAGCTGTCTTACAACGACATTTTGCCGCAGGTAAGTATTAGTCCCTTAATGTTGTTGCCATGCTAGCAAGTTTTTTCTTTTCTTTTTTTTAAACTAAAAATAGCATCTCTGTCATGAAAGAAACGCCACTCGCAGCATTTTCTAAACTTCCTGAAAGTGTGGACTGGATTGATATTAATGTCCCCCTTACGCGCTCGTGCTTCAGTTTAACGCTCCGTCCCAGCCCCTCCATCCATTAAACACACAGACCACTGGGTCGCGCCTCAATTAATGCAAGCTCATGGCGTACATAATTTATGCATGTTACTGCATTAAAGTGCAGGTCAACAATCAGAACAGGACTTCATATATTAAAGCAGACCCGTAATGAATTATGTACAGAACAGTATAATGAAGTGACAGAGTCAATACAATAATGGATTTCAGAGGAATATTTGTCTAAGCAAGTTATTGAGGGAATAAATCAACCTTGCAGTGAAAAGACTGATAGTCTGGCAAAATTATTACAGATTATAAAAAGCAAGCAGTAGGAAAACCATGCCACTACAGTAATTATTGCAAATGTTTAATTCTACACTTTGTGTGAGGGATATGTACAAAGCATAAAATAAACTAATCATTGGCACCACTGACACCATGAACGATGCTTGATATTGTTGAAAACATTCAATACGCTGATAAGAACACTGATAAAATAACTCCGAAAAATTACACTTACCACCATACTCTGACTGACTAGCAGCTGTCAAATCATCCACACCACCAATATCTTTATGAACTGCAAGAAGACAAAGCAGAGAGAGTAATCTGTATTAGTGTTAAGTGTCTTTCAGTTTTCCATGGTTTTATACAAAGAAATGAACATTAAATGATTTACAATCATTTTCAACTGGAAAATAAAAATCAATCTCTGATGAACTTTAAAGCAGACAAATATATTGAAGAATATACAGGCTTATAAAGGAAATAAAGGCAGCCAGAACTTTTTTTTTTTTTTTGCATTTCTGCGCTTGAAAATCAGTATCGCATTACAAAAGGTACACGCACGGAAGCAACACAAGGTTCCATCGCATTTCAACCGATAATTACCTTCAGGAACTAATGTTATCGTACTCCCCGCAGCCTTGTTTTCAAATCGAAATGTATTTTTATTTACTTACATATTTAGTCTCCCCCCAAATGAATCACACAGCGTCAAACTCACTTTTGGTTAATTACTTTGAACATCTTAATTGCTTGTTGTGCACACAGTTGCCGTTCCTCTAATGTTCATTTACAAACGTGACACCGAAACACGGGAAACCTGTAATCAGCAGCAGAACCCAATATGGCAGAGCAGCTCCTGAGTGCTTAATTGGACTGTACCTGGTCTGTGCAGTATGGCTGCGAAAAAATGAAATGAACACATTCTTTTAAACTTTATGACCACAAAACATGTTAAATGTGATTACACATTGCTCAGCCACTTGTAATGCAGACGGGGGTGGGGGGGAGTTACTGAGTCCATAATTAAGTAAATCAAGTAACGGAGTCTGTCACTTGGTGGATCATAAACGCAGAAAACACACTACTTATTTTCTTTTTGCAGCAATTAGCCTTTTTTTAGTCACCTTTAAATCTAAAGAGCAAATAAAAACATAAAAACTGTCATTTTCAAACAGAATTAAACCAAGAGAAAACAATCCCTTTCTTTTTTTTTTAAACACTTTTTTTTTTTTTTAAACCAGCTCTTCCCAGTCACTTCTGACGATTCATGTGGCATGTGTGCGCCTTCCTCGGGAGTAGGGGCAATCTTACAGGCCTGTGTTGCGAGTTTGACTGGGCTGAGGTGTTCAGCTAAGTTCTGTCAACATTGCCCTCCAGTGGAAGCCAAAGAGAAGTCCTCAGATCCGCCTTTGCAACAATGGCTCTATGAGAACAATGTAGCACTGGGACAGGGACTGGCTGGCGTAGGGAGATGACATGGCCCTTATTTCTGGGTCACAGCTGTCGGAGAAAAATCACCCCGACCCCCCCACCTCTCGCACTGCTACCAAACCACGATTGCCCCCTTTCAAAACAGACCACGGACTTCAACACACAAAGCCTCCTGGTTAATCTATGTTCAAAAAGAATAAATAAACAGGAAATGTAAGTAACAAAAACAGGGTGGTAGTTTAACATGCTTGAATTTTTTAAGACTGAATTTTTAAAGTGCCTTTCCTGTTAACCTAACCTCAGTCACTCACACATATAAACCACAGAGGTCCCATGAACACACTAGATGTAGTGTTAGCAAACCAAGAGTATGACAAACTGCCGTGAAAAAGTATTTTTCCCCTTCCCGATCTCCTCTATTATTGCACATTTGTCACACATTTGAATGATTTCAAATCTTTAGACAAAATGTATTATTAGAGAAACGGAACCTGAGTAAACACAAAACACATTTTTTAAATTAATATATCATTTATTTAATGAAAAAAGTTATCAAACACCCATATTACCCACGTGAAAATGTAATTGTCCCTTAAAACTTATTAATGGTTGCACCACCTTTAGCAGAAATTTTCTGGTACAGAGCAGAATGCATGGTTCCTTCAATAATGGCAAGTTATCCAGGTCCACCATGTTTGACTGTTGGTATGATGTTCTTACTGGGAAATTCTGTATTTTCTTTACACCAGACATAATGGGACCAGTGTTGTCCAAAAGGTTCCGCTTTTGACTCACCTGTCTATAGAACATTTTCCCAAAAGGCGGCATGGGGATCATCCAGGTGCTTTTTTGCTAATGGGAGACGTGATGAGTTGTTTCTCTTGGTTAGCAGGTGTTTCAGCCTTGCTACACCTGCCATGAATCCATTTTTGTCAAGTCTCTTTCTTATTGTGGAGACATGAACCCTGACCTTAGGCTAGAGAGGCTTTAGATGTTCTTCGGGGATCTTCTGTGACTTCTGGATGAGTTGTTGCTGTGCCCTTGGGAGAAATCCTGGTAGGCCGGCCACACCTGGGAAGATTCACCACTGCTCCAAGTCTTCGCCATTTGAAGATAACGGCTCTCACTGTGGTTCGATAGAGCCCCAAAGCCTAAGGAATGGCTTTGTAACCCTTTCCAGACTGATACGTTTTTTCATCTCTTCAGGAATTTCCTTTGATCGTGGAATAGAGTGCTTGTAGAAACTTTGTGGTGACTATTTCACTCTGATGGTCACATGAGTAAGGTTTAGATTCAACAGTGTTGGCTGCAATCAAGACTGGCTGTGTTCAATCAGCTGAATCTAATTATCAATTAAATTATGTTAATTGGTTGATTGGGGGTAATTATTTTTTCACATGGGTAATATGGGTGCTTGACAACTTTGTTAAATAAATTAAATAATTTTTAAAATGTGTTTTGTGTTTACTCAGTCCCTTTGTCTAATATTAACATTTGTCTAAAGATCTGAAACCACTGTGACAAATATGCAATAATAAATAAAATCAGGAAAGGGGAAAGTAATTTGTCACAGCACTGTACAGGGAAACACATTTGTGACTACAGGGGAAAAGAATTCTACCTCACAGTGCAACATGTTGTGGGTCCTCACTTTCAGCTTTTTAGTTTTTATTTTTTATTCAATAAATTGTTATTTTCTAAATTGCCATTGGGTTCCAGAATGGCATCTTATCCAGACAGCTTGTGTGTAATTCATGTAAGATATAATGTATGACAACAGGAAACAAATTCACTGATAAAGAAAACCTGTACAGAATTTGCACAATATGAAAAGCTCATATTGTCCCTCCTTGAGCTCCCAAGTCTCCTCATCATAACACATTTCATCATTTTTACACTTTGTACAAATCAGAATGCTGTGTATATCACCCTATAGAGCAGGGGTCCACTACCACGGTCCTGGAGGACCATAGTCTCTGCACTTAATCGATCAATTTGCAAAGCAATGAATAATACAGTTAACTTATCTCATCTGGTTAATTAGGTCTAAATAGGTTTCTGAAATAAAACATTTTTTAAGAAATTTGAAAAGCAACAACTCTGCAGCTTCCTGGGACCAGTTGGAGACCCCCAACACCCTTACTGATGTTGCCGTGTGTTCTGAAATCATTGGGGTACAGCTCTTAAATTGTCCATGTCACTAGATGCTTGAACTACAATTAGACACGTGCATGAAGCCCCACACACAGAAATGCAAATCTGAATTTGTTTCTGCATGTGTAATTCAAGTTTGGTGAAAGGAGTTTGTTAAACACTGTAACATTGTAAAAAGGGCTAATTGCAAACATTTTCAATAACACCTAATTAGAACGCATGAAACAAAATGACAACACCGTACCAGGGAAAACCAAGAGTCTCAACCTGAGAAGTATGGTTCTAATTTTCCTTCCGAGTGAAACGTTACAAACATTTGCACTAAGGAAGAATTCACATTAAACATACCCACAATGCTCTACTAACAGTGGAGTGGATACAGCCTTGCAACAACATCTACATACACTTCAATTTGATGCATGCCTGATAAGTCAGTCAGTCATGACTAAGACCACTCCCATGAACCAACCATTTGGCTCTAGCCAATAGCGTGTCAATTCTGACTACGATATCCGCCAGCTTTGTCCAATTGCATGCCATGTCTGGGACTGTTTGACTGAAGTAGTGATACGTGTTTACATATGTTTACGTTTAAACAGAATGTACAACTATCAATAAAAAAACTGTATTTGCTAAAATAAGCCTTTACTCCAGTCTGAAAATCAAAACAATATTTACATCCACACACTGGCAGCACATAGGGACGTGTTCCCCAGACTGAGAATCGCAGTGCATAAACACATTATGGGGTAGGACAGAACATAAACTGAACGAGAATTTCTAGAATTTTAAATACCATTTGAAGAGGTGTATAGTATTTAATTAACTAACTGGCCTTATTTCTGAGCTACTTATTGTGATGAGAGGATAAGCAATGCATCTTGTGCTTCATAAACAATATACTGACAGTTACGAGCACATTAAAACCTACGGACACCTCATTAAATCAAATTAAAGGGCTCACTTCATCTGTTTTTGTGAGCTATTAACATCTCATAAATAAAATATACACCTCATACATGAAACTCCAGTTGTATGGAAAATGCATTCTGCACATCAGACAGACTGCATTTGTTATAAAGTAGCCATGGGTTAAATTGGTACATAATACTAGGGGGGCCTCTGCTGGCCAGTCAAGTAAATACAAGAATTATGCTTGATGCTGTGCAATGCATTTTGTTAGAGTGACTGATATTCTCATTTCCAGATGCTCAATCTCGAATACAGTGTCCAGAAACAATCCAGCACGTTGCCCGAGGTTTGCCTGCAATGCAGGCGGACTCAGGCAACCAGGGCACCGCTTACTGAAGGCAGTTAAGGACAATTTATTAGCGTGTTTGTACGGATCACTACACTGTAGGCCCCGCATGCAACTGCCCAGAATTTGTGTGACATTTCAGGCCAATGAACTCAGGCTGATTTGACAGGCTAATGAAACTCAGGCAGATATTACACCACAAAAACCCAAAGGTGTCTGAAAAGGTCCCTGCCCCCCAGCATTACTCCCCTACGTCTGTGCATGCAGTCGCAGACTGAAAACAAAGTAGTAAAGATCTGATATGAGAGGATATGGTTATGGAATGACAAGAGGAAGAGATACAGAAATTATGTGAGGGAATGTGGTTCTAGAACGACGGGAGGGAGTTGTAAAGATGAGTGAGGGGTGTGGTTAGTAAAGATGTAGTAAAGATGTGTGACGTGTGGTTATGGAATGGCAGGAGGGAGTGGTAAATGTGAGTGAGGGGGTGTGGTTATGGAATGACAGGAGTGCATGCTCAAGGTGTGATGTGAGGGGGTGTGATTATGGAATGACAGGAGGGAGTGGTAAATGTGAGTGAGGGGGTGTGGTTATGGAATGACAGGAGGGAGTTTTAAAGATGAGTGAGGGGGTGTGGTTATGGAATGACAGGAGGTAGTGGTAAATGTGAGTGAGGGGGAGTGGTTATGGAATGACAGGAGGGTGTGGTAAAGGTGAGTAAGGGGGTGTGGTTATGGAATGACAGGAGGGTGTGGTGAAGGTGTGATGTGAGTGGGAATGCATTGTACCAGAAAGCAGCTGAGAATCACCAGGCCTACCTTCAGAGCTGCAGTCTGAAAGGTTGTCAGCAAGGAAATCCCAGATGGGCTCTGCAGGCCCGATGAGCTCAGAACCGTTATGGACCTCTCCACCCTGTAAAAGAACCAATAAATCAATCCCACCTCACCTCTCCACCCTGTAAAAGAACCAATACATCAATCCCACCTCTCCACCCTGTAACAGAACCAATACATCAATCCCACCCCCTTTCCACCCTGTAACACAACCAATAAATCAATCCCACCTCTCCACCCTGTAAAAGAACCAATAAATAAATCCCACCTCTCCACCCTGTAACAGAACCAATACATCAATCCCACCTCTCCACTCTGTAATAAAACCAATACATCAATCCCACCTCTCCACCCTGTAACAGAACCAATACATCAATCCCACCTCTCCACCCTGTAACAGAACCAATACATCAACCCCACCTCTCCACCCTGTAATAAAACCAATACATCAATCCCACCTCTCCACCCTGTAACAGAACCAATACATCAATCCCACCTCTCCACCCTGTAACACAACCAAAACATCAATCCCACCTCTCCACCCTGTAACAGAACAAACACACTGATGCCACCTCTCCACCCTGTAATAAAACCAATACATCAACCCCACCTCTCCACCCTGTAATAAAACCAATACATCAACCCCACCTCTCCACCCTGTAATAAAACCAATACATCAATCCCACCTCCCCACCCTATAAAAGAACCAATACATCAACCCCACCTCTCCACCCTGTAACAGAACCAATACACAACCGATACATCAATTCCACCCCTCCCGCAACAGAAGGAATATGTCATTAGCTGGGTCGTACATGCTGAATCCCACCTCCCTTCCCTCAGCCTGTCACTTGTGCTTATTATCCTTGTGCACAGTTACTATCGCACTTGCACTGTAACGTGCATAATTGCTTCATAAGAATTACAGTAATAAGGATAAGCCTCACACAATGAACTCGGTTCCGTTGTTCACTACCAATGTCCAACAACACTGAGGGATGGACAGCCCTTTTCAGGACAATCGACAAGAGGCACGCAAAACTGACATGGTTTACACGCTCAGCGCATGCCGGATTTGTACATCTTCCGTAAATGGATCTCCACAGAACAGAACAGATGCTCTGTGAAGCCGGCGATGCCTTTCAGGGACAGAAGCCCATCTGCTCTTCATTCACCGTATTACATAGAAAAGAAATCTTCCATTGAGGAGAACTCACGCGGTCATGTACCGCAACATAAAGTAAAAACAGTAACACACCGTAGTGCAGACACGGGAACAGGGAGGCAATACATTTATTTATTTTTTTTACTATTTAATGTGAAAATAACTGAACCCTGCAATTAAATGTAACATAAACACTGATTGTTATCAGCGTACCCATGTCTCCGCACCATTGTTATCAAGTGGTTTCTAATAGCAGGACTACGCTTTGCAGCACGGGAGCTTCTGTGCCGAAATTGGTGGCGTAAGCGAAAGAATACACAACCTCGGTAGCGGCGACAGCACTCGGGACACAACGCAGCCTACGTTTCCCATCCTTTCATCGGGCCACGTTCCCTTCGGCGGGATCGTTTCGGAGAGGGGGGGGCGCGACGTCACCCGTGCCCCTGTGGGGCGAGGGGTCGGTCCCGGCAGACTGATTCCGGGAGAATTTGCCAGATGTACATATTAATGAGGCGGCCTGCTCCCCGTGACCCTGATACGGGCGACGTGGGGCGGGAGGGCGGGAGGGCGGGCGGGCTGCGTGCGATCCCTAATGAAGGGCAGCCCCTTTTCATCCACCCCGAGCGGGAAACAGGCAGGGCCTTCCCACGGCTGGCCTTGCTTGCCAGTCTTATACCCCCCCCCCCAAGCCCGGCAGAAGCAGTGTGCTGCCGAGTGATGCCCCCGCCAGCTTTCATTCTGAAAGTAACCCGTATCGCATGAAGCAACTGCGTTAGCTCAGCGAAGGCAGCGGCATAAAATAGGCATCGTCGACCAAACAAGCTGTGAGACACAGACAAAAGCGGCCGAATACTTAGAAGCGTGTGGGATTTTGTGGAAGTGTGACACGGCCTGGGTTCTGAGACTGGCCCGCCATTATGCGAGTGGATAAAGGGCGGACTTAACCACCGGCGCAGTTCCTGGTCTAATTACGCCTCACCGATTCACATCCCATTTCCTGGCCATCTGTCTCGGTTTTTATTCCACGAAGCTTTAGCATGCAAGAGCCCGCAAACGCAACGTGACGTCAACAAGCACTGCACGGAAATGCACAGCTGAAAAGTTTTCTTCCCTTACAGAGAGTGTAACTTTTCTGCAAGACGCAGCATCCGGAGCACCAATACATAGCTGCGATGCAATGAGGCAATTCAGCCTATGAGGGCATCAGGAAGCTAAACTACTTGCTTTCTGAGCAACTTTTTCTGTGAACTGTCACCCGATAAATTAATTATTGCTGTTGGTACCTGGCATACCAGTTAAGCCCACAGGGGTTATAAATATGCCCACCTCATCATTTATTCATTTTTTAAATTTATCTAAATTGCAAAAAGAGCATAAATATCACATAATATACCGAGAGAACATCTACATCTCCAGAGATGCTTCTAGTTTTGCCCTCTTGATTACTCTTACATGCTTCTAGCAAGTATGGACACTAACTAGAATTTCCACATGTTTTATGCATCTCATATCTGAAAAGCAAAAACCTATGTTTATTGCGTTTACTTATTATTACAAATTAAGTGTATGCTAGTGTTATCAAAACACAGTTATCCAACCATGAGCTTTAACACATTCTTATCTACTGGCTCACTAGGAGCAAGTTGGGCTTAATTATATCAATGTGGTAATAACACATTTAACTTGATAGATATTTAGAAAACGATTGAGCTATTGAATAAAAAGTAGACCACAGCAGTATTGATTATGTTTACAGGTGTTTTTTGTATTTATTTACATTCTACATGGGAGGAGAGCTTTTTGTAGTACTATGCCACAGTGGAGATTAATTCTATTTATTCCAAAAATGCACATATTAACATTTCCTATTATTTTAACTGCAACACCAGTACATTAAAATACATTAAAAAGTGAAATGCTTAACATGAATTATGTTGTTGCACCACATTCAGTGACTTCTATTTTCACTGTGACATGAGGTGTGGGTGTTCACTCAGAAAACACAGATTTTAATCATACAAAAAATTGGTTTTTATTTTATGTGTAATCTGGTAACATACTCAACTAAAAAACACTAATTCCTTAATCTCCCTTTTAAAAAGCAGCTCTGACCCAAGAAAACAAAATAAATCAGAGAAAAGTAATATTGTGAAAGTTTCTGGGCAACTTTGTAAACACCTACCAGGAGGTATTCGCACAAGTGCAGCAATTTCATAAATCTGATCACTTTAGAACAAAACCTGCCATTCATATGACAAGTTGATTAACAGCTGTTGAACAGTTCGATTTTTTCTTCTTAATTCAAATTCACAAATGGAAATGGTCTTAATTGGTACTAACACGCTTGGTTCAAATGCAAACCTCAGCCGTTAGGATTATTGCACTTAAGTCATTTACAAAATAACAGAATGGCTACTCTTCTAAGCGCAATACCCCTTTTTAACCAGAGCCAGAGATGTGTACCAGGTAATTAATTATAGATCAAGTAGCATTCTTTAAGATTTTTAAGTATTATGAACAGACTAACAGGCTATGATTCTAATTGCAATTATACTGTTTGTTTTTGCAATGTTATTATAGCATATTGCATCTATAAATGATACTGGATGTATACTGCATGGAAACCAAGAGACATAATTTAATGTTCATGCAGAAAGGAGTGATAAACATCCATCCATCCATCAATCAGTCATTATCAATCAATCAAACATGGGGGACTCGTGGTGTTCATCACCGTCCATCGCTTAGCTGACCAAGAATCCTTACCAAAAGCGGCACATGGTTCTTACATTTACATGCCATACATCTGATCTGGATGTCATGGATACGACCAAAGCCCGACCAATCAGGGTTTGGTGTGCCTCTCAAGGCACTGGTGGCAACGGTACCTTGAAGAAGTCTTCTATGTGCTGGCTGCTGTAGAGGGCAGGAATGTTGGCAGAGAACTGCAGCAGGTCCTCGGAGCACTGGCGCCTCTCCTCAATCACCGATTCGTCGAAACGACCTGCAGGGGACGACGTGAGTGCTGTGGTCAAGCACCTCTAACAGCTGGCCTTTAAAGATTCTTCAAGAAGAACAGAATTTACCTACACTGCAACGCAGACTGAAACATCTGACTGGTTCCACAGGGTTAGGAAAATAGTAGCAAAGTGCTAAGGTTCAACAGACAAAATATTCAAATTCTAAAACCTAAATCAAATCTTTAAATTATGAATGTTTCAGTCATCAATGCAATTAAGAAATCCCGTTTGGTTCCACAGGTTTGCCAGGGTCCATTTAAAATGTGTACTGCAGTTGAAACTTGCTGCTAACTACTAATTTATCTTTTTCAATTCAATGAGTAAAGTTGATTGTATGCTATTAAATATGTTCCAAGGTCAACAGGAAATAAGTACGCATACAAAATTAGCAGGTCATCATTAACCATTATTTGGCATTACATTATCAATGGTCAGTGTATGAAAATATATTCCAGATTTTGCCATAAAAGGAGGCACTGACTTCACAAGAATAATACTGAGACTGTATTAATTAATTCTGGGACAATAAATAAAATTATTTCCAAGAGATTTAGCACAAAACTACAATGGAGGAAAGAGGGAAGGAAAAGTAAGTCTAAATTAATCTTAAGAAGTTGTGGGTAACCAGGACAAATTATTATCTGAAAAACAATTGCTTTTGTTTTGAGAAAGCCAGTGATATCGAGTGATGATGTTTGGTTATTTCACATGACCAAACATCTTACAATCATTAAGACATACTCAAATGCACCAGATAAAGTTCTCTCACTACACTAAACAGCATACTTGTCCAAGTATTCAACTGTGGCAGTAATGCTGTTGCTTTATCTGATTTTGCCATCCCCTTAAAAGGCTAACAGGAACTGATTTACATACTGAAGCAGGCTAAAGCTCCCTGGTATGCATTTTTATGCAGTTACACCAACAGTACCTAAGTGTCATGTTTGTCATCACAATTAATGTTGTGAAGATAGCATGAATAATGGATGGTATGCGTTAACCATCAGCATAAGGCAAATGATAAAGTGTGAGCATGCCATCATGCAGGTCAGTGGTCACAATTAATCTGATGTGATTTAGAACACATTGAATCTCTTAGGTGCATGACTTTTCAGTTAAGGTGCAAGTTAAGTTTCCCCTTCTTTCTTATTTGTTAATTTGTACTGAATGTGCCCTGCTTGACCTTACTTTAAGATGGCTGACTGCATTTTTGCTACGGAAAAAAGATTTTCTCTTTGAAGATACCATTAAGATTTTTGTTTTCACATCAAAGCAAGAGCAAATAATGTATTCTGCCAGCATTGTGGATGTTTCATATAAATAGCACCACTACAAAGTCTTCTGCTTACTTATTAAAACAGGCAATAATATATGCATTACTAGATCAATGAAGTTTGTAGACCAGGGGTTACAAAGCTTTCTTAGACCATGAGCCACATAATGAGCAAATGCCTTGTCTATGACCAACTCTTATTAAAATGTAAAATGTAACATATAGTATGTTGAAATGTGCAAATAAATGATTTTGTGTTTTTTCATATGTCAACACAACTGTGTGTAAGCAGCAACTAGAGAAGTGTATGTACCAAGTGCATTACTTAACTTTTCCACTGTGAATATCAATGTGAAAGTGTATTATATACATATACAAGTCTTTAAAAATACTAGCCGTCTAGCAACCCTTTGTGTGATCCACTGGCGAGTCTCGGCGCAGATTGGGAACCACTGTGTTACACGCCTCTCAGCCCTGGCTGGCCCTAAACAGACGGCTAGTTCCATGTCTGCTCACAGAGGCCGATTTTGACCCAACCTCCCTCTCGCTGTTTTCAGAAACCACATCCTATCAAACCTTTACCGAAAACTTTGGCCTTGGCAAAGGGGGGGAAGAGCTCTGACTGGCGGTAGAGGTTGCGGTGGATTTGCCAGAGGTCGCGGTGAAGCTTCCGGAAGTCACTGTACCTCTTCCACACGGTGATCTGGAGGTGAAGAGGAGGGAGGGAGGGAGGGAGGGAGAAAAGGTTGGTGGGGGTGTGCTTACACTTCATAGCACAGCGCTGGCTGGGTTGAATCGTCTGAGCTGCTGCCAGGTGTCATGCCATCAGCAGTGAGGTCACTGCTTCCTCCCTCAGGATGGGTGTTGGTGTGTGTATGGGTGTGTTCAGTTTCTTCATGCAATAGCCTCCAGCACTAGGCCTATATTTTAGTATGTCTGAGCCAGGTGGGGCTATAGAAAACACAGTGGGCTTCAAGAATTCTCTTTTCCATTCCATTAGTAAGCACTAAATGACAAAAGGAGAGCACAATGGAAGGAAAGATGAGGCACTGTTTCTGATGCTGTTGGGAAGTCAACAAAGTTTAATTTGGTATCCAAGCAGTTGCAACAAGACAGTCAGCAATTAACACCAGTCTTTTTGAGTTTGCGGTGTAACTGAACAATAATGTGAGAAACAGATAGCTCTAAATATCAAAAGTCCTTTGTTCTCAAAGGCAGGAAACAGAAACTTGGATTCAACATTGGATATTTACACCTTAGTGTCTAACTTAGCTTAAATTAACTAACTGGCCAATGGCAACGTTGTTATTTTTTTATTTGAGGGCTGCACCAGAAGGTGTTGTCATGGTAACCTACTACAAGACCTTCACTTTACCGCACCTTTACTGTGCTTCACTAGCAAACTAGCCAAGCTACACCCATACACCAGGTGGCAGCCTATTGGATCCTGTGATCTAATTAAGTGATGGTGGAGCTTTTCTGCATCTGAGTGAGGCTATGACGGACAATATTGAAGACCATCTTTCAAAACCACGGCATAGATACCACTAGAGCAATTCCTTCAACTTCTAGTAACAACAACAACAACAAGAACAAGAACAACAACAACAACAACAACAACAACAACAGTAATAAACAAGACATCAGAAACGCGGCAGGGCCAAATGGTGTGTCTCCAGTGTCATTCCAACACCGCATGCACCAGCTGGCTCCTGTGTTGACCAGCATCCTCCATCATCATGCACATGCCCAATAATGATAAGACTACCTGCTCATTGACTACAGGCCAGTGGCACTGACCTCCATTAAAATGAAGACCTTTGAGCACCTGGAGCTGGTACTGTCCTTTCTGAATGGCATTACTGACCCTCTTCCAGATCTCCTTCAATTTGCCTACAAGCCAACATGAGCCTTCACTTTGTCCAAGAACACTTGGACACCCCTGGCTCCTATACCAAGATCCTGTTTGTTGACTTCAGTTCCGCTTCCTACACCATAACTCCATGGTAAACTTTCCCAGCTAAATGTCTTCATTCCACTGTTGGTGACTGGATTCATTACTTCCTGAAAGATAGGAAGGAGTTTGCGTGGCTGGGCTCCTACATGTCGACCACCTCACTGTGAGCACAGAGCGAGGTTGTGGGCTCTCCCCTCTGCGCTACTCCCTCTGCACCAATGACTGTGGCTCCTGCCACTCGTCCGTCAAGTTTGAAGATGACATCACCTAAGTGGGCCTCACCTCCAATAATGATGAGTCCATGTGCAGGTGGAAGGTAGACTCTCACATCATTGCGCTCTGCTAACAACTGAACGCACTTAAAACTGTAGAGATGAGAACCAACTTTTGGAAGAACCCGCTTTACTTCACCTCCTGAAGATTGAGCGTTCAGTTGTAAATTCAGTTGAGTCATTTTAACTTTTAGGGACTAACGTCACCAACTCTTATAATGGAATGAGACAGAGAACATCCGCTGTCTAATCAGGAAAGCCCAACAAAGGACGTTCCACAGCCGGTACTGGCTCAATTCGACCAGTTCCAATTATTGAAAGCATCACACACATAATCCATCACAGTCCGGTTCCCCTCCACCTTCTCCCACTCCAAGGCCAAACTCCAAAGGATTATCCATACCGCTGAGTGGGTGATTGGCTGTCAGCTGCCCTTCAAAGAACAGCATGATGCCAGAGTAAAGAAGAGGGCAGGAAAGATTTTGGCCAACCTTGCACACTTTAAAAAGCTTACCTCTGGCTGACAGAACCAGTTCATCAAAACTAAAACGTCCCATCACCTCTACAGCTTCTTACCAAGGACTATCACCCTGGTTAAGACAGACTCTGCCAATGTGCCCCCACCATCTTTGGTCTAGCCACACCCCCCTGCCCTGTCAACATCACCCCTTCTACTATATTGCTAAGTCAATCTTACTTATTTTACATAGCTCTGTTCATGAAGTACACCCATGGTATCTCAGGTCTCCAGTGTACTGCTGGAATTTCAACTATGGCAGCAAGCCTTGCTGCATGTTTGCACTTTATGACAGACGGTTAAACGTTCATATGAATGTTTACCTGTTTTATGTAATGCACACCAAATTTAAAGGAGCTTTGGCCAGAGAGTATATTAAACAACAACTGCTCAAATAGTCTAGGAGGAGACATTGTTTAAAAGAAAAAATTTAAAATGGCGGAAAATCTAGTCAGGTGCAAACGAAAACACTTGGCAACATCTGTTGCAGCTTGACCTAAGGAATCTCCAGAAAAAATCTGCCCTATAATTAACATTTCCCTTCTAGACTAAACAGATCAAGAGTTATCAATAACCTGAGTGGTGGGTGATGAAAGGATACATAGTATCATGTTTGGCAGCTCTAGGTCTTACAATTTTTGACCTATAAGCCTGGACTGTGGCCATGCATTTTGGAGTATCTACTTGCTTTATAGTAACTTTTTAGAGGTCAGTCTCCTGACAAATTGTTGCAAGTTCCATGTTGATATGTCAACAAATTCGAAATGGCGGAAAACTGAAAAAGGTGGACGTTATGTCTCCTAAGGATGTGAGCTGTCAATCAGGAGAGATGTCTTGGGAGGAAGGATTGAAGTCTCTACCTCAAAAGGGGCAGAAGTTATGATTGCTTGAATATTGGAAATTCAAATGAGTTTTCCATGTAGAACAAAGCGAAGGCAGTATCAGGTATTCCGACATTGCATAGCAATGAGATTACCATGAAATTAATTAAATGCAGTACAATGTAACATACCCAGGAGTTACTTGATTAACAAGTGGTCTGTGTTCAATCTGATGAAGTCCATACAAATACAAGTGTATCACTGACGGGTCCTCTAAATGGGTTTTCTATGGAAGCTTGCTTTCTGAAGCGAAAGTTTCACAGAATTCACAACACTGACAGAGCACAGGACTTGGGAGGGGCTTGACAAAGGGTCAATTTCACCATAAGAGGACACCGTTTACATAACATCACACAAACGGGAACAACTTATTTAATGCGTGGAAACATAAAATCCGGGTGGAAATCAGTTTAAACCGATCAGTTTAAACAGACCCAAAAATATCTGGGTGTTTTTCAGTGAAAATCGGTAAAAACTGAGAACAGTGGGTCTTATGTACTGGTTATCAAGAGGCACAATTTGTGTTTCATTTATCTGTGTACTTCTAGCAGAAGACCTGTTTAAGTGTGGCCAATGATGACATGGGATAAATATTTTCTTTGTTGTTTTTGGTTGGTGGGTTGGTTCCTGCAGTGAAAACTGAAACTTATCCTTACAGCCTCGCATGGCTCTCACAAAAAAATAGGTCTTGAGAGCAACCCCAAACGTGCTAGCACACTTGTAAAATACTATATAAAACTGAAACAATATTTTGCCTTTTGTGTGTACACGTGTGTGTGAGTGAGTGTATTTCAGAGGGATGGGGTGGGTTAAGACAGCAAAAACCTTTTTACCCAATAGTAGTTTAATTAACCCAGCACACTGGGTTTACATTTAAACTGTACAACAGATTGTTGGGTTAAATTAACTCAACAGAAGTTGAAATGACCCAGTGCTTGAGTTAAATGCTCAACCCTACAAGCTGGGTTAAATGGATAAGATAACCCAACAAGCTGGTTTATGATAACCCAACATGTTCTGTACAAGGAAATAACCCAAATCAGCTATCTGTTTTGCAAAAGCTTACTTGGGTGTTAAAAAACAAACGAAAGCTTTCCTCATCTACTTGGATGTTATCATTACTCATTTTGTTATCACAGCCCTGGAATAATGTAAATATGGCTCCATTGCTATGTTCCATTGCGTAGTTTCTCCGATGGGCACTTATTCGCAGTATAAATTTACAGATGGGGTTTTGACGCATGTGTTTATTTGTGTTTTCCACGGTGCCCATCGGGGCGCGGGGGGGGGGATTTACAATCGGACATGCAGTTACAGAGTTATGAGCCTAAACGCGTTTGCTTCAGTTATAGCGCCTCCCCATGGTGGACATGGGTCATAATTGTGTCTGAGGCAGCTGCACCTTTAACCAACCACCCTCTAAATTTGGTGTTTGTACCATGTAGTTTTTTCCGCAAAATCACTTTTTGACCTGGAAAAACAAGAACAGTAAAAATTCTATCAAAAACAATAGGGTTCCTACAGACTTTGTGCTTTTATGAGTGCTTATGTCTTTGTTGGTGTCATGTGCATGAGCAGGGGTGGGTATCTAAATGGAGAACGGGTTTACCATGGCTTTTGAGCTGGGGCAGGATGGTGCTGTGAGTGGAATGCAATATGTGGGGTGCATGGAACTGTGGAGTAAGGGACCCTGTGGGGGGTCCATTTGTATGCTTTTCTTGAAACCCCTGCTTTTTCAGAATTTTTTTCCCCTTACAGTATAACTGTACAGAATTATTATTACACTTACAAATAACCATGTCAGTGTGATGTTCTCCTTTTTCAATTTATTCAGTTAATAGATGCCCTTACCAAGGGTGACTTGCCAAGCTCACAAATTTGCACAACACAAACTTGTACAGCTGGATATGTACTGAAGCAGTGCAGGTTAAGTGCCTTGCTCAAGGGTACAACGGTAGCGCACCGTCTATTATTTCAACCTGTAACAGCTGGCTTCACTCAGAATTAGCAACGTCTCATTTCATTAACGTGCAAAACCCGTATTGAACATCCAGGAAAATGAGCACCATAGCCGAGGGGTCTGAGCAACTGCAACTCACAGTTGCCAAAAAAACCTCCATAAACAAAGGCCTTTCATTTCCGTTTAGCTTGGTTCCAGCCTGAGGTGCTGTAATGTGTTATAAGAGGTGCTTATTATATGTTTGTGACTGGTGGCAAGCCGCAAAGGCCAAAGTTCTAGAGTGTTGATATCAGTGGTCAGGTGTGGGTAATCACAAGGGATTAAAGTCTTAATGTCCATGAAGTGGCCAAGGCCTACAAGCTCATAGCCAATCATCACAATACGGTTGCAGCTTACTTCAGTCGGAGCCTTGTAAACTACCCATTTGACTGGCTAAATCCTGCATCTCTCCTTTTCTCCTCCGAAGGGAGGGAAGAAGTTATTAGCCATTTGAAAAATACAATTCATAAATTTGACAGGGCTGCGCAAATATTAGCCGGGGATGAAGCCATAATCTCATGCAAATCTTTTATCAGTCCCTGAACAGCCATGCCTAAGCTTTCTGGTTGGGCATGTGGCTTACCTCAAATGAACACGTCTCTACAGACAGTCATGCTTACTTCTGCTCCAAGACAGATCCCATTTAACATATTTAACAGACATTTCAGGTCAAAACCTTAATGCTGAATGACTTTCTCCAGTGCTCAAGGTATCCCAGTGGTGGAGATACACAGCACACAAGAAAACTTCTTCCTGGGCCCCAGTGTTGGAAACATAAGGTCCCGTTTCATGATTTCGTGGCTACTTCTTCTCTTAATTATTTAATTATCCCAATTGTTTACTGATCTGAGTTACAACCACAGATCTGCATATGAATGATGGGTGAAAAAGTTTTTACTGTGGTCTGATATGGGAACAAATGAGCATCGGTGTGCATAACAGTCTAGAAATAAGGACAGGATAATTTGTTAGAACAAAAGCCACATTTAAAAAAGTCGTCATGGAAGTGCAGGAGGACTAATTCCAAGAAGACTCTTTTAAATGTGGCTTGGCTTAATTCTAAACTGTTATGCACACCGATGCTCATTTTTTCCTATATCATACCACAGTGAAACCTTTTTCACCAACCATTCATGTGCCCAGCACAGATGAAAGACTTCAGTATTTATATTTAACCGCATGCCCACATTGACACATGCTGAAATAGAATCCAAGCAGTGAACCAACAGCAGAAGACACAATAATTAACTGTTAGTAAAAAAATAACTTCGCAATATGAGACTCATTCTCAGTTAAAATGAATATCAACAATCAAGTGTTTTTATGTTGTTAAACTAACAATATTTAAGATTAACTGTCATCTTAAATTATTACTTAGTCACTCATTTGCAGGCATTCACATGGCTCTGGTAATTGATCAAACTGTAATTAGTGCCATGTGGACTCATAGATTATCATGAATAATTAATGCTAATTAACCGATGCTCCTTAAAAAGAGGAAACCATTGATCCTGGCTCTGAAGTACACTCCTCAGGAGAACGGAATCGTATTTAATAACCAGCGTCGCGGCAACGCTGAGGAAATGGGGGAAAGGCGGCTGTCAGATAGAGCCTGGGGATCCATCCGTCTGGGCGTGACGGCTGCAGCCGGCGAAACGGCTCTCAGGCTGCCACGGCGGCCCGGGCGCCGTTACCCGTCTCGACCGGGGCCTCAAAGCACCCCGGGCACCATGCCCGCCTACAACAGGAGCTTTCCCCCCCACATTTTTAGCATGTAATATTGATATTCATCTTTTATTTAATATTAGGACTACAAAAACAGCACAAGCGCTTCAAACCAGTGTAAAAAGCCGAGGGTTTAGACCAGAGTACTACAAGGCTCATGAGTGCTTCTCAAGAGTTTATACCTCCTCCTGAAAGTTCAGTGGTATTGAAGTGGCCGTGGAACACATAGGATAGAAACACGTGGCAATCAAGAGTACTGCACATGTGTACAGTCACCATGAGCCAGTAAACTAGGGAGGTTTAATAATGCCATTGCCCATGTGTGCTCCATTAACCAACTACAAAGCTGACTGGATAAAATACGAACACCGAGCGGATTTATCATCCTGTGACCAGTCGTGCAATCCAACATGAAAAAATACAAAGGCGCGTAACTAAACTGGTGCCAGGTACGAATTTTTAAAAATTCAAGAACAGACTGAAGACACATATTCTCCTCAGGCTGAGTAGCAGGAGGGAGGGATTCAAAATAGATTAAAATATTTGTAAACGGAATTAATAAAGCAAAGTACAAAACAAAAAGAGAGAATTCTGTCAACAGAACAGTTGGATATAGTTGGACAGAAGTACAAGGTAAATTCTGTGCTGATGTCAAGAACTCATTTCATTTACTTAATTAATTTCTTTTTTAAAGTTGTCAATGCATAGGACACTTTGCCAGGTCAGGTAATAGAAGCAGAATCTCTTGGATCGTCTTAGTCCAGCATGATGCAGCACTGGATGCTCTCTTGACAGGAGATGAAATTCAGAGCTTTGAATGGCCTGTTCTCACCATAAAACATTCTTATTGAAATCTTCTCAAACCTTAACATCATCGCAGGTCAGCCGAGATGCTTGCTGCCGTTTTGTGGGCGTGCCGTGGGTTGTTGCGTTGTAACCACGGGCGTAACCTTAAGCAGCAGTTCGCACGTTCAGGAACTGGTGCCACGCTGTACAGAATCACGCTGCCAGCAGCTATGGTAACGGCGCTCCGAAACGATGCTGCGCTGAACGGCCAGTTGTTGTTTATGAAAACGGTTTGCAATGTTTTCCTCACGTTGGATGCAGCCCAGACCGCACCCCCCACCATACCCCCCCCCCCCCCCCCCCCCCCCCCCCCCCCCCCCCCCTTCATATCCACATGGGCTCGGAGCCAGCGCCCTGTCACCATCTGTGTGCAAACGCGCATGTAATTGGCCCATCCATGACCTCACCCTGAACCGCTCAAAGGCCTCTCCCTCGCCCTCGTGTTAAGAGCAGTAATTAAAGCATGGGAGACGTGCGCAGGTACGGTTTGGAACATCTGCTCCCGCGGGCCCCCCCCTGCGAATCGGTGCACCTGACGGCTCCGCCGCGCCGCGTAATCCCCGCGCGGTCCCGAGGAGGCGGACCTCTCGCCGGCGTCCAGCAAACTCCGCGCGGCACGCGGAGGGCTGCGCTCCCGCATCCATGGCTTTTGTCTTCCATTCTGACAACGTTAACGAGCGATGCATCTGACGCATCTGACAAAAGCACTTCGGAATAATTATAGTAGAAATTCGGTATAACGTGTACAGAGTTTTAGATCACCTGCTGATGGATGTTACGGTCTCTGAGATGCAGAATTAAAAGATAGTTCTACTGAAAACAGCTCATATATAGCTGTTAAAGAAAGTTCTGATCTGGACTTAACAATAATCCTTATATATCCAAATACAACTGCAGCACTATGTGACCTACACAGCAAGATGGTGCGTGTTAAATGAATGCTGACAGACACATCCCCTGTGCAGCAGCCAGACTTGCACAGAGATGGCCTGAGGAAGACCCTTCATGTGCAGCTTTAACGGCCTGACCTGCAGGTGCTGGAGCACCCAGCAGGGGTCACTGGAGAGTAATGATCTGTGGATCCTGGGCGACTCTACCACCAAGTATGCATCGCCATGCAGGGCTACCGGCCACAGTTTCCACTGGCAAGTTTGGGATTTGATCCCGGACCGTGGGGCTCATCCGTGCACTGGAACGGTGACTTAACCGAATGAGCCACCCTGCAGCCCCTTTCAGGTCTTCTTTAGCCGCGTTTCCACCAAAATTACCCGGAACTTTTAGTCCCAGGAACTACTTTTCAAGGAACTAAAAGGTTCCTTCAGCCCATGGTTGTCTGCGTTTCCACCGCGGTCTAAAGTCCCGCGAAGATTAGGCAAATTAGCCCACTGACGTATGAAAAAGCGACGTTGTCGTCCGTCCTTCTGTCCTATGATTTCTTCTGTAACCCCATACTACCACCGAAGTAGCCTACATTATTTTCTAATAACCGGGACAGCCCGGAGGGGTTTATTCCACTTATATACAACGGGCTACCAACAATGACTGTATATGGTTACTTTTGTATTTATTGATTTTTATCGATTTAATCACCTGGAATTGAAATATTCTTCTGCGGCCGTTTGGGCATATTTTACCGTTGTCAAGCAAAAATGTTGTTGGTAGTTGAACTTGGACCGTTGTTATGCAACAAATAGTATATAACAGGCCAATAGTCAGATTGTAACTGTTTTTTATATATCCTCTCAAACACATTCATTATGTTTTTATGCGAACATTCGCTTTCATGTCTTGACATCCGAAGCGACAGAATGCATTCACATTTCCAATATAACTGGCAACAACAGCAGAAAACATGCACACGTTGTAAACAATTTGCTGTTTGATTACTTTCTCATCGTCAATTCCATATAGGCTAATCGCAAAATGACAATAGACAATAGAACGAAAACTCGGACTTGCGTGAAAATTTAAATTAGTAGTGGTACAGCCACCGTTTGCTTTCCTTCGAAGTTACTGCTAGCCGAGCAGCGAAGTGTGCCCTCCAGATGCGAACCATGCACCATAAATTAGTCCATAGTCTTCCTGGTCTTTTCGTGGAATTGAAGAATGGCAGTAAAATGGAGTAAAATTACGGCAGTCTGAAAAAGCTAAAGGGACGATTACTAGAATTAACCTGTTATTTTACCCTGACAAAAAGTGCGGAAGGTGATTTCCAGTTTGCTTTTACTGTATCACCAATGTTAATTACGCAGAACTACAGCATACCTCACATAACTGTATCAAACATTTTGAGTCAATTACAACGGGCTAACAAAGAAAATCCGGAAGAAAATATTCAACAACCGAATTAATCTGTTTGAATGTTTTGGTAGCCTACGTAATATGCTGTCCCAGCACGAATGCTTAGCATTTTATAAAACGAATACTAAAGCAAGAAAAGAACAGAAGAGCATACGTTATAATTCCAAGACGTTGGCAGGCTATAACCAAAACTAGGCTACTGCGCTGCATAACATACAAGTTTGATTTGAAGTTATTATAAAAATAAATTGGTTTGCGGCTGCATATTTTCAAACATGGCGGTTGAAAATAAATACAAAAAAATGCTGCGAGTACTCGACCAATCAGAAATGTTCAGCGCTGCAAGCTCCACCCAAAAGGTTCCTGTACTTTTGGAAAGTACTACCCCCCGAGCAGGAACTTTTTGGGGGATAAAATAAAGCCCCAGGAACTAACATTTAGACCCTAGTTCCTGCGGTGGAAACGCACTGAGTTCCTCAAAAGGTTCCTAGTTCTGGGGTAAAGTTCCTGCGGTGGAAACGCGGCTTTTGATTCCAGACCCAGTTTCACTGCCCCGGATTAATAAGGTTTTTTTTTAAGGGGGGGGGGGGGCTTTTAAGCTTTATAGTACAGGACAGTGTAGATAGACAGGAAGAAGAGGGAAGAGAGGGAGGGAGAGATGTGCGACAAAGGTCGCGCGGTTGGACTCGAACCGCCGACGTCACGGCTCGTAATGAGCATGTGGACAGTGAATAAGGTTTTAGGTCCACTCTACCACAGCAGAGTTCTAGACCCCTGAAGACTGCACTTTCACATCCTTCATAAGGACCATTCATAAAAATGAAATGCAGAGCTGGCCATCACCTAAGTCACCCGGCCCCTCTTAAAAGTGCTGATCTTTCAATTTCAGTCCGTTTGGTTACAGTGTCCACAGTATGACCCTCCTATAAAAAATTTTTATATCCCACGATTCCCCAGAAGCTTAACTCGATCAATCGTTAAGGAACCCTGGAATACAATTCCAGCTTTTCCTCAGCCAAAAGCTTTTCATCATCCAAAAAGGTTATTTTGGTTATTTTATCCTTAATAGTAATTGGCACTTCGACACCCAAAGTTTTATTGATTGTTATAGACCCAGATCAGTGGTAACTGGCATCAAAGAAAGCTGTTATATAAAAAGGAAAAAAATCGTAACACTGGTATTCATTAGGATAACTTTAGCTCCATTGCAGAAAGTTTAAATCTCAAAAGAGTTTCTAAGCACAAAAATACAAATGTACCAAACTGGAGTACAGGGCATATGGCACGGAACAATCATCCATTTTATATCAGCTGAAGAGTTTAGATCCACAAAACAAATCAGTTAATCTCCCCAAAGAACAAAAAAGGAAATCTACATAGCTACTTTGTTGACATGACCAGTTTTGCTGAATGTTATGTTTTTTCCAGAAATTTCACTCTTTTGTTCCTTCTGTATCCATGAAGAGATGTATTGCCTACGTATACTCTGTAATTACTACCAAATGCTAATAAGACAATGTAGAACAAATGTTCTACCATGTAGGATGTCCTTTAAATGTTTTCGAGCAAAAACTTGATGGATCTGTTAAAAAATTGAAATAATGGAAGTTACAACAAAACTTTCTCCTGTATGTCTCACAGAAACATGACAAGATGTATACCAAAACACTGCTTCCTTTGTTTTCATATATTTATTCAATGAACTTGTGCCTGCTTTGGTCCTCATTGTCTTAGACTCGCTCCAAAAGCATGAGATCTGAGCGCTATCAGCTATCCAGATGGATAAGAACATGGAACAGGGCAGAGTCGCCATGTTTTGCATTCAATAGAATGTTAATTCACATAAACATGCCATTTGAAGAGAGCTATTTCTTTAATACTACCATGATTATTAATATGAGCAGAAGGAGCAATATCATTCCTGATGTACAATAGTATCGGGGTCATATCAGTACTAACTAATAAAAGCTTGAAAAGAACTTCAAGCCAGGTATCAGTTAAGACCCAAAATTATGGGTGATATAATGGGCCGATATGATGATGCAACATAAATGCACCAATGAGGAGATTATTTTTTGCACCACTGATGCTGTAAATTACATTCAAATGTGATGCTCAGAAAGTAGCCAAATCATAGTTAGCTGAACCTCTTATTATTTATTTTTAATTCATCATTTTTCCAACCTACACACACAATCAAAGCTAAACACGCTCAGAAGCTCTCTAGACTCAAGATCTCTGCTTAATAATAAAGCAAGCGAGTTCATTTATTTTGTTACGGTAAAACTAAAACATTTTCCTTCGAGTTCACTTCTGCACTCATCTATCTTCCATGAACGTGAAAACTCGGTTGTAGTTTGCATTTGTGTTGCTACATTTTTTTAAGTATACGTCTGTATAAGCAGCAGTGACTTTGACTTATTATTAGTTAGCAAGCAGGCAACATCTAATAACTGAATCAAACATGGAGGGTAGTACCAGCCAGAACATGTTTTAACATATTTGATTGGCTGGAATAGCATCACATGTGCACGTCCTTATGTAAAAAATACATTAACCTGCGTGTCCTGCAACTGGCAACAATGAAGAATGAACAGATGTTGGGACTGGCTCAAGCGTGCTGGTTTTGGTTGAAATGGATATTGGCCACAGGGGAGAATTGCAAATAGCCGAGGCAGGAAAATTAATACGCAGAAGAAGAAACACAAAATGACCCAAGTTTTGGGATTTATTGTGCGGCTGTAATAAGTTGTATATGAATTATGACCATTTACAGGAGCTCCTGCGCTCAAGGAAAGAAGTAGCAACATAATACAAAAAGTGATATTTAGTTTTATAAATATATTGACATCGGAAACTTCTCTAAATATCTAAAATATCATTCATCATACACAAAAAATAGACCGATCACAGACAAACTCTAAAAGTGAAGTATATAAATCATATTTAAAATATATAAAAATATTTTTAAAGTCACAGAAGATAAACTATCCCTTTCATGATTGTAAGGCGTGCAGGTTCGTGGTCACAGAAGTTATTTCTGTGGGAAGGCATGAAAAAATTCCAGGAAAAAAAAGGTCAGTACACCCAATCAAGGCCAATTACCAAATGAAGGGGCACTGCCCTTTCAACACTTTCAAGTCAGTGCTTATCTTAAAAACATTGAAATTCCAGATTGAGCGCTGATAATAATCATAGCAATATCTCATTCAGCTTATCTCAACGCACAGCCCGAATGAACCTCCAATACATGAGCTATGGCGCCACCTTGTGTTGAAATCTCAGATTGATCTGGCATTAAACACTGTGAAGGTTAAACCAGCCAGAAAATCAAAGTAAAATGTAAGACCAAATACAGCACTTCTGTTCACCAGTGCAAATGTATTGCTCATTGCTAACAGTTCAGAGTCCTGGTTTTTGTCCAACTGAACTTCAATCGATACAACTGGATTCATTTTCAGGCCTAATGAATTCAATTGACCTGAAAGAGCTGAAGGTACTGAGCATTTCACAATTCAGTCAATGAGTATTCAGACCGAGACACTTAATAATAAATAAAGCTCAGGTGGAATGAAATTCAGAATCATCTTTAGCACTGTAGAACCAGGTTTGAATATCCCTGCTATTATAAGTGTGATAACAGTAGATAACAGATAACAGTAGATAACAGTTGAGGTAGTTGACGAGGATGCGTGAATCCTCACAAACCCATCTGACCAAGCTATCAAACCTATCTTGTCTGAAATTAAGCCATGTACAGTACAGTGCCATTTTTAAAAGCAATGTTTTGGAAAGCACTCTCAAGTTGTGTTAAGTGTTTTTTTCAAGCCACCTAATTAAACTACAGGAAAAATTGAGCAAAAAATAAAAAAATCAGCATCAATGTAAAAGTTTCTAGATTTTGCACATTTACTCAGAATATAGCCTATTTAGTCTAGCACTATGAATTTTTACTTCAAAGTGCTTTGACATGTCAGTAGCCATTAGCCATTTCACTCACATTCATAACCTAATCGACACAAGTAAAACCAAAATACATTCAGTCCAATGTTACATCCAGTCCACATAGTTGGTATGACTGCAACAGATGTGCGGAATACTTGTAACAGTAGATGAAAACGCCCTGTAATGTGCGTACGTAGTTTTTTCTGTGCATACAAATGTTAATCAAATAAATGATAAAGGACATTTCCAACGGTAACGTGAGACCTAAGATTATGAAGCATGGGGCTTTATTCATGAAAACGCAACTACGTAACTGATCATGAACTGAGTTGTTGTAACAGCCAGGTAAGCTTTTACAAAGCAAACAGCCTACCATACAGACCAATCTGGTGTGTGCTTATTATAATGCCTGTGATCAGGTGGTAAAAACCTACAGTCTGGTATCAACTCCCTGCACTTTGCAGCGGAGGGACGGGCCTACAATTATGACTGGGAATTGCAAATGGAAAAAAATGGTAAGATAATTGGAACATATAAAAAGTACAATTGATTTCCCCATATCTGCAGAGTCAATATTTTAAATCGTGTTTTCACTTATTCCCAGTATTCTAACTTGTTATATCGTAAATGAATTCTAAATGATATTCTTCCAAAGTATCACAAAACCTAGTGTCTGCTGATCGATTTTATTCCACATAAATACTTTTAAAAGGGTTATTCATTTTCGGGGTTTTTGATATTATTTCAGCACGAGTATGTTTTCAGTTGGGCCAGTTTTAGATGTTGAAAGGTTATTTTAGGTGTTCACAGGAGTTTCTGATAACCTGCCAGCAGGGGCAGGGGAGGGGCAGGGTTACCTCTTGAACGTCCTCTGGGTTCTTCCTGGAGATTATCTGGAGGAGAGGGAACAAAAGTAGGAAAAAATGAGCTCAGCAGCTGTTGCCTCACCCTCTGACCCCAAAAAACTCCAACTCACACATTTTAAGCACACTCGTACACACACATTTGCTTGTACATCCTTGCTGTTGTATTCCGAAAGACACTTGCACACGCACACAAAAAACAAAAATACACACAAAAAAAGCATGTGAGTATGCAAAAAATGAGCGCACGCATGCACACACACGCACAGACACCTTTAAAAACTATTTAAATGGCAAGCAAGCTCCTGGGTTCTCTTGAAATCATTCTATAATGAGAGTAGCTCTTCTTTCTGGAAGCTACTGACAATGACGACATTATACGTACAAAAAAACAAATGCCTGATCCAAGGCAGAACTGACACCACGGGGGACGGCTCTTACACACACACACAGACACACAGACACACACATCATGCATGGGATGGCCACTGTCCCAGAATGCAAGGGTGCCTCACACTGAGGCACTGTTTATACTGTGAGTGGGCAGTGCAGCATTGGCCTGACACCACATTAACAGAGAAATCAGGACGACAAACAATAGCCTTCCATCACATTATAAGACACAGACATGAAGAATATACACATTGTCCGGCACATAAACTGATATTACAGGAAATACTTATTTGTCATTGAAAGCAGAGGGTTGGCAAGTGTGAACTTAGCTTATGAATACTTAAAATGTTTGTAAACAGTGAAACAGTGAGGGCAGTAATATGATAGGTAGTATGATAGCAGTGCCAAAAATAGAAATTTGAAAGAAAAAAAATTATAAAAACAATTGTATACAGTAAATCGAATGTGGGGAAGTCCACATTGTCAAAAAGACATCATCATGAAAAAAAAATATTTTAAAAAAGCTTTATTTTTACCAACTTCCAACCTTCTGCAAAAACCCACCAGGCCTTGTCAACAAACCCACAAACACAATTCAAAATCAGTTGTTTTCTAGTTCTGGATTGCAATAGACAATATAAAAACCACAGATCACATTAAAATGTTTCATAAATCTGGTTTAGATACTGCATGAAGGAATAATCGGGAATCAGCCTACGCTGGCAAATACCGAGAGACGACCAGAACACAATAAAACTATTACAAGCAAACTTCAGCACATAGAAATGCCTGATACAGCTAACAAAATTGGTGAGTCATTCCTTAGTCTTTACATATTGGTCTAAAATTCTAGATTTTTAATAAATTGATGATTCAGCTAGAAAGAATGCACTCAGTACAATGCAGACCTCCACCAAGGCACAACAACCTCTCCTTGCATGAATGTGCACACAGCAAGTGTCTTGGAAATCCAGTCATTACTTTTGGAGATATGTTTTGCCTAAGGGTAGCACTAGAGGATTAGCTCTTGGCAAATTTCATGGAAATCTAGACATTACTTTTCCAGACATGTCACAGACAAACCAATGGACCAATGGCTTTTATGGGATTTTAATTCTGGGCTTTGGTTGGGCCATTGCAAAAGACTGACCTTCATGCCTTTAAGCCATTCCTTTGAAGTTTTTGTCATGTGCTCTAAGTCACTGTCCTGTTGGAACATGAATTTTCACTCTAAACACAGAGGCTATACCATGTGTCACATGTCACTGAAAGAACAAATCTGTTCTTGACAAATCAAGTCCTGAAGAGATTGTTGAACTTCCTCCATTTCATTTCAATGAGTTCTGCAACTGTTGTACCTGGCTTTTTAGCCACTTCTCTAACAACTGCCCTTCTCATTCTGTTCAGTTTTGCAGGACAGTCTAACCTTGATCATACCACATGTTTTCCATTTTGTTACAAAAATAACTTAAATGTGCTTCTCAAATAACTTGGCAAATCTTTTTTTAACCTTCTCTAGCTTCACAGCCACTAACAACTTCATCTTGAAGCTCCACAGGCAGTTCCTTGGTCTTCATGACAGTGCGACTAATCTAGAGACATAATCTGCCATTTCAGTAGTAAGAAGTTTGCGAAGTCAGCAATATTTATTCTGCAATCATGCGCTTGAAGACAACTGGATTTAAAATCAACATACTGTATGTAGTCTTTAATAGTGTGATCTGTCAAAAAATGGAATGCACATGGCCCAATTTAAGTGTACTTTATTGACACCTATCAATGAGGTCATTTTCAGGTTTTTATTGTTAATATAGCCCATTCCTGTAGACAGAATAATTTGTTTCATTTTGACATTATACAGTCACTTATATGGGAATATGAATTAATCCCATTTAAATAGCCTACATTTAATTTGACGTTGCAAATATATAAATAATCAATGGGAGGTTAAAACAATGTAGAATAAACACACTGTAAACCATTATTAAGAGCACCTTTCACATAATCACTTCTTGAAAGTAATTATATGGCATGACTCTCCAATGCAATGAGTCACATCAAGGCTGGGCCATAGCCAGCCAGCACCGCCAATGGTACTGTCGGCACCTGCCCACATGGATTGGTCCATAAAAAATCTGGCTCACTTTACCAATGCTTTAAATTCCATAGAACACAGCAACACATTTTAAGCATGTGAACACACATTTTTTGCATACCTCTATTTAAAAAAGGCCTGATTCATGATTATGTCTTCACAACCTTATTAACGAGACATAGGCCTACATAGGCCTATAAGATCCCCTGTGTTTATTGTCCCTCGTCCAACTGCCATGGAAGATGCCAATACTGGATCAAATTAAACAGGCATTTGTACAATATTTTCAATATGTTTTTTTGGGGAATGTGACATAATACAGTATGTTCAGTCAAGACTTCCATGCATCATAATAAAATAAAAGTATGGAGATTTTATTTGCTTGGTTTCTTATTGGAAGCTCATAATGTGAAATCATAGTTCTTACGGCCTGCTGGAGAACAGTTAAATATCAGCAACAACAGGGTAGACACATTAAATAAAGGGATTAAAAGCAAGAATAATGGGATGGTGTGTTGATCCAAAGTTTAATTCTTTCACCAGAAAAGGGTTTTGCATCAATCACAACCGTGAATGAGTCAGCTTCATAGCATCAAAGTAGTTTGACAGTTTAGTCATCTGCCACAGATACCACAGAATATATTTTTATAATTTTTGTAGAAAACTTTTGAGAAATAAAGAGAGGGATACTCTGGGTACTAATGCAACAAAAAATGTTATTCATAAAACACTAAACAGGAAAAATAGATTACTGAATTCAAAAGACTCTCCTGAAACATAAAAGCAAGGCATCCCTCATTTGCAGTAAGTAGGTCGGCATCTGAAGCAGTATGGTCCATATAAATGTTAGGGTGACAATATAATATAATACCTGGAGCAGAATTTTCACTGTTACATATAGGCCTATTTGATGAATCACATCTGAATACTGGTTAACCAGCAGAAACAGGTTCAAAATGACACCCAAAGCTTATGAAAGGAAAATTTGTAAAAATAAAAAAAAAATATGCATGCCCAGGATGTTATTTCCCCAACATAACCTTCCCTGATACATTCTTTTTAGAAATCATCCCAGCAGTTGTGTCCAGTGTATTTCATTCTCAAACTTCTCTCAACCCTTATGAAAAAGTCCCATGGAACTTTTTCATAAGGGTAATTCTTCTCGAAAACCATACATTTTGGGGGAAAAGCCTGAAACATGCATCGAATGCATGTTGTCTCTCTATTTGGCAAACATGTTCCAATATTTCCCTTGATCTCTAACCTCAAGGGGGAAAAGACACAACTTCAGTACTCCCATAAAATGGTCACGCCTTCAACGTGTCATTTAAGTTCACCAAGTCAGTCTGCTCTTCCATTTGCGATTCCGAATTACAGAAATTGAGAATCCAACGCAAAGGTGACTCCCTCAAAATTACAGTTATACAAGTTATATATGTGCACTGATGCGCAGTAATTTGCAACCACAGCAGAAAAATATAAGGTGTTTAGTAACAAGAGATTCTCTCTGTAAATGTCCTTTGCGTAACCAGGGAATGAACTATCTACTCGTGATTTGGGCTAAAGTTTGCTAAATGCATACACCAGCTGAGTTTCAGTTTCTTTATCCTACGTTAGGCTTCACAACATTTTTTGGCAGCTAGCTAGCGAGTAGGGATTAGAAAGAACTGTATTCATTAGCTGAAAAAATCAAGTCAAGCATTTCAGGTATATTCACAGCCACAGCATCTCCATGTCCACATCCTACCTGCTATATCTACATATATTCACCATGAAAGCAACTGACATGTGTAAAATAAATCAAAGCGACATCGCTCGCAAGTCACAATCTTTCGGATTGTTAGCCACCGTGGTGACATGGCAAGGGAGCCGGGTAGCGAGACAGCAACACTGTCTGAAAAGCAAGCTAGCTAGTATATTGATATTAGCTAGCTAGCTCGCTAATATCAATATCCTACCCGCAACCACTACAGGGATTTAGCGAAATCGATACGTACCCTTGCTGTGACTTTGTAAACGGTGTATCCCTTCTGATGTTTCTTAGGGTCTGTAACAGTATAAAAACGAGCAAGTTCCCCTCTTTCTCTCTGCGATATCATTCTGAGTGCGGCAAAGCCATTACCCAGCTATCTTGCTAGCATCATTCTAGCTGTATTAAATGAATCTAGAGCAGCTACTACACAGTACTAGAATGGAAAATTAGTTCCTGTACTCCCAGCATGATAAACTTCAAATTAAGAGCATAGACAAAACGCTGACAGTCTGACATTAAGGTTAACTAACGTGAGGCCAAATCGTCAACGTTAAAAGCAAAGAAACTGGAAGCTATTTAAAGTCAATAGGAAAAACTTAATCTTCATTAAACCTAGAAGATTGCTAATTTGATGAAAACATTTTCAAGGAGTAACTATTTATTTATAGATATGCTTCAAATGTTCTCAGAATATAGGTTTATTAAAGTAAAATATATCTAAAATGTACACTTAATTAAATGTATTTTTTTATTATGTAACAGACTTTGTTTTCCATTCTCTGCATTAGACAAGCACAGGCCTACTAAACGTGTCTCTTATTTTGACAGGGACTCATGGACTAATGGTTGGACTGCTCTAAATGCTTTCATGTTCAGAGAGGAATAGGCAATACTGAGAGTGGTAAGTTGCATGATTTTCCGTCTGTAATAGAAGACCAGGTACTTTACAATAGAGAAGACACTCAGCTACACTGACTTGACAGACTACACCAAAACACTTTTAAACAAACTTGGGGTAGGGATAAAAGGAGGGGAGACAACGAAATAAAAAATGCCATATGAAAATATAAAAGCCAAAAAGCCATATGACCTCCACCATATCATAGTCTGTCTGCTTATTATATGTTTCTAAACTCACCTGGTAAAGAAATCCTGAAAGGAGCCCCGATTGTCTGGAAGCAACTTCCCTCCCTGTTATCCCCCCTCAGGTGGGCAAATACTCTCTCAAGAGGGATAATTATTTCATTTTCACTATACCAGTGATTTACTGATAGTTGGGAATCTTTATTCCAATTTAACAAAATTAATTTTCAGAAGAACACATTGTTTGTCATCCCTGAAATTTTGATACCCCAAATATACTGATTTCTTATTTTGTGGTATAATGTTTTCATTTTTCAATAAGACAAATAAATGGCATAATGTTTACATGTATATACATAACACAAACCAACCAAGAGATTTTGACCAACAGAAACAACAACTCAACTTATTTACTTCTTTATCAAATGCATTTTAATGCACTCCATACAAATTCATACCTCAAACCTAAAAAACTAACATCTGTACAGTAGGATAAGGTAAACAGCTGGATCTCTGGGTCAGTAATAAGAATGAGAAAGAAAATAGACCTCCCTTGAAAATAGCCTTGAAGTTCCCTTGAATATGGCAATTTTGAGTACATTCTAACCCCGACAATAATTGCTGTGCTGTCAGGGTCTGAATGTTGTCACAGGGAGGAAAACAAGTTTATCTGATTCATGTGAGAATACAGCTTTGCATATACATGCATTGTCTTGGGCGTACCCCTTTTGAAACAATGGGTAGCAAGACCCTGCACCCAAGAGAGTGAGACTATCCAATGCTGCCTGGCATTCATTTAAGTGTTCTCTGACGCTAAGACCTACTTTCCTAGGAGGTAAACATATTGCTTATGCAGAAATATTACCAGTTTTGTGCCATGAAGAGACTTAACCTGTAAAACCTGCAGATCCAGGTACCAAAACCAACAACTATCCCAGAGCAATTTAATCTTAAGCTTACTTCATCTGGCTAGTGAGACTCGAACAGTACACCCAGCTGCATATCAATATGGTCAGTCCCCAGTGAGTAACCCAGGAGTGGTGTTGTT